>NC_066617.1:293285503-293589044 GCF_025201925.1 Gopherus flavomarginatus
TATGATATATGGGCCACTCCCCTCATCCTCAGTTCAGTGTTGCAGCACAGCTGGTGCTACCCACTCTCTTCTCCAGCTTAGTGCCCAAACTGCTGCCACAGTAGCAAGTAGTAGTGATGGAGTTGCTTTATTCCCAACTATTTCCTGTAGCAGCTTTACCTTTAATTTTGTTTTTCATAATGCAGCAAGCAACTTATAGTCTTTCTTCCTCTCCCTCCTCCCCTAGGTAAGTGGAAATGTGGTTATCTTAGCCATCCAGCTACACACTTGCAGTACTTCACGCTCTAGGACATTCATGCTCTCGCTTACATAACATCAGAGCGCTTTCACAAACAGGCTACTTCAAAGCAGTAGTCTGTATATAAGGCAACAGTTAGTCTTCAGAGGGTAAAATTATGCTCAACCTGTGCACAGGCAACCACTGTGCTAACCCATGGGTTTGAGTGTCAGAGGGGCATCTTAGGACAACTCTTGCACCAAGAAGCTGCAACTCCTATGTAGAAAAGCCCAATCGGGAACATCGGAGCAGTTCAGGGAGCATCTAAGGATAAGAGCCATCCAGCTAGCTCAGTGGTAAATCCCAAAAAAGACCCATGGTAGAAGGAAAAACTCATTAAGGTACCCACAGTACCTCTCAGCTACTAAAGTGAGCCCTCAACGCCTTGAGGGAAAGAAGCAGGATTTGTACTGTCCCCTTTCTTCCCACAACCAGAAGAACCCAGAGAGGGACAAAACTCGAAGGTGCAAGGTTCAACAAAAAGGGCCAAGAAACCACATCTGCATAAGGACTTCTGCAAAACCAGCAAAAAGCCAACTGATTCAGGCTCGGAGCAGGCAAGGTGGAAAACCAAACACACTTCCTCCCCCAGCACACTTGATACTAGGTGCCCCAAAATAGCATTTATCTTACAGATTCCCTCAGAGGATTAGATAAGAAGCCTAAGGACAAATCCTTACATGAGACAGCAATTCTACTGCACTCCTCCAGTGATGATGCAATCAGGAAGGAATATCCTGACAAGGGAAAACATAGAAGCAGGACAGTATTGCTCAAACTGGGGACTGTGGGCCACATTGATCAACCCCTTCTGTCCCAGTGCCTCCTGCATGCTAAACCGGGAGATTTTAGGCACTAAAGGTCCGGCAGTGCAGTAGGGCTAAGACAGGCTTCCTATTTGCCCTGGCTCCACACCGCTTCCAGAAGTGATCAGCACATCCCTGCGGACCCTGGCAGGGAGGGCAGAGGGTCTCTGAATGCTGCCCCCACCCCAACCACCAACTCCATAGCTCCCATTGGGCCCCCCATCTAGGAGCTGCTGCCAGAGGCATGTGTCTGTCACTCTCGGGAGCCACCCAAGGTAAGCGCCACCTGGCTGGAGCCTGCACCCTTACCCTCCCTCACTCCATCCCAAACTCCAACCCCCTGCCCAGTCCAGAGCCCGCACCCAAACTCCCTCCTGGAGCCTACATCCTGCTCCTGCACCCCAACCCTCTGCCCCAGCCTGTGAAAGTGAGTGAGGGTGGGGGAGCGTGAGCGACGGAGGGGGGATGGAGTGAGCACGGGCTGGGCCTGAGAGAAGGGGTGGGATGGTCATGGCCTCGGGGAAGGGGCAGGGTAAGGGCTGAACAGGGGATCTTGGGGGGTCAAAATGTGGGTCCTTGGGTTGCTGAAGTTTGAGAACTGCTGCTCTGGGGTGCAAGAGCCCAAAAATGCCATCACAGAAATACAAAAAGTTTGATGCTATGGTAGTATCATTAGGAAAAGGATACAATAGTCCCATTGGAAAGGGTATTTTTGTGAAGGAAAATCCAACTGCCAGAAAAGCAGAGCAGCCCTGGGCACTAGCTAATTTGCAAGAGGTACAACTGTGATGGCTGGACCATCTAAAGGCCCTGGATGATAAAAGTCAGTCTGAGTGCAAGTCTACCTTTAAGAAATAACACTAACAACACCTTTCATCGCATATGCTTCAAAGGATGCAAAGAAATTCTCAGCCAGCACCATGAGTGCAGTAGCCAGGTACCACACCTAGTTACACACCTGTACTGGGAATGCCCACGCCAAAACAAATCCTGGATGATTCCCAGTCTCCTGTTTGGAGAACAACTGGATGAGATAGGGGTAGACAGCATATCCAAACTGAGGCAATCCCACCCATCTCTACACAGTGCCCAGGGAAAGGACTACAAGCCCAACAAGAGGTTGTCTATTGTCATCACAGAAGTACTTAAGGAAAGACAGCATGTATATCAGAGGATAAAGGTATTGCTGCCAAATCAGGTTAAGAGCTCACTCTGACAATAAAAGACTGCCCAATTTTAATCTAGGAGGCACAATTTTCCATTTCTCAGAAGAATGGGATCTCTTGAGCATGTACAAGTGGGTAAAAATAGGAAGCAGTTTTGGTTACTCCCTTAAACTAAGGGCCTGACCCCATCCCTGCTTCATCCAATCATTGATATCAAGAACCCTATCGAACACTAGCCCCTGCTGAATGAGATCTACTTTCCAGACATAGGACTAATAAAATCAGTACCCTCAAAAGAAAGGTTCTTAGGACTATAATGTCCTTCATATCCAGAAGCACATTGTGGCGGAGGACCTCATATTGATGAACAAATGGATGAAAAAGATGAGATGCCCTATGGAGACCCTAGTCTTGACAGTAGTATCCCAGTACCAAGAGGATTTCCTCACCTCAGCAGACCTAGCAGATGCTTATCTACATATCCCCATATGTCCATTCACAGTCATTTGAGTTGTGTATGGCACAGCTCACCATAGGTACAAAACACTGCCATTTGGCCTTCCGTCAGCCTCCAGTGTTTACTAAGATGCTCTTTCAGTGCCACAGCTCTTACAGTGAGGTTGCTTCAAGCAGATGAGTTTGTGATAAACAGCAGGGAAAGCTCACTGATCCCTTCCACAAAGATAGCTCTCCTGATAGTGGATATAGATGCAACTGCGGCCAAAATCTATCCCTCGCTGAACAGATTTAAAAAAATCCGGAACCAGATCTCCATGCTCGAGGAACCAAAGACAATCTATAGCCCAGCATCTGCAGCTAAGACTTCAGGTTTCATGCTTAGGAATTAAACCATGGGCAAGATTCCACATTAGGTGTTTCCAGAAGTTTCTGTTGAAGGTATGGAACCACTCATCAGAATACATGCAACACTGGGCACTGGTTCCAAACCAGGGACCAAATCCCTCAACTGATGGATAGTCCCAGTGAACATCCGCAGGCATCTTCCTGGTCCATGGACGTTGAGGTACTTGCAACAGATGCCCACCAAATGTTCTATTCTAAATAAGCTTATAATACCACATTCACTGTAGTATGAGTGCCTTCCAGAAGTGCATTAATCAGCCTAATACCTGTCATGTGTTTGTTCTCTCATCATCTTCTCTAGGGAGAAGTGTATGCAGTGGAGTGTCTTCTGACCTGTTTTACAGGCATGAACACACCACTATATGTTTGTTAGAGAAAGCAGGGTCAAAGAAGTGAACCTTACACTGGAGCAGAAGGCGGTGAGGTTTGTGACTGTCCTTACTTCCTGGAGGAGTTCATTCCAATCTTGTTCTGGGCCCCATGAAAACTCCATCTCCTGAACAAACGAGCTTTACCCTTATTGTAGAGTACCATTTTGCCAGAGGAGGAACGTTGATGATCCTGGGGTTCACTGCAGATCTTTAGGCAATCTGGACCATAGGCGCAGATCACTGAGCTCACTGAAGATAAGGACCAAGATATTAAACAAGGGGGAGGGGGAGACCCTGACATCAGCACCCCTCTCCGCTCTGCTCTGAGTAGCAAGCAGGAGGCTCCCAGGAGCAGCTCCAAGGTAGAGGGGAGGAGCAGCACATGGCAGTGGGGGGAGGGACACTTGAACTGTGCGGCACTTGGTAGCCTGCTGGGCAGCTGCCCAGCTTACAGGGAACTTAGCCAGAGGGTGAACTGATCCTTGTGGTATGGGGGAGTATATCTGGAATACCGAACAGCATAGGAAATGTATTGCTTTGTAGACAGGAATGAAACCATCAGTCTCTTGGCGCTCAGAGCAACAAACTTATCCCTCCGCAGGTTCCAGAGCCACCTCAAAGGCAACCACTTCCTACTCAAATTGGACACCATCACAACAGTGGTGTATCTCAAAACCAAGAAGGAACTTGAAACTAGACCCTACACTGGGAAGCAATAGCAATAACAAAATGGGTGGAGGAGAATCCAGTTTCTGTAAGAGCAATAAGCAAAGGGAGAACCACATCAGAAGGCAGATTAGCTTGGCAGACATGCAGCTGAAAAATTCAGAATGGTGTCTGAGTCAGGTAGTCCTCAACATGATCTCTCAGAAATTTGGTATTTCAGCTGTCGGTCTGCATCACAAAGACAGAATGGTGCCAAAATACTTCATCAGGAAGCAGATCCAAGGTCAGTAGATATGGATGCTCTTGTACATAGGTGAAGAAGGGGCTGCTTTTCCACGACTTCCACTTCTAAGGAGATAAGGCAAGAAGCAGCAAAGGTAATAGGTCTAGTTCTATACTGGCCAAGGAGACCCTGGTTTTTAGATCCAGAACGCTTATTTCAGATTGGCTAGAGCTGCAGTCACCAATCTTTCCTACTGCTGGTCCTAATGGCCCAACCAACCCTTTCAACAGCTGTCATGCCATTCTATCAAAACCTGCTTCTTTATCATTAACATATCTACTCGATGAGTAAATTTGCAGCCCTATCCATGCAGGAACCATATTGTGTATTCCACAACACCATGGTTCTAAGGAGTCCAGACTCTTCTACCATCAGTTTAATCCTCTTTCTGTGCTTTGCAGAAAGTGATCTTCTCAACATTCTGTCCAGCATCCTACTGAAAAACTGTAGCATAATCTGGATTATGTAGAGCAATAAAGATCTGCCCCGAGCAAGGATCTGCCTCAACAAGATCAGGTTCCTCCGTGTTTGTGTCCTTTCACCCAAAGTGTCACGGTCTTTGGACATCCAAACTAACAGTGGCCAGATAGATAAAGTTATGCATTGTAGAGGTGCATACAATGTAGGCCTGAGATTTAACTCACCCCATACTACACCAGCCTTGGGTGAAACTAAGGCATTTCACCACTAACATTAAGGAGAAAAATGCTCCATTGTGGCTAAAGTGCCCCCAGCTCAGGAATGCCCCTAACAAGAGTTATAACACCACGGGTTGAAAAGTAGACACACCCAAGCACTGGGAAGTTTAGGGAGAAAACAGGAAGACGCCAAGAACTGGTAAAATAAACAAACTCTGACCAGTGAATATATGCTGACCATCTGCACAAACAAAGGTCATAAATAAGTTACAATTTGGTTATGAGAGAGAAAATGTTAAAAGAGTTGAGAAGGGAGGAGAAAACGTAGGTGGCAGTACGTGATTGGTTAAATTTTGTTACCTAGGGGTACTGAATAATGTGATAGGTTTAGTGAAGTTAAAGGAGGTAGCTCGTTTTACCTATATAATGTAACAAAAAAGCCAATGCTCTTTGGGAAGAATCTCTAGACTGGAATTTAGCATGAAACTGCTGGAATTCTGACCCCTCTGCACGACCGTGACATGCAGAGGCATTGCTGGAAACCCCCAGATGAGAGAATCCTGACTGGCCATCAGGTGAATTTTGTCTGTATATTGGGAGTGGTGAGCATAAGAGATTTGCCTGGTATATGTATTCTGTGTGTGTTGCTAATAAGTAGATGTTTAGAGCACAGCTGTATAAGGCTCTCGCACTGGGAAAAGGTTCTGCAGACCTGTAGAGCCCTGAGGGAAAGGGCAGGTACCTATATTGACCAAGTCACACCCTGAGCCCTTGGTAGAATATAGGTGGGGTGCCCTAGATTGTTTTTGCGGGTAGCAACAAGGTAGCAGGTGAACCAATTATGGAACTCTCCAAGATCTCTAGTGACATCATAGGCAATAAGAGCTTTGCTTCAACTGAAATCTATAGGGCAATATGGTCTTCTAACACCTTTTTTACACGTTGTAAGGTGGATTTTCTGTCCTCTGCAGAGGCCTCTTTCAGAAGGAACATGCTGCTTGCAATGATCCAAAAATACTTTCTATTTGGACACTTATTTTCAAGGAAAGATTTCTCAGTTTCAGTCTATTTATCCTTCCCTGCTTAATGTTTTCTGCTCACTACTTCCCAGAGAACACAAAGTTATGCAGGACCCTAGGCTGCAAAAGACATATAGGGCACACGTGCACCTCAAGTGGAGCAGCCACAGGGATATTACTCATTGAATGAGAAATTTCTTATCCAGTAGCTTCATTTCTTCTAGCATCTCCCACAATACTACCCTCCTTTGTATGACATTTGTCTACAGTTTGTGGGCTAGTTAGACTACTGAACATAGTTCACTGGTTGGCATTAAGGTTATCACTAATCATATTTAAATGTCTACACAGCTTTGGAATGAGTCTTTGGGCAGCAAGCCAAAGATGTGAGCATGGCCAGCAGAAGTCTATGGTGTAACAGTGAACCACCTCCAGAACTTCAGAAAGGAGGGGAATATCTTATACAATCACAGAATTGTGGGAGATGCTGGCAGCAGAAAGGAAGTTATCCAGGTAAGAAATTTGTCATTCCATACCTATTGAAGACAGGAACAAGTAAAGGCAGCGGAATACCTAGTAGTATCCAAGAGTTTCATGAAGGATAATGCTGCATATTTGCACACAGTCTTGGAGATCGAAGGAAAAGAATTTGGAGGGGTGATAGCAAGTGGCATACACTTCTACAGTAGGGAAGCAAACTTGTGAACACAAGTGCTAACAAAAAGGGATAAGCAACAGGCAAGGAAAAGATGAAACGAGTCAGTGTCACCAGAAAATGAGACCAGGTAGTTTGCATGACACTTTTGTATCCGGCATGTAAACACTTTGCAATGCCAGATATGCTAAACATTCGTCTGTCCCTGAATGTTTCAGCCACTGCTACAGCGGACATGCTTCCATGCTGGTGACACTCATTAAAAAAAAAAATGTATTAATTAAATTTGTGACTGAACTCCTTGGAGGAGAATTGTATGTCTCCTCCTCTGTTTCACCCCCATTCTGCCATATATTTCATGTTAGCGCAGTCTCAGATGAGGACCCAGCACATGTTGTTCATTTTAAGAACATTTTTACTGCAGATTTGACAAAACGCAAAGAAGGTACCAATGTGAGATTTCGAAAGATAGCTACAGTACCTGACCCAAAGGTTTAAGAATCTAAAGTGCCTTCCAAAATCTGAGAGCAACAAAGCGTGGAGCATGCTTTCAGAAGTCTTAAAAGAGCAACACTCTGATGCAGAAACTACAGAACCCAAACCACCAAAACAAAAAAATCAACCTTCTGCTGGTGGCATCTGACTCAGATGATGAAAATGAACATGCGTTGGGCCGCACGGCTCTGGATCATTATCGAGCAGAACCCGTCATCAATATGGAGGCATAGCCTCTGGAATGGTGGTTGAAACATGAAGGGACATATGAATCTTTAGCGCATCTGGAATGTAACTATCTTCCACCACTGGCTACAACAGTGCCATGCGAATGGCTGTTCTGACTTTTAGGTGACATTGTAAACAAGTGGGCAGCATTATCTCCTGCAAATATAAACAAACTTGTTTGTCTGAGCAATTGGATGAACAAGAAGTAGGACTGAGTGGACTTGAAGGCTCTAAAGTTTTATATTGTTTCATTTTCGAATACAGGTTTTTTTTGTACATAACTCTACAGTTGTAAGTTCATCTTTCATGGCAGAGAGATTGCACTACAGTACTTGTATGAGGTAAATTGAAAGACCATTTTTTACTGTGTAAATATTTGCAATAAAAATAAATATAAAGTTAGCACTGAACACTTTGTATTCTCTGTTGTGACTGAAATCAATATATTTGAAAATGTAGAAAACATCCACAAATATTTAAATAAATGGTATTCTATTGTTTAATCATGCAATTAATCTTTTCAATTGCACAATTAATCATGATTTTTTTTTAATCGCTTCACAGCCCTAATCAAAATCAAAAGCAGTACGTTCAACATCAGACTTACATCACAATAAAATCAGCTTTAGTCCAACTGGTTCCCTGCCCCACTTGAAAGAAATATCTTAATGTTCTTAGTCTAGCATGATACTAAAAACAAAACTATCCAAAACAATCTAGGGTGTGAGGGAGAAACAATCAATCAGTCTTTATTACATTAAATCACTTAAAAATATACAATAATTTTCAATATAAAAAACCCTTGTTAAAACAATGTAAATTGTTTTCCTTAATGTAAACAGTGACCATTTTGTGCAATATGTGCCAACTGATGAATTAAGTAAAACTAGAGAAATGTGATGGTCAAAAGGGCACTGTAGTTCATTAGTACAGTAGGTTTTCTAAACATAATTAAAAATATTTGTTTTTCTTAAGTCAAAATAAATAGTTGGTTGCTTCTTGGCACAGTCTGTTTGAAGAAAGAAAGAGGATAGACAAAACATACAAAAACTTTTATACAATTCACTATTTTCACATTCATCCAGTTGTGCTATTCATTTTTTGCCTTACCTATGAAAAAGCTTATTTTATACAGGGGAGCAATTAAACAATTTTAGTAATTACTTTATTATTTGTGACTAATTTGAAAACTCTGATCATTGAACATGCAGCTCTGAAGAATCCAACTACATTTAATTTTAAAATGATAAACCACATTTAATTTCACATTTCAACCAGAAGAGTCCAGAGCTTCCACTGATACTGCAGGGATCATTTTCATTACTGATACAGGGCAAATGCTTTGAAAAAATATATTGTCTCAGAAATACTTGTACTGGTCTACCAATGTGCTTCTAGCTTAATTAGGTCACAAGATCCAACCTTACATTCACATAAAATTCTGATTACCATATTGCTTTCCCTCTTCTTTCCCCCACCTTATATTAGCATAATATTAGCATCCATTATATGTTGGTAATCATAAAAAAATAAAACCCTACACATTCTTTATACCCTCTGGAAGTCTGAAATCCTTGCTTTCAAATAGCATAAAGTATATGTTTTATGAGATAGTGGCTACTAAAATCATGCCAATACAAGCAGGAAGCAGAAGAGGGGAAGCAGGATGACAAAATGTTGTTTTTCTCCATTTCTGATCTCATGACATTCCAGAGAACAGAATTAGAAAGCAGCATGTTCAGTTTCTAATGGTATAAAGTTATCTTTATAGCCCTGATGGTTTGTGAAATCAGACCTAAGTATACAGGTCAGGACATACATGCACTGTAAATTTTTAATCCCTGGATTATTCAAGTGGACATAAAACACATAACACAGAAACACTGTGCCAAACCTAGTTGCAGTTGATAGTTATATCTCCTATTTCAAGGGTTTATCATCACAATTAAATAGTGAAGTGTGATTTATCCTCCTTGGCATAGAGACTATGGCAGGGACCAACCTTTATTTATGCCAAGAACCATAAACTGACAGGTTAAAAAAAGGACAAAGTTTAAAAAATGTAAAAGAACAAAAAAAAAAGCGCACCTCAGAAAAGTATGTTAATTAGTTGATTACACAATTTAAACTAATCACAAACTTCGATTATTTTTGCAATACTTAAAAGTTTGAAGAAACAGAAAATTAATAATTTTATTAGTGATATAGAAATCTTCCTGTCAGTTTCAATGTACATTTTTTCCAGAGTGGTCATTGCTGAGGTAAGGATAACAAACATACAGAGGTTTGTGATTTGACAAAATTTCACAAGCTATTTTCTGTTTCAAGTAACAATTCAGATGACTTGTTTTTTTAAGTGCCATACAAATCCTTCTCACATTTTATCTTCAAAAGTGTTCAAAATGTAGTTCAAAATGTAATTGAGACAGTTCCCTCCAAACTATAACACAACTGATTCCATTTGCAAAAGTCATATGTGCCAAAGGCTACTTGTCAACCTTGGTCTAATCACTTTGATAGAGGCATTTCTGCAGGTTATTGCACAGAATGACAGGCAGACTCTCCATCCAAGATCCTGGGACTGTTTGTCCTTACTATAAAAGAAAAAAAGAAAAAAAACTTAACTGGAAGAATTTGACCCTGGGACAAAAACATTCATTACACAGCTTCTAAGATTAGGTTATCCACAAAGGTAGAGTGCGAAGTTCCAATATCTTTGTCTCCAGCTGCCAGGCTGGTGAGTAATTCAGTGTATTGTTTTTTCAGGTTTTTAAGTCCTGTGGTTTTTGTAAACTTGGCGAGTCAAATCTGACATGTTATCTTTGCCAGTTTTGCTCCACTAATTTAAACAAATCCAACAATAGCAAAATTAAGGATATATAATTTAGTGCTTTTCTGTTAAATATCTATTTTCAGTGTTGAAAAATCATTCCAGCTTTGTAGAAAAAATATATTTTGAGAAATATTCTCTCATCGAGTCCCTCCACATTTTCTCATTTAGGGTTTGACCTACACAGTGATGGCCATTGTTTATTTTCCTGAATCAGAGTTTCCTTCATCAGTCTTGATTTTTTCCCCTGATACAGTATGACTATAGCAACTTTTTGTGTAGCATCTTTCATGCAAACTGTATCCCCAACTGTTTTTCAGAGTTAAATTAAAAAGCACAAAGTAGAAGCAAAAGAGAAGAGAATTGAGGCAGATATGGGAAGACCGTTCCAAATATCAGAAACTGTAAAGTAGAGACCAGCAATGTAGATATTAGAGGAAGGGCCACAGGTCAGTGGTTGTAAGCAGATGGTGTAAGAAAATATCTGAGTGGTTAGGCCAAGTCCATGGGAAGTTTTTAAAAACAAAACTTCTCTTTGTATTGAAATTGATGAGGAGCTAGTTGAGTTGATTGAGATGGAGAAGATTTATTTCTTAGAACTGACAGGAAGTTATTCTGCAAATGCGATAGTCCACAGAGGTGGGATTTGGGAATTACCACTAAAAAGGAAGCTGAAAAAGTGAATTCCTAGCTAAGAATGTCAGTGTATATGAAAGTGAGAATATGAACAATGTTGCAAAGGGGCTGACAAGCCAATCTATGAACCTAAGAAAATGCAAGAAGAGGAGCAAGAAAATTAAGATCATAAATTATATTCTGAGGACAGTGAAGGAAAATGGAATAGATGAAGAAGTTGGTAAAAAGAATGAATATGGGAAAAGATCCTTGTGGAACTCCATAAAGGGAAGGCCTTTGTGGTACAGGAAGTATCAACAGGGACAGAAAACTATCAGATACAAGCAAGAATGCAACTAGACATCTGCACAGCTACTGAAGTTGGGCAGGAGAATGGAGTAGTTCAGTTTCAAATACTCCGCAGATTTCAAGGAGAAGGAAGGAAGGAGCGAGTACCAGCAGCAACAGAAAAGACATAGTTAACTAGGAAGAAAAGAGTGGCTTCTGTAGAGTGGCCAAAAGTAAAACTAATATTTTCATACTGAAACTCCAACATACCATTCTACTGAAAAGTGTTTAAGCAATGAGGTTAGAAACTGAAGATAAAAATTGGTCACTGTGTACTCTCAAGAACTGGTAAAAGTAAAAGGACTGGTTGACAATTGTCCACTAGAATGGGCAGATGACAGAGAAGGCCAGGGGATAAGGAGGTAAAGTTTTTGGTAAAGAACTAGGTATCAAAACAGTCCCAGAGGAGTCCCTCACTGCTACTTCTGTGCTTAAATCCACTGGACCACACTCAAAAGAGAAGTTTTTCTTTTGCACATTCAGGGAAAGATTATGTCAGAAGAGTGAGCTAGTTATGGAGTGCACAATGAATAAATAAGGATTACCAGTACTGTAGTTATGGAAGTAGAACTATATTGTGTGCTTTACACCCCCATCTGGCAATTTCACAGCAGATATTTTGATGTAACATGCACCTTTTTCCCCCTTGAGATGTTAACTAAACATTTGAGGGTCCTCATCTGGAAGAAATATTGGTGGATGAAAACGAAAGGTGCTGATCAGGGCAAATTTGTTCATAGGCAACGTCTAGGTTACATGTATACTAAATGGCTATGTTGCAAAATCTGTAATCTACTTTTTGCTTTATTTAGAGAACAGTGAATATACAAAGACTGTAGAATTACAGTATCATCCGCTGAATATCTTCTAATAGCTCAAACTGGTTTCCCGTGAATTAGAGCTGTCAAGAGATTTAAAAAGTTAAACGTGATTAATCACACTGTTAAACAGTAGAATAACATTTACTTAAATATTTGTGGATGTTTTCTACATTTTCAAATATATTGATTTCAATTACAACACAGAAGTGTTGTACAATACAAAAGTGTACAGTGTACAATACAAAAGTGTACAGTGCTCACTATTTTTTATTACAAGTATTTGCTCTATAAAAAACAAAAGAAATAGTATTTTTCAACTCACCTAATACAAGTACTGTAGTGCAATCTCTTTATCATGAAAGTTGAACCTACAAATGTAGAATTATGTACAGAAAATAACTGCATTTAAAAATAAAACGTTTATTTACATTTGAAGAAGATAATGCTGCCAGCTTCTTGTTTACGTCACCTGAAAATGACAGCAAGCATTCTCATGGCACTGTTGTAGCCAGTGTGGCAAGAAATTTACGTGCCAGATGCACTAAAGATTCATATGTCCCTTCATGCTTCAACCACCATTCCAGCGGTTCATGCTGATGACAGGTTCTGATCTATAACAATCCAAAGCAGTGCGGACCGATGCATGTTCATTTTCATTATCTGAGTCAGATGCCACCAGCAGAAGGTTGATTTTCTGCTTTGGTGGTTCGGGTTCTGTAATTTCCTCATCAGAATGTTGCTCTTTTAAGGCTTTTGAAAGCATGCTCCACACCTCCTCCCTCTCAGATTTTGGAAGCCACTTCAGATTCTTAAACCTTGGGTCAAGTGCTGTAGCTATCTTTCGAAATCTCACATTGCTCCCTTCTTTGTGTTTTATCAAATCTGTAGTGAAAGTGTTCTTAAAATGAACATGTGCTGGGTCATCATCCGAGACTGCTATAACATGAAATATATAGCAGGATGCAGGTAAAACAGAACAGGGGATATACAATTCTCCCCCAAAGAGTTCAGTCACAAATTTAATTAATGCATTTTTTTTTTAAATGAGTGTCATCAGCATGGAAGCATGTCATCTGGAACAGTGGCCGAAGCATGAAGGGGTATACGAATGTTTAGCATATCCGGCACGTAAATACCTTGCAATGCCATCTACAAAAGTGCCATGCAAATACCTGTTCTCTCTTTCTGTTGACATTGTAAATAAGAAGAGGGCAGCACTATCTCCTGTAAATGTAAACAAACCTGTTTGTCTTAGTGATTGTCTGAACAAGCAGTAGGACTGAGTGGACTTGTAGGCTCTGAAGTTTGACATTGTTTTGTTTTTGAGTGCAGTTATGTAACAATAAAAGTCTACACTTGTAAGTTGCACTTTCACAACAGAGATTGCACTACAGTACTTGTATGAGGTGAATTGAAAAATAGTATTTCTTTTATCTTTCACAGTGCAAATATTTGTAATCAAGAATAATATACACTTTGATTTCAATTACAACACAGAATGCAATATATATATATATATATATATATATATATATATATATATATATATAAAAATGCAGAAAAACATCCAAAATATTTAATACATTTCAATTGGTAGTCTATTGTTTAACAGTACGATTAATGGCGATTAATTTTTTTTAACTAATTGCGTGACTTAACTGTGATCAATCAACAGCCCTAATGTGAATGTTGTCCAGTGTCCAGACACGCAAACAGTTTAAGAAACTGCTAAAAATTCACCCATTCTAAGGTTGCTAATATGCACAGTGTATTTCTATCGAAGCTAGTACAGCTAAGATTTTGGAACAATTTACCATTTCTAGAAACCTGCCACTATTGTTCACACAAACAGCTCAAAAGATAAATGCTATCATTTTTGTTTCAAGTCCAGCTCACACACCTCTTAATTTTCCATGTCCAGTGGATGTGGTTAGGAGAACCTGTATAGATTGCTGCTTCCCAGCTCCCTATGATACATATCAAAAAAGCAGCAAGGCAGCAGTTTGGTCTGCTACCTGAGCTCAGTTGTAGTATTACTGTGCTCATCATTCTTCAGGTCATACAAGATAAACTATTAACAAGTACTAGCCAATAGCATTTTAAGTTCTCCATAAAAATCCACATACCATTTTTGTGAAATCCCTGAATCTGATGTTCGTTGGTATGTTTCCAAGTAGAAAAGTTGCAAGTTGCATTTTGACTGAATAATGTATTGTATGTTTTTACTTTATGGAAACATGGTTGACTCTCTGGCGACTTTGCTCTCAACAGCTGATTGTCTTTATAGTTTAAAACAGGAAACTCCTAGGTTTGCAAACAAATTTATTTTAATATAATTCTTTCAAAAATCCTCATTTCAATAAGTTAACAATTCAGACCTCACTTCATTTGAATCAGTCCATGATATAAAGGGTGCTGATCTCAGGATATAATAGAAACAAGCGACAGAGTCCTTTGGCACCTTATAGACTAACAGAGGTATTGAAGAATAAGCTTTCGTGGGTGAATACTCACTTTGTCAGATGAAGTGGGTATTCACCCACAAAAGCTTATGCTCCAATACGTCTGTTAGTCTATAAGGTGCCACAGGAGTCTTTGCTGCTTTTTAAAGATCCAGACTAACACGGCTACCCCTCTGATAGGATAGAAACAAGGTTGTTGAAGTAATATCTTTTATTGGACCAACTTCTGATGGTGAAAGAGAGCTTACACAGATGCTGTAGAAGAACTCTGTGCAAGCTAGAAAGCTTGTCTCTTTCACCATCAGATGTTGGTCCAATAAAAGATTATCTCAACCATCTTGTCTCCATGTTATAAAGGATCATTTTGGGGGTTAAGTTACTGGAAGTTTCAGATCACCAGTATAACACAGTTTTATCTTCATCCTTTCTGAAAATTAAAAAACAGAAATAAAAAACCGCTATTCCCCCTATAGTAACTATGGTTCTTATAGATGCCGTCCACTTCTGGTGCACATGTGCCCTGTATGAGTGAGATCAGATGCTTTTGGCCAGCAGTGTTCATTGGGGAAGAGGCATGATGTGATTGCTCTTGTGTGTCGTCATTTCCCCCTCCCCCCAAGGGCATAAAGGGCAGGACAGAGCAAGCCAGCTGCTCCTCAGTCCCTGCACAAATACAGATTTGGGGCATAAGGGGATTCTGTAGTAATGGGGAAGGAAGACAGGTCAAGGAATACACACGGACAACATCTCAAAGTTACCATTTGCTCTTTTATGTGATCGTCCATACAGATGTCACTGCTGATGATTCTCAAGCTTTGACCTGATGTATAGGATGCACTTGCTCAGTATCTACTCAAATATCAACTGCAGGACCGCTCTGCCAAAACGAGTGTTAAGAGTGTGATGCCTCAACTAGGGAAAAATGTCATGTACATATCTGACCAGATCCCCAGGTCCCTGATGACTTTCAGATTTCAGAGGTGGGTACACTTCTCAAGAAAGCCACAGAACTTACCTCAGCTCTGGTGGAGTGAGTCCTAACCTGCACTGATGATCTAATTTGCCTAGCTCAAAAAACCCTCAAGTAAGTAGATACCCACTTAGATGGCCTCTGGGAAGATACTGCCTGACCTTTCATCCAACCTGCAAATGCTACAATTAGTCTCAAGAAAACTAAACATTTTGGTCCTATCCAGATGAAATATTAGAGCCTTGATCATATCTAGGGTATGCAATCTGGCTTCCTCTTGGTGGGAGTGGAGTTTAGGGAAGAGCTCAGGTACATGACTCATTTGATTCAAATGTAAGTCTGAGACTACCTCAGGTAAAAATTTAGGGTGGGGCCTAAGGGTGACCTTCTCCTTATGGACTACAGCGTCTGATGGGCCAGAATTAAGCCCTTGTATTTTTCCTATTTGCCACACTGATATAGTTGTCACTAAAAAGGCGATTTTTCATGGACAAATGATGTGAGGGGCTCAAAGGGAGTAGCCATCAACCCTGCTAGGACTGCACAGAAATCCTAGGGAGGAAGTGACTGACTGGGGGAAAACATGAATGAGACTCGTAAACCTAGCTACCACAAGATGGGAGAAAATGGCGTCACCCTGCATGGAGGAGATGGTCAGCTGATTCACTGCCAAGCGTACTCTAATAGAGCTGGACAATCCTGTTTTTTTTTTTTTTTTTTAAATCCTAGTAGATAGTCCAGAATAGCTGGAATCTGGGTATCTAGAGGAAATATGCTGGTCACCCCACTTGTGAAATGTTACAGATAAAGGATCTTCAGTGTCCATTTGTGGTCTTCTACGAATAGCCTTATTAGGTGGCATACTGCAGTTCCCTGGGGACAACTCCAACAATGTCCAACAGAAGTGCCAAGTTCATCAGTCCAGAAAGAGTAAACATCAGTACCATAGATTTGGTATGGGGCATGGCATGACTCTTTTCATAGGCTGGTACCACTGGTCATGTACCGTGTTCTCCAGGGTATCATCAGGACTCATTCCGGGCTGAACCACCCCTTTGTGGGAGTGAAGTGAGGAGATTTTTGCTTCTTCCAGTTAGGGCCTGAGGAAGGCAATCTGCACTTCTGCTCCCTGGAGGAATAGTGTTCTTCCCTACCCATTAGAAGATTTTGAGGAGGACTTGGCAACCTTGCCTGTCTCTGCAGCTGGGGTCATCTTAGAGAAAGAGCCTAGGAACTCAATCTTGAGCCATAGCTAACTTGATCGCTCCTGCACAAGCCAGTTCAGGTCCAGGGAGGTCCCTTCTGCACTGATCTAAAGCAGGCTTCATAAAATAGTGTAAAAGCAGAAGTTTGAGGCAAGCCCCTGTAGCCTTCCATGTCCTTTTTAAAAAAGAATGATAGAGCATTTCTCTGAGATATGCCCTTCCCAGGGGCTAAGAAGGTATCTTGCGTGACCTTGAGCTGTGTTCTTTAACATGGTTAAAGATGGTTAAAGAACATGGTTTAACATGGGTTAACATGGTTAAAGAACACAGCTGTCTCACATGAAAGGCAGTTCTTGAAGCTATGCAACTTTACGTATGTCTACATCTTGAGCTGGTTGTATGATTCCCAGCTCGCATAGACATACTTGCGCTAGACCTTCTACACAAAACATAATAATGTAGCCAGGGTAGCAGCGGTACAGGCTAGACATGTCAAATATTAACCCACCTGAACCCTGTGCATACATATTCAACACAGTTAACCTATGCTGCCACTTGCTGCTGTTCATGCTTCACTACTCTCCTTAGCATGTTAGCTACACAAGCTGGGAATCACATCCCCAGCTCCAAGTGTAGCTATACCCTTTGGTTCAGGCATAGAGGAAAAAATTCCTAACACTAACAGAAGTTTGGGGGTGTTTTTGGCAACTGATGTACCAACCCTATACACACTAATAGTAACTAATTTAACACCTAACTAACAATACAAGATGTGTTTATTTGCTTCATAAAGCACATAGTGATGCAGACACCACAGGGTTCTGTCTCACAGCCATGGATGGTAAGAACGAACTGAAGGGCAATTGGACCCACTCTGACTTTGGGTGGGGATGTGTAAGGGCACTCGAGATGTAGACACAGCCCCAACAGACACTGCTGTGCTAAATAATCTGATTTCATGCACACAAGGCATAGGCGTACCAAGCGTGGAATACACACAAACATTTGAAGAACTGAATAATTCCCCTTTGTTTTAGTCTAATATATCCCCTTTCACTATTCTCAGAAACCGTATTATGTGTTTGTTGCTTTCCCTTGCCTCTGTACAATGAGATCCACAAGTGGAAATAGAGATCTCAAGTTGAAAAATTATCTTAAAGACATTCCTCAGCGTACTGAATCAAAGTCAATACCATGGAACTTTTAAAATATCCAGGAATGGCATGTTGTCCATTTGTAGTCTCACCAATGCTTTAGCCAAAGAACACTGAGCCAAGTTCTCCCCAAGCCCCCAGTGCCTTTTACTCCTGATGGAATTCTGCGCACCTGCACGGGCAGAGAATTCTTATGGTCATTAGATATCTGTCCCCCCACGCAGAAAACTGCAGGGGACATGTGCCTCTTCCTGGGCATCTCAGGCTGCGCACCTGTTCCAGCACATCTGGAGCAGCCATCAGAGACGCAAATCACTTCAGGGGTGGGGCAGGGCATGCGTGCCTCCCTAGGAGACATTAATCACCATCGGGGGTGGGGCATGCAGCTGTGTGAGAACAAGCGAGAGAGACTTACTACAGTGTAGCTTGCCGGGCATGGAGAAGTAGGGCTTAAGGTTGTTAGGCATAAGGCAGGCTCTGTCCCCTGAGGCAGAAATGTAGTAGCCTGCCTACCTATGTTCCTTTGCTGCAAGCAAGCAGCTGTTTTGTCAGGGTTAGAAATGCAATCAGCCAGTGCTATCCTTTTATTGCATGGAGGTTCATTTTATAACAGGGATTGGATTGAAACAAAATTCAGTCAGTTTTTGCCTGAGATGGGATAAGGTGTGGAAGAACAAGAGTCTGTTCTGTGCATTCCTTCAAAACTGTTTATCTTTTATTTCAAACACTGAAACAATTTGGTTTTTTTTTTCACATTTAGAACAATGACAGGTTTCAGAGTAGCAGCCATGTTAGTCTGTTCTTTTTGCGGATACAAGAGTACTTGTGGCACCTTAGAGACTAACAAATTTATTTGACCATAAGCTTTTGTGGGCTACAGCCCACTTCTTTGGATGCATGGAATGGAACATATATTGAGGAGATATATATACACATACAGAGAGCATGAAAAGGTGGGAGTTGTCTTACCAACTCTGAGAGGCCAATTAAGTAAGAGAAAAAAAACTTATGACGTGATAATCAAGATAGCCCAGTACAGATAGTTTGATAAGAAGTGTGAGAATACTTACAAGCGGAGATAGATTCAATGTTTGTAATGACTCAGCCATTCCCAGTCCCTATTCAAGCCTAACTTGATTGTGTCTAGTTTGCATATCAATTCCAGCTCAGCAGTTTCTCGTTTGAGTCTGTTTTTGAAGCTTTTCTGTTGCAAAATTGCCCAATATATATCCATCCTCAATATATGTTCCATTCTATGCATCCGAAGAAGTGGGCTGTAGCCCATGAAAGCTTATGCTCAAATAAATTTGTTAGTCTCTAAGGTAACACAAGTATTTCTGTTCTTTTATTTAGAACAATGTTGCTATAGACAGTTAATTCGTTTCATTCTCTGGCCACGTCCAGACTACCCGCCATATCGGCGGGTTAAAATCGATTGCTCAGGGATCGATATATCGATCCCCGAGCGCGCTTATATCGATTCCGGAACTCCATCAACCCCAACGGAGTTCCGGAATCGACAGGGAGAGCCGCGAACATCGATCCCGTGCGGTGTGGACGGGTGAGTAATCCGATCTTAGATATTCGATTTCAGCTACGTTATTCACGTAGCTGAAGTTGCGTATCTAAGATCGATTTCCCCCCCGTAGTGTGGACCAGCCCTCTGAGGCAAAAGTGTAGCAGCCTGCCTGCATAGTAACATGGTTAATGTTCCTATTGTTAACTTACTGTTCCCATTCTCAGCCAATTCCCCCAGGAGCATAAAACGTAGAAGTGTAAAGACTCCTTTACATTGCCAGAGTGATGTAAACGAGCCTTGTTATAAATGACTGTAAGGGAATCCTCAGCTAGGAGGTCTATGTGCTTTCTCACTTTATGGGGTTAGATTACAGCTCAGGATTTATTTTACTTACCCATTAAAATAATAATAAATTAAAAAGACTGGGCAAATAAAACATGTATCAAGTGATCACTAAAATGTCAGGACAAACAGAACCAAGCACTTTCCAGAGTACCCAGCCAGGTCCAGATGAAGTTACTAAAGGGCAAAAGGGATATTTGTTCTTTTCCATGACATGAATGGCCTTTACATCATGCAGCTGCACCAGGTTCTCATGCTCGAGAATTCCCTACAAAACTGTATGTGGACAGGGACAAATTATTTTGCACATCCTGCAATGTTGTTTTCAATCATAACTGACTGTAATTGTGAATCATTTTGCATTAGCCCCCCCCCCATTATTTTGACCAATAAAATATGAGAATTTGAAAATGTTGTGTGCAGAATTTTAAATTTTTTTTGGCACAGAATTCCCCCAGAAGTAGCCTTTGTCATCATCAGAACGTGTGAATTTTAAAATTAGGATTTTCAGTATAATTTTTCCTTATTTTACAGATCATCTCTTTAATCTAATACTTGACACTAAGGCCAAATAAATTTGCTGTCTACAAGTTCCCACAAGTTCTTAGAAACAATTTGTCAAACCCCTGACCTAGCAGGGAGTGGTGTGAAGGAAGGCTGGGAGGAAACAAGGAATGGATATTGGAAATGGAAAAACATATCATTCTATGCATTTCCTACCTTAGTTTTGGAAAGCTGAGATTTGTTCTGAGCCTCATAAGAATGTACATTATTGTCTCTGCAATTGTTCTCAGCCCCAACTGTATCCATAATGCTGCTTCCACATGTCTGTGTATTATAGCCACTGTCCACCTAGGAACAAAAGCCAGGAATTAATATCCTATGTTTTACGTTCCAGGTAAGCTCCCCTATTTCTTATGCACTACTTAATTTAATTTACATTTCTATGGCACATACTTCATAATCCTTTCACATTGTATTTATAAAGTTAATCTATCATACAAGCTATACATATCAGTGATGAAAATATGAACCATTGAAATACAGCCACATCTAAAGGTGATATCTGGCAATTATTTAACAATGCATGCTTAGAGTCACCTCTGTCCTAAATTATTCATTATCTGATTGAAACTTCAGGGAAAGTCCAATAGGCAAATTGGAAATACTTGTGTGTTAAAGTACATGCCCATTGGACAATTAATGTTCACAACTCAGAACTTTTTCAAATATTAAGGCATCAGCATTTCCAACAGGACAGTTCCTACTACTATCATCATAGCTTCTTCACTACCTTCAGAAACCAGGACTTCTTTGGAGACCTCCTATCCAAGGTGATATGGCTGGATGTGTGCGACTTGCATATATTTTACAAGATAATACAACTGCAGGCTTAAATAAAATTGAAAATCTATTTGCGACTTAAAAGCAAAAGAAGGCTGCATTATGCAATAACTTAGTTAACTGCAGCAGATTCATTAGAAACAAGAGAAGATGGTAAATTGGTCAACCAGAATCAAAGTAGTTTTGGATTAATCCAAATTTACTACTGAGATGACAGAGTATATTCAGAATGGTAGATGGACAAATGTGAAAACAGAGAGATTAAACTTGGAGTATAATTTACTAAATTGTTTAAATAAAACAAAAACTCTTACCTGAATACTACTGCTGTCACAAGGAATTACACTGCTTTCTGCAAGAGGTGATATGCACATGTGAGAGCTTTCAATACTGAAAGTAATTCCTGTCATGAAGCTGGTCATTGGCATACTGCTATTACCAACACATTCCTTAACCCAAGTGTTCTCATCTGACACCTCAACTGAATCAACCATATCAACAGTATTGTTTTCTTTTAAACCTTCTATATCCTGCAACGATGCCAGTCCTTGTTCACAAGCTTCAGAGTGATCTGGTGAAATAGATACAGTCGCCACAACTAAATGTGTACCATGTGCAAAAGTATCACCATCCTGCTGCTGTAAATTTACTCCAGTGTCCATCTGTGATAACAGAACTTCTGCAGGTAGGGCATTCTCTTTGTCTTCTGCCTCTTCGTTGTGATTTTCAAGGGTAAATGGTATCCTAATGAGGGAAGTTTGATACTGTGCAGTCCCTCTGCACGCTCCAAGTCTCATAGGAGAGTAATTTTTAATTGGAGAACAGCCATCTATATAAGGACTTCTAGTACTTGGGGGTGTCATTCTGTTTGAGACTGGTGCAGAAGAAACATCGGGAGAACGAAAAGTCAACTTCCTTTGTTCTGTCCATCATAAAAACAGAATAATTCAATTAATTAGATTTCAGATTGGAGGAAAAGCTAACAGTCTGAATCCTAGGACCAGAAGTCACTAGAACAGTTGCAGACATACTAGGTGGTGATGCCCTTGAGTATCATCTCCTGGCAGTAAAGGCATTTGATACAACTATTTTTAAAGGTTCTACTTGTTACACACACATTTAGTCATCATACTTTCAAATTTTAATCCTGCTTAGCTA
This sequence comes from Gopherus flavomarginatus, assembly GCF_025201925.1. NCBI lineage: Eukaryota > Metazoa > Chordata > Testudines > Testudinidae > Gopherus > Gopherus flavomarginatus. Next base: position 293,307,740 of record NC_066617.1, read on the forward strand.
AAGATTTCCTTTCTCTAACGGGTCTGCTACAGCAGAGACTGGGTTTTCAAATGGCAGTACCAAAATGTGTCAAAATGAACAGTCCTTACTCCAAAATGCTTCCAGTCCAATAATCTAATATTCATACTAGGCAACTACTGTAGATTTCTTAGAACACATTAGTTCTACAGAAGCTTTTTGAGGGTGAAAATTATCAGAAGTTATTACAATCAGGCACAGAGTGGAAAGTAGCTATTCAGTCTTTATACATAACTTTGCCGAAGTATCTGACAGCAGGTTCTGACTGAATCAGCTATGCAAATAGACTAAATTTTTACAGAACACAGACTACCAATACTGCCAAACTGCAACAGATTATGGAGTCTGATATGGATAAGCATCCACTAGATTTCTAAACTACTGAATTCATTTAATCTCAGATTAATCTAGTTATGCGGATCAGAGCTCAAATGTAAGACACTAACTCTACCAAAATAGTTTTTCCTACTACTTCCACCTGAACTTCTTCAGTTAAAAATCACAATTCTGATTGCTTATCTTATTTTTGATACATAACTTCAAACAAAACCCTCCTCCTCCAATCATATGGCTCCCCTTTATTTCATACTGTGAGTTTTCATGATTCCTTTTCCCACTAATTTATTTTTTGCACTTTAAGTAATTCTGTTCAGGTAAACATTTTATACATTTACATTAATGATACTTTACTGCTAAGCATGCCATCTGCCATATTAGATGAGACCACTGGACTATCAAGCCAAGTACCTGCCTCTAGATTGATCAGTTTTTCTTCACAAGAAATACAAGCCGCATGAAAGGAGACTGTATATACAGTCAAACCATACCTGACAATGGTGTCTTTCTTATCTGAAAAGCAATTGGAGAAAAAGTAGGGGAAGCGATATTTGCAGGGGATCTCTCTGGAAATGTGGGACTGGTAATGCTTCCCAGACTGTACGCCCTTGTACCTCCCTGAATAGGACTGGAGGAAAACTGACCCTTCAACAACAAGGAGTAAGAGTTAGCTTTTACATAATATAAATTTATAGACTGATACAAATTTGTAGACTTGAAAATACAGTGCTACTGGGAAAATAATTCTATTTCTGCTTCACCGACACTCTGTCAAGCATTTCACTGCTTGAATAGTCCACTTGAAATTCTCCAACTGGATTTCATGATGACTCATAGGAAATCCAGTACTTCCAAAGAGTACTAATTAAGACTATGTTATCAATCCTATTAGGAGTACCAGAAGCCAGACTACTGAATAAGGATTTTCCTAATCAACACCTGAATTACTGTTTAGTATTTGTATTATTGTAACACCTACAAATGTTTCATCTCCCAAATGGCAGATACTCCAAAGCAGAATGGAATGTTGCCCCCAATGCAGTGACTGAGTAGCCTGCACACTGCCACTGTTGGATATTTTAACGGAATCCAAAGTATCTGAAGCATATAACTTTAAGAGAGTCAAAAGAAGCTGTGCTCTTATCTCAGGCCACGTCTACAGTAGGAACAGTTTGCTGCCATAGGTATAACCAGTATATTATATTGGTAAAGTAGTAATTGTGTGGACACAGTGTACTGGTGAAACTGCGGTTTTGCCAAAATAGCTTATTCTAGCCCCGCTAACAAAATAAATTCTACTGGCAAAAGCAGACTTTTGGAAGTATAACTGCATGTACACTCAGCGTTTTTGCCAATACGGCTATAATGGTCAGAAGTCACACACAGAGCACCTCTGACTAACATAACTATGCCAGCAAATGTCTTTTGTGTAGACCTATCCTCAGCAGGAAGTAGAAATTTGCACAACATTACCAGAAACTGTGAGTTGGAGCTAAGAAAAACATCGTTCAGACATTTGTGCCTTAGCTGTGATCTTGTCTTCATCAAAAGCAGCAAAGAGTCCTGTGGCACCTTATAGACTAACAGACGTTTTGGAGCATGAGCTTTTGTGGGTGAATACCCACTTGGTCAGATGCATGTAGTGGAAATTTCCAGGGGCAGGTATATATATGCAGGCAAGCTAGAGATAATGAGGAAGTTCAATCAGGGAGGATGAGGCCCTGTTCTAGCAGCTGAGGTGTGAAAACCAAGGGAGGAGAAACTGGTTCTGTAACTGACAAGCCATTCACAGTCTTTGTTTAATCCTGAGCTGATGGTGTCAAATTTGCAGATGAACTGAAGCTCAGCAGTTTCTCTTTGAAGTCTGCTCCTGAAGTTTTTTTGTTGCAGGATGGCCACCTTAAGGTCTGCTATAGTGTGGCCAGGGAGGTTGAAGTGTTCTCCTACAGGTTTCTGTATATTGCCATTCCTAATATCTGATTTGTGTCCGTTTATCCTTTTCCGTAGCAACTGTCCAGTTTGGCCGATGTACATAGCAGAGGGGCATTGCTGGCATATGATGGCCTCTATTACATTGGTGGACGTGCAGGTGAATGAACCGGTGATGGTGTGGCTGATCTGGTTAGGTCCTGTGATGGTGTCGTTGGTGTAGATATGTGGGCAGAGTTGGCATCGAGGTTTGTTGCATGGATTGGTTCTTGAGCTAGAGTTACTTTGGTGCGGTGTGCAGTTACTGGTGAGAATATGTTTCAGGTTGGCAGGTTGCCTGTGGGCGAGGACTGGCCTGCCACCCAAGGCCTGTGAAAGTGTGAGATCATTGTCCAGGATGGGTTGTAGGTCCCTGATGATGCATTGGAGAAGTTTTAGCTGGGGACTGTATGTGATGGCCAGTGGAGTCCTGTTGGTTTCTTTCTTGGGTTTGTCTTGCAGTAGGAGGCTTCTGGGTACACGTCTGACTCTCTTGATCTGTTTCCTTATTTCCTCATGTGGGTATTGTAGTTTTGAGAATGCTTGGTGGAGATTTTGTAGGTGTTGGTCTCTGTCTGAGGGGTTAGAACAGATACGATTGTACTTCAGTGCTTGGCTGTAGACAATGGATCGTGTGATGTGCCTGGGATGGAAGCTGGAGGCATGAAGGTAGGCATAGTGGTCGGTAGGTTTTTGGTATAGGGTGGTGGTAATGTGACCATCACTTATTTGCACCGTGGTGTCTAGGAAGTGGACCTCCCGTGTAGATTGGTCCAGGCTGAGGTTGATGGTGGGGTGGAAGCTGTTGAAATCGTGGTGGAATTTTTCCAGAGACTCCTTCCCATGGGTCCAGATGATGAAGATGTCATCAATGTAGCGTAGGTAGAGAAGGGGCGTGAGTGGACGAGAGCTGAGGAAGCGTTGTTCCAGCTCGGCCATAAAAATATTGGCATATTGTGGGGCCATGCGGGTGCCCATAGCTGTGCCACTGATCTAGAGATATATATTGTCATTAAATTTGAAATAGTTGTGTGTGAGGATAACGGCAGAGAGCTCAGCAGCCAGCTGTACTGTAGCATCATCAGGGATACTGTTCCTGACAGCTTGTATTCCATCTGTGTGTGAGATGTTCGTGTAGAGAGCCTCTACATCCATGGTGGCTAGGATGGTGTTTTCTGGAAGGTCACCAATGCATTGTAGTTTCCTCAGGAAATCAGTGGTGTCACGGAGATAGCTGGGAGTGCTGGTGGCATAGAGTCTGAGTAGAGAGTCCACATATCCAGACAGTCCTTCAGCGAGCGTGCCAATGCCCGAGATGATGGGGCGTCCAGGATTTCTGGGTTTGTGGATCTTGGGTAGTAGATAGAATAACCCTGGTCAGGGATCTAAGGGTATGTTGATTTGTTCCGGTGTTAGTGTAAGGAGTGTCCTGAGTAGATGTTGAAGTTTTAGTGTATTCCTCAGTGGGATCTGAGGGAAGTGGCCTGTAGAATTTGGTGTTGGAGAGTTGTCTGGCAGTCTCCTTTTGGTAGTCAGACCTGTTCACGATGACAACAGCACCTCCTTTATCAGCCTCTTTGATGATAATGTCTGGGTGGTTTCTGAGGCTGTGGATGGCATTGCGTTCTGCACGACTTAGGTTATGAGGCAAGCGATGTTGTTTTTCCACATTTTCTGCCTGTGCACGTTGGCGGAACAATTCAATGCAGAGGTCCAGACTGTCATTTCGACCCTCAGGAGGAGTCCATGTGGAGTGGTTCCAAGAAAGAAACCAACAGGACTCCACTGGCCATCACATACAGTCCCCAGCTAAAACCTCTCCAACACATCATCAGGGACCTACAACCCATCCTGGACAATGATCCCACACTTTCACAGGCCTTGGGTGGCAGGCCAGTCCTCGCCCACAGGCAACCTGCCAACCTGAAGCATATTCTCACCAGTAACTGCACACCGCACCAAAGTAACTCTAGCTCAGGAACCAATCCATGCAACAAACCTCGATGCCAACTCTGCCCACATATCTACACCAGCGACACCATCACAGGACCTAACCAGATCAGCCACACCATCACCGGTTCATTCACCTGCACGTTCACCAATGTAATAGAGGTCATCATATGCCAGCAATGCCCCTCTGCTATGTACATCGGCCAAACTGGACAGTTGCTACGGAAAAGGATAAACGGACACAAATCAGGTATTAGGAATGGCAATATACAGAAACCTGTAGGAGAACACTTCAACCTCCCTGGCCACACTATAGCAGACCTTAAGGTGGCCATCCTGCAACAAAAAAACTTCAGGAGCAGACTTCAAAGAGAAACTGCTGAGCTTCAGTTCATCTGCAAATTTGACACCATCAGCTCAGGATTAAACAAAGACTGTGAATGGCTTGTCAGTTACAGAACCAGTTTCTCCTCCCTTGGTTTTCACACCTCAACTGCTAGAACAGGGCCTCATCCTCCCTGATTGAACTTCCTCATTATCTCTAGCTTGCCTGCATATATATACCTGCCCCTGGAAATTTCCACTACATGCATCTGACCAAGTGGGTATTCACCCACGTCTGTTAGTCTATAAGGTGCCACAGGATTCTTTGCTGCTTTTACAGATCCAGACTAACATGGCTACCCCTCTGATACTTGTCTTCATCAAGTATAATATGCTCCTGGCTGGCTGAATGTCTCATTTAAAGTAAGTTTGTGTTGGAAACTGATGGCTCAAGGTGATGATAGTTCACTTTAAGGGACTTCTAATTCACCTGTGTATTATAGCATGCCAGAGGTGCATCTGTATTTTACATTCCCACATCTGAGAGTTCTGAACAAAGATCACAAATGAGTAAACAGCACTGTAAATGTTGCAGTTCTGTAATACTTATTTTACTTTGAAGTGTAAAAAAAAGGGTTTGTGCCTTTTTTACTTTATTATGTTTAGGGCTTCTGATTTTTGGTTTTGTTCTTGATACAAATGAGAGGAGGAGGAAAGAGAAATTGGTGTTCATCCACTGAATATCAGAAAAACACCACAAATGGTTACTTGTATCTAAGGCTTGTCTACACAGAAAAGTAATGCAGACTATAGGGGAGAAATTTCTAAAGCACACTAAACATGCTGCATATTAACTGGTCCATGTAGATTCTGCTGGTGTGTAATTAAGGTTCCCTAGGGTGCTTTGAAGTCATATTGTTTGTAATGTATGATTTAATGTCATAATGTTTCAGTGAGATTACTTATTCCAGTATACATAAGCAGAAAGCTCCAAATCCCTCCTATATTTTATATATCTACATAAAACTTGAAAATTGCTACAAATACAGCCCCAAAAAAACCAAAAGCCCTAACTACATATAAATATCTGTAAAGTTTTCCTCATTCTACTTTTCTTTTCTTTTTTAAATTAAAAAATGTTTTGACTACTGTCCCCAGAAATACCATGGATTACTAGAGAATTAGTAGGTTTAGGATATACACCAAGCAAGCAAGAAAACCCTGGTTGAGAAAACAATCTGAATAAAAATCACATCCTAACTTTTTGTTAACAATTGTTTGGAGAATGAATCTTTAACATTCAACACTTCCCTTTCAATTAAGGGTTAAAGAAATCTCACAACTTCACTCAGACCAAGGAGTTCTCTGAAAACTCAGGGAAGACCAGATTTTACATTCCCAGTATTTCCAAAGTGTTTGGTTTTTTTTAAACAAGCATAGAATAACCCCATTTTAGGTACATTGGGTCATTTATACTATACCTGGCCAGGAGGGTGGGTGGGGAAAACGACACAAATCTTTCTCCTTTGCGGATCAACTTTAAGGGACAACTAGAGAAATTATATACGCCAAATGGTGTTTTAGGTACTAATCAAGCCAAGGACTAACATGATATTTTTGATATGCAAACTTCATGAGTTTATGAAGGCACGGCTGCAATATGATCTCAGCCAATATAGTCTTTCTGTAAAATGCATCCTATATCAAAAGATCAAAGAAACTTCACAAGCTACTCATTTTCAAATCATTACCTCTCATGTCAATATCATTCTGACACAAATACCATTGGGCAGAGAAAATGGCAGCTCTGCAACAGTGAATATCAGGACTACATAACAATTTGATAGTGAAAGAAAAGCATAAAACTGAAGTTAAAAAAACATGAAGTTTTACTTAGGCACAATTTAGTTCCAAAATTGGAATTTGACCAGGATCCTTGGTATTAACATCACTCTTTAATTACTTCAGTTGTATAAACTATTCAAAAGTGGCACTTCAGCTGGTGAAATCTGATCAGACACTCAGAAGTGGTTCTGCTGCTTTAGAATCAGAGGGGTAGTCGTGTTAGTCTATATCCACAAAAACAGTGAGGAGTCTGGTGGCACCTTAAAGACTAACCAGAAACTTATGCCCAAATAAATCTGTTAGTCTTTAAGGTGCCACCGGACTCCTCGTTGTTTCTGGTGCTTTAGAGAATTTCACGTGTACCAGCTAAATAGTACATACACAAAGAAATTGAAAAGCCTTCTTACTGAACTAGATGTTTCCACAGGGCTTCTGCACCGGGCTGGAGAAATATCTATTGAACACAGTACTCCAAGTGATGCTGGTGGATTATTACAAGGGCTTTGTGGAGAAAGAGACAAACACTCAGATACACTTCCATTCTCATCTAAAAAAAGCTTTCTTCTCAGTGATGAGGAGCTTAGGCTTTCCTGAGATTGGTCTGCAAATTCTCCTGTTCTAAAATATTCACCTAAAAAAAAGAAAAAAAAGTTTGTTGGTAAGTTTAGCCAGTCTTGTCTTATCTCTCCTGTCTACAGAAAAAGTATGGGGGAACAAAGGGGACAAGGACCCTGTCTGCACAGCCATAAACAGCCATTGAATTCTGTAACTGCTGAAATGGTTAATAATATTTTAGCCATGCTGTGGGCATTAGACTAAGTAGCACTATAATAAGGTTAATATAAAAAATCAGTGCTTTCCCTCCATAAAGGCTGGGTTTATTAAAATTTGCTGTAATGTGATTTTTCCCACACATGGAGGTTGCTCCAAATGTACCAACCCCAGTTTAGACATGACAATGTTGAATAGTTTCTGTTGAACTGTTCTGGTTGTGTAGACAAAGCTTTTCGGACAGCTGCCATTCCAAGTGACCAAGCTTACAGAACTCCCATAGAATCACAGGACTGGAAGGAACCTCGAGAGGTCTTCTAGTCCAGTCCCCTGCACTTATGGCGAGACTTAGTATTATCTAGACCACCCCTGATTGACCAACCTGTATGTAGTGGAATGCTCATTCTGGCCACCTTACCCAAGAAAAGATGGACAGGCAGGAAGTATCCAGCCAGAAACTCTTCTAAACAGAAGACTGAGTCAAGTCTAACGGAAGTATAATTATGGATGCAATCAGTAATTTCCTCCCTATTACCACATTCTAGTGCAGGGGTTCGCAAACTGGGGGTTGGGACCCCTGAGGGCATTGTGAGGTTATTCCGGAGTGTGTGCGTGTGATTATAAAGGTGTTATACATTAAAAACACTTTTTACATACACTTCTACCCCGACATAACGTGGGTTCGCATACAACACGGTAAAGCTCTGACACGCCGCTATGAGCAGCGTGTTAAGGGTGCCGGGCCAGGCCGGGGCTGAGGGGTTCGATAAGGGGTAGAGGGTCTCGGGGGCAGTCAAGGGCTCCCCATCCAGGGTCTGGGTGGCAGGAGCTCTGGGAGGGCACTTTTGGGGGCCCCACAGTTGAGAGTGGCCCAGGGGATTAGTGGGGGGCCAGGAGCAGCCCGCTCTGCTTCCCTTGCCCCAGCCCCAGCCTTGTCGCTCGGGGGAGGGGGTTTGGGGGAAGGGATCCCCTCCGCACTCACCAGGAGCAGCAGAAGCAGAGCAGCCCGGCCCCAGCCCGCTCCACTCCACCTGCTCCCAGCTGCAGCTGAGTACGGGGGTGTCCTTTCTCCAACCTCGCGGCACTCACCTGTGGCAGGAAGTGGAGCACCACAGCTGGGAGCTGGCAGATGGAGTGGGCTGGGGCTGCGTCGCTCCAGTTCCCGCCGCCGGTGAGTGCAGAAGGTGTCCTTTCCCCAACCTCCCTGCACTCCCCAGTGGCAGGAAGTGGAGCAACCCAGCCCCAGCTAGCTCCACTCTGCCAGCTCCCAGCTGTGGTGCTCCACTTCCCGCCACAGGTGAGTGCAGGATCTTTCCCCAGCCGCCCCCCAGCAACATGGCTGGGGCCAGGGCAAGGAAAGCAGAACGCTTGGGGCTACGTCGCTCCGCTTCCTGCCGCAGGTGAGTGCAGGGGGGCATCCATTCCCCAACCTCCCTGCACTCACCGGCAGTGGGAAGTGGAGCGCCGCGGCTGGGAGGTGGCGGAGTGGAGCGGGCTGGGGCTGCGCTGCTGTGCTTCCCACCGCTGACAATGAGTGCCTGTCGGGGGCGGGTGTGTGGATAGGGGTCACAGCAGTTAGGGCACAGGGGAGTTGAGGTTCTGAGGGTGATTAGGGACAGGGCTCTCTGGAGGGGGCGGTCAGGGAACAAGGAACCCAGGGGGCAAAGCAAGTTTGATATAACACGGTCTCACCTATAACGTGGTGAGATTTCTTGTCTCCCGAGGACTGTGTTATATCAGAGTAGAGGTGTATTCAAGGGTGGGAGGTGTCACACTCAGAGGCTTGCTATGTGAAAGGAGTCACCAGTACAAAAGTTTGAGAACCACTGTTCTAGTGCAAAGCAGAGGTGGAGACAGATAAAATTTAAGAGTCACTGTGTGGAGTTCTGTCAGGGCAAGGAAATGGTTTATCAGACAGACTCCTGTTCTCAAAAGAGAAGGGTAAGTCCTACCCCATCCACCAATGTAGTTCAGAGATAGGAAGGAGTCACAAAACCATAGTAGGAATAGAGACTGGTAATCTTATTTGCAGTAAGTTGAAAATTCTACGTATTCCATCCATTCTGTTGCTATGGGTTGAAAGCCCTACCACCATAAGACAGGTTGAAAAACATTCTGCACCTAAAATCTGGCTCCTCCCCCTGCTCCTTAGGTCCTGCAACATCTCTCCTTTCAGTGGCTGGCTCATGCTTTGTAGCAACACCAAAGAAAAAACGGTTACTCGCCTTCTCGTAACTGTTGTTGTTTGAGATGTGTTGTTCACGTCCATTTCAGTCAGTGCACACGCCACATGCACGGTCGTCAGAAACTTTTTCCCTTCGCAGCTCCCATCGGGTCAGCTGGGGAGCCCCCTGGAGTGGCACCTTCACGGCACTCAATACATGACCCTGCCGACCCGACCCAACCCATCTTCAGTTCCTTCTTATTGTCCGTGGCAACCGTTGGAACTGTGGCTCACTTGCTTTGCAAGTGCTCCCTTAGCACAGTGACCTAGTCTAATTCTTCTTCTTCTTGTCTTGTTTTGCAGTTGTTACTATAGTTATAGTTAGTATAGGTGTTTGTGTGCAGGCTCTTTCCCTGTCCCCTCACCCTCTCTTGGGCTCTGGGATATGCCACGAGCCCAAGGCTTTAAGTCTTGCAGCGCATGCCACAAGCCCATGCCAAATAATGACCTCCACAACTCTTGCCTGAGGTGTCTGCACGTGCACACCTGATTGGAATCAACGTGAACAAGCACTCGACAAAGAACTATTTTTGGTAAAAGCACCTCATCTGTAAAAATCAGGATGCTGGAATGAGGTTGAGTTGAATTTTTTGTTGTGCTGTTTCTCACTTACCTTTTTCCCTATAAGCTGTTTGCATCAGTCACACAGTGGATGTGACTAGGAAGTAGTAACTCATGTAAACTATGTGGCCCCAACTAGAAGTAAAGGGAATAAGATAGACGGGTCTAGAATAGCTTATTGAACTCTTCCTACTCAAGTTGTGTTATAGTATTTTTAAGTATTTCACAGAAAGCAAACATTTCCTTTAGATAGGTCAGTGTGCAGTGCAGATAGTATGCACAGTCTTCCTAGTCTGTGTAGTCTAGAAAACCATGGATATTTTCTTTTGACTCAAGACCTCTGGTCTTCCATTATACTGAGGATAACCATGATTCTACTGTATGCAGTTTTTAAATTCCTGCGAAATTGTCATGCAAACCCAATCTAGCAATTGAGACTATTAGTCTTCCATCACTAACTTCCAAGCCAGCCTACATTATGAAAGCTGGCCCATACTTTAACATATTGTCTTTTTAAATATAACAATACAATGTTTATGTACATTTTTATTACTGTCCTACCATTCCCCATCCCTCCACCTTTTGTTTTTGTCCTCCCTTGCTGAGCCATGTCCAAATTTGAGCAGGAGCTCCACAGGACAAGGAACTGTTATCTGTCTAAAACAACATTTGTACTTTGGACAATTCTAAGAATACTCAATTTTGATTCACACTAGGTTTCCAGAGCATTGTACCACCATTTCTAATCAGGATGCAAAACTGATTTTCAATTTAGACATTCAGACATAAAGTACAACACTTGACATACCTAATATTTTTTCTAAGTTAAAATCCACAGGCAAAGACAATACTGTCTGACAAGCAGCTGTAATGAATAAAAACAATGGAATTAGCCTACAGTAACTTAGTCAATTAGTGCAAGTAAAAAGTTTAACTCTAAATTGTATTTAACACATTGCTAGTTCAATTAGTGAAACACAATGTGTTGCCATGAGGAAAAGGGAAAAAAAACAAAACTTATTAGGCCTGTGGTCCTGAATTGGCTACAGTGTAAGGAGCAAATCAGGCTCAGGGATAAGTGAAAAGGGTCATTACACACAAACTCTCTAGATGGCACCATGTCCAGCTGTACCTTAGCTGGGGGAAAGGCCTTAACAGAAAAAAAAAAAATCTATGGAACACCCTGAAAATTGTGTGTTTGTATACAGGTTTCAGAATATAGGTTCTGTGACCTTGTACAGAAGTGAGGGGAGAGAATTGAGGGGAGATATAATGTAATTAAGTTAGTATGCAATTTGGGCTTCAAAGCATAAACTAAACATTACGTGTAATAACACAGTTATTCCTAGACAAATAGTAACGTAAGTATCTTGCTGAATTGGGGCCTAAATACATGCCTAACTTTAAGCACTAAGTTGTCCCACTGAATGAGACTACACATGTGCGTAAAGTTAGGTAAGTGCTCAAGCACCCTGGCAGTATTGAAGTCAAACAAACTTGTTTTTAAAAAGGGGTTCAGTTAGCTTAAATAAAAACTTCTTATTTTTCTTTGAGTGTACATTCATTTTGTCACTTGATACTGTTTTATACCAACCATTGCTTTTTCCAGGTTGCACAGTTAGCTGCCTTCCAATTGGTGAAATGTTATTTAAATCTATACCTGCAAAGCATCATTTAGATAAATTCAGTTAAAACTTAAATTCAAGCTTTTTATCATTCTGAAACACAACAACAGTAAAGTGAAAATATTTAGTCCAATTGCATTAAGGTACATCTCAAAAATAGTTAGCTACAATAAAAATATTCTAATACTTTAGTTTACATCAAACCAAAATATTTTCAGAGCATAAAACTAGGACATGATGTTTGCAATTGAGTTTGGGACAGATTAAAAAAACCTAGAGAGAGATAAGTGTCAGAGAAGCCAGATAGAGGTTACATCAGTTTTTCTGACCAGCTTAAGCTGTAACAGTTTTCCATCAGAAAATGCAATTCAATTGAAATCTTAAAGCGTCTCAGATTATGTTGATTTTCCCAGAGAGCTGTGATGGGTGGGTGTGGGGGGGAGAGGAGGGAGAGATGAAGGGAACACAGGTGAGAAAGTTATGTCAAAAGGTCATTCATGACATTTTAGGAATGAAAAGCTTCAATTTTTCTTTTCAAATTGACTGTTTTGAAATTTATTTTGGATTATGTTATATTAAAAAAAATCAAAACTGAACACTTTGATCTTTTTTTTAAAAGACTCAATTCTAGAAAAATTTGGTGGATTCAATAAATATAAGTCCGTTCAATTTTTCTAGTCAATATAATTATGCTTGTTTTGTGAAAGGGAGAAAGAAGCAAAAAGGTCATTCCAATTATTACAGTGGAATTTAGGTAATGAGAATATAATTGTAATACAAAGTATTACCAAGAGATCAGAGATAGGATCAAGTTCACAGGAACTGAAAAACCATGAAGCCTAACTTATTAGGCAAAATCCTGGCCCCACTTAAGTAAGTATTCCCATCTAATTACGCTGTCTATAACTTTATAAAAAGTTAAGCATATACATATCAATCATGCAAAACAGCTGATTTCTAAATTTAAGCTACTAAAAGACACTTTTAGAGACATACACAACTTACATTTAGTTGATGAATGAAACTGGGAAACTTGCTTCCCTTCATGATCAGTCCAAGGAGAAGGAACGATAAGACTTTTGGTGAAAAACTAGAGGAAAAAATGTAACAATTAGATAGTCTTAATGTTTGGGAGTATCTACTTAATTTTATAGGTACGTATTTGCAAGAAACTAGTTGTAAATCTTGAGTTTTGATTCTTATAGGCATGTTCAACATAGCCAAAATTAATCAAAATTCACTTTGGAACAGCTGATAGCTTCAGATTTCTTCTTATTTTCAAATTCTCTCTCTGATATATAGCCCAAACCACCACAATTTAAGTTCAAAATGTTAAGCTTTCTGTAACAATTTGAAGAGCTCCATCTTTTTTTAATTCTACAAGTATACTGATACGTATCCCATGTTAGCTTTGACAAAGCTTTCTTCGCACATCTGTATTGACACACTCAAAGCTGGTGTCTAAAACATGTCTCATTAATCCAGCAGAGACTGAAGAAGAGTGAATAGATTTTATGAGGTCCCATATACTCTGCAGCAACCTGAAGCTAAGTTCTGAGGCAATATAGTGCAGCAGAATGAAAATCACATTTTCGGTACACCACAATTTTTACTGACAATTTAAATGCTTTGTAGAAGCAATCAAGAGAAAATTGAAGTTGTTATTAAAGTTGAATAAGTGGTGACTGTTGGGGCTTTTGGCACCTTAAAAGACATTTAGGATTATAGAAACAAGCACATTTATGGTAGGTTTCTGCTAAAAGTTAACAGTACTTGACACTTAAATCATCACTGTTAGGTTTGGATTTTGGAAATGCTCAGATATAAAAGGCGATGGAGGTCATTATAAAAACCTGGATAAACAAGGGAGAAATCCCCACACCCCAACCAATACAAGCAAGACCCAAAACACAGCCAAAAAGGAAAAACTGGGGTAACTGGACTTCTTTGAGATGTGCTGCCCATTGACAGTGCACATGCACTCGAGATTGGAGTCTTTTGGCCAGCAGTGTCCATTAGGGTATATGTCACAAGTGTCCTTATTTCCCAAGCCATGGACATAAAGAGCAAAGTGGGACAACTGCCACTTTGTTCCTTTACCACCATGGAACTTGATGGATATAAGACTCCAAACCAGAAGAGAAGAAAGGTAGGTTGTGAAACATGTGGCTGACATCTCAAAGAATTCCAGTTACAGCACAGGTAAGTACATATTCAACTTATATTGACTCACAAGCAATGAGGGTGGGAGCTCAGAATCTAGAAACAAAGATTGGAATGTAGCTTTCCCAACTGTAGTTATCGGATCTCAAGGCTTCAGTGACAGAATAGTGCTTCACAAATGTGTGAACAGATACCCAGGTAGTTACTTTACATATGTCTAAAACAAACATTTTTCAAAGATGCTGTGGGAGGCTGAATGAAAGAAATAGGAGGATCTACTTTAACCACCCCATAAAAGTTGGATATCTATCTAGATAGGCTGTGTTTCATATGTGGATGTCAGAGGGCACTAGCATTCTATTAGCAAAAGATTAAACCTTTCAGAGATCTACTCAAAAACAATTTATGGCAGTAGCAGAAATGATGAAAGACCTGTTTTGATGCAAAGACTCTCTCTTAGAAGAGCATAGCTTGGGAAAAATATGGGCAAATGAATCTCTTGGTTCAGATGAAAATTCATAGTAATTTTAGGAAGAAGCTTGGGATGCATCCTGAGAGACAGAAAACTGTATAAGGTGAGTCCACCATCAAGGCGTGGATTTTACCAACTCTTCTCAAAGATGTAATCACATTTTAAAATTGCCATTTCCATGGACAAATGTAATAACAAACTTTGCCTTGGATTAAAAGGTGGGTGCATTAGGCTAGATAAGACTTAATTAAGGTCCCCTATAGAAGGATTCTTTGTTGGAAAATACCTTGATAAGAACTATCACAAATCTTATAATACTCACGTGAGAAAAAATTGTCTCCCCCTCTACAGGAGAGGGATGCACAGCGGTGAACACTGAAAAAGCTTATTGAAAGATGGTTCAAGTCAAGTATATATTAAAAAAGTATCAGGAATCAGCATCCTGTGGAATTCAAGATCTCTGCTGCTACCAAGAGGAAAAATCTTTACTTTTGATGAGTAGGTTGGACCAGTAGAATCTCTTCCACTATTTAATATGTTGTTGGGATTTTTTTGGTGTGTGTGAGTGTTTGTTTGTTTAAAGCAGATGTACAACAGGACTTTTAAGTCTAACCTCCCTCCAGCAGACAGAGCAGCAGACAGAAGTGGAGGTACTCTAGGCCCAGTTCCTTCATGTTGTATCAGCAGGTATGGAATTAGAGATAATGTCTTTGGTTGGTAGACTGAAAGATTCTCAGCCACACTGATGCAATTAAGATAATTTTGGCTGAGTCCTGCTGGATCTTGCGTCAGACTGTTGGGATCAACAGAACTGGTGAGTATGCATAAATGATAGTTCATAACTACAAAAAAATCAGAAAGATATCTGAAAGTGAGCCTGAGGTGATGTCAGGACTTCAGTTCAAGAGGGAATACTTGTTGCTTCTATCTGTTGGAAATATGTCTACCAGAGGATAACCCTATCTGAAGATGATGTTGCAAAGGACTAAGTCATTGATCTCCCATGCTGATGGGAGAGTTGCCTGCCAAGAGGGAGATTCCATCTCTGATTCACCAATTCCATAACCTGATTGCCTCTTAGCATAATGGGGAAGATCTCCCCTACCCCCTCTGGTTATGTAAACATGGTTGTTGTATTACCAATAATAATTTGGACTGATCGTTCTTCTTGACTATTACAAAGGCACACAAGCCTTTGTACAATATGTCCAAGCAGCACAGAACATGCCCTTACTGTGGTGTTTGGATTCAATTTTATCCAGAAATATTAAGGTGGACATGTTCTCAAACCTATCTTGAGGTAGACACTGTGGCCTAGACTTATGGAATCTAGGATTGGTCATATGAGCTCCACTCTTGGAATTGGTATTAACTTGCATTAGTCCATGCTGAATTTTGGGCCAAGAGTGGTTAACAGCTCAAGAACGCAATGAATCGCATCTCTCACTTGAAAAGCTTTTTTCAAACTAACCACTTGTCTAGGTATGTGTTGACTATTATATTTCTTAAGTGCACTGGAACCACTGCCAACACTTTATTAAAAACTCTCAGCATCGCAGAGCATCCAAAGGGTGGAAACACAATTATTGAAATATGGACATTCATGTCCTGGGAGTCAAGGGATAAAAAGCAAGAGGAAATTATGGACGCTAGCATGATCATCCTGAACTTTATTTTGCGAATTAAGATGTTTAATTTTCATAAATCTAGGATGGGATGCCATCCTCTCCTCTTTTCTGGAATGAAATATTTGTATTTGAAATAGAGTACCTTTTCTTGGTACTGAAATGGAACTCTTTCTACTGATCCAAGACATAGAAGTGGGAGAGCTTCCTGCTATAACAGTCCCTTGCGAGATGTGTCCCCGAAGAAGGCCAGAGGTATGCACAGTGTGAAATTTGATATCCCAGTGTAACTGTCTCTAGTACCCATTGTTCTCAAATTACAGAAGGCTACATGTGCCTGAAGGAACTCAAATTGTTGATGAAAGTAGGCGTAGAGCAGGGATAGGCAACCTATAGCATATGTGCCAAAGGCGGCACACAAGCTGATTTTCAGTGGTACTCACACTGCCCAGGTCCTGGCCACTGGTCCAGGGAGCTCTGCATTTTAATTTTAAATGAAGCTTCTTAAACATTTTAAATACCTTATTTACTTTACACACAACAATAGTTTAGTTATATATTATAGACTGTGAAAGTAGAATGAATTATATTGTAAAAATAAGAATGGATTAAAGAAATGTTGTATGTACCTTTAAGCAGAAATAAGAAATGCTGAAACACAGGTGCCAGGAAAAAAAGCATTAGGCATAAACAATGGTGCTAATGCCGAAACATTAAATAGAAGATCAGTAATAGTTAGTAAGGAAATAAGATATGCATGTCTAGCCCAGGTAAACTTATCAGATTCTGCTTCCTTTGTTATCTTGTTAAGTTCTCGCCCTTTTATCTGTATAAATAAGATAGTTTGTGTCTTGAATGGTGGTCACATTATCTGGGTGTTATTAGCAGAGCGCTGTGCTAATAAAACAGAGTGGTCTGACAAACTGTGAGTCTTGAGTCTAACTTTGACAAGACTTATAGAAAGAGTCCTTCTAAAAACGTTAAAATGAATTACTGGCATGCGAAACTTCAAATCAGAGTGAATAAATGAAGACTCGGCACACCACTTCTGAAAGGTTGCCGACCCCTGCTCTAAGGTGAGATTCTGGTAGAAACTCCTTAACTACATTGTTGGACCCAGGGCATTTGTGACATAGAGTTGCTCACCTGCTAGTGACAGTTACTGAACAGATGGCTGTTTTAAATTTTCTTTTAAAAAAAGCAATTCACATCAGAAGTGACGGGGGCAGCCAACTCTACAATAAGATTTTTTCCTCAGTGAAAAAGCAAAGATTGCCAGACACCATGGTAACTGCAAGCAGGACTTAGAAACATGGAGATTCAACTCCTGGGTATTTTGAAGACAGTAATCTGTTCAGGACCTCTTTGTAGAGTTTATATCACATGTGATATTTTTGTGAAGTGCTTTAAAAGACTTATGCCACATTTCACATCTAGCAAAAATGCACAAAGTCCCAAAGTCTGCTTCTTTGGCCTAAAGCTATAGAGGAGGAAATCAAATAAAAACCACAAATAAGGATTCCCATTCTAAAACTACAAGAGATAAGCAGTAAACTGCATTGTCTTCTACTACCCGTTAAAATACCACATGCTCTTGGTGAAGAGCTACCTCATACTTCGTAAAGTTGCTTTGCAAAGTTGCTAGATAACGCTGAAAATTTACTTTTTACCATTGTTCATTTTACCCATATACACACAATATTAATATCTGCTTTAATATCAATAACAATTTTAATTACCTCTTCAATGGCTTTCTGTCTTTTGTCTTCCATCTCTTTATCTATTCTAAACAATGCAAATAAAAAAAAAAACCCACAATAAATTACCAATGCCATTACTGCATTTGATGGTTCAAGTAAATGAAAAGTACCATTTTTATCAAAGATTAAGATTAGCTGCCTTTTAAAATAAATCACAATTTACTCTATGTATAATATTCTTAATATACTGTGTGCAATTCCTTTGTATTCAAAATTGATAAGTATTTCCTGTACTCAGACAATTAGCTACTTTAAAGGAGTTCCCACCTCGGGCAATTTTGTAATAACATTTTACATAGTAAGTGATTTACTTTGTAATCTTCTGTATAATCCCTTTTACTATTATGAAAGATATTTCTATTTGAATGAAATGTTTTGCTCTTATACAGCTTCTCTTTCCACCTAAATCTCTGCAAAGAGTCTGATTTTGAATGCTTCTATAAGCAACTTTTAAAATTACTATAAAATAGACTTAAAGAGAAACTCACTCTAGGATCTAGCAGGACAAGGAATTGGACCCTAAGGAAGAAAACTCTTTAAACAGAAAAAAAATAAAACCACAATGGAAAACAAATAAAGGAACTTGTATAGATTTATTTGACATTATCTACTTCTTCCCCAACGAAAGGTTCCCTCTTCATGTGGCTTGTAAACACATATTATCCCAGCCCAACACAAATAATCACATCATGTATCTGAGTTAAGATTTTATACAACCTCTACCACAAAATAGGCAATTCCAAAAGTAAGCTTGTATTAAATGGTATTTCCCCTAGTTCAAATATTTCTCAGCCATATTCAAATGATCTGTACAGCTTTTCACAAGTGATATAGTTTCCTTTTTGTGTCACCATAACTGATAAAGCTTCACTATACCAGTCATTAGGAGGCTTATAAATGACAACCAAAGAAATTCATACTAAATATAACTTTTGAAGAACAGCAGAGGCATGAAAGTATTTATATGGACGTTAATGTGAATAATCTCTTCAGACCATATAAATTATATATTTAGAAAGGACTGGGTACAGCATTTGGATAACTGATAGAACTATTCATACATGTTCTGATGACACCTCTTTTCTCCCCCCAAAAAGGTCAGTCGTGGCTCTGACTAGACTTGCAATATATAAAAGGTACCATCTACAACTAAGAGCTTATGATACCACTAAGGTTGCTATAGTGTACAAGTCCAGCATTAAGATAACATAACAAAAGAACAGGCCAGGCACCTTCACTTGTCATTTATTTGTAAGTACAAACGATCACAAAAACAAGTATCCCTGCAGGTCAGACTGCAAAACTGAAACATGGGGACTGAAAAGGCAGCATCCAGTTAAAAGGAGAGTGAGATTGATAACATACAGTGCAAGAGTATGTGCTTGTTCTTTGGGCAGTGAAGTTTGGAAAGTGCAAAAGTAAAAACAACAAATGTAGTTGGCAACGAAAATATCAATCTTGTATGCATCTTTAAGCCAGGGTCAAAATGTAACCATGGCACAGTATTCAAGTTGCTATGTGGCTTTTTGAACAGCAGATACTTCATACCATATCATCTAAACGAAAACATCCTGCTTCTACTAGAGGAAAACAAAGAGGATAAAAGCCAGGAGACTGGCCCAGGACAGCCCAAGCAAAAGAACATTTTGTACCAAATGTACAGTAAGAATTACAAGAGACAAAAAAGTGTGGTCTGGGTCTTTCAGCTTGAACTCCTCAGCTGACTGAATACTGCAGTGGAATTTGGAAATAATTTAAGTCACTAATACTGATCTCAGAAACCTGTAATAAGTTGCCATTTATGCATGGAATAGGCAAATGTGTCCATGCTCACTTGAAAGTTTCCTTTCTTTGAGTAATAAGGTCTACATATTTTTTACAATGGTACTTGAACCTTCCAGCAGCTTGGAGGCAAAACCACACTAGTCAGTCACTGGCAGCAGAGGATTATGTTAACTATGCTGTGGGGAAAAAGCACAATTTCTCTTGATACAGCATATTCAACCTAACAAAAAACAAATCTTTGGATGTCAAATTTCATCTTTCTTCTGGATGCTCCATTTGTCTCCAGATTGGTGGACTTATTACTCAAAGAAAGGAAATTTCAAGAAGCACGGATAAGGTTCCCTATTATTCATCATGCTAAGATTCAAAGATCTGGTACAGAAGGATTTTCATAGCAATGAGCCTCCAGGGTAAGAGGCAGGATCAGTCTTTATATATGGGGATCTAAACCAAGCTAAATTTACATGATCTTCTCCATCTTCCCCTGGGCTCAAAGCCATGGAGAAATGCCAAAAGAAAGGAAGTTACACTGGCTAATATAGGACGACCACTATTATTCCTGGGGGAAAATACATTCTGCTGGAAACACACTGCAGTTACATTTTTCATCCACCAGCGGCTGCTGTAGCACGAGAAGAGTGGGCAGCTGGCTCATGGTCCAGAGCAGCCAGCTGTGGATAGGGAAGGCCTGAGGCTGTGTTTCTCACAGCAACAAGCCTGCAAGGCCAGATGAGAAGCCACAGGATGGGGGGTGGGGGGAGCGGACAGAGCAGGGCACAAAGGATCAGGGGCTCAGAAGGGTGAGTGGGGGGAACAGAGGCACAGGAGCTAGTGTGGTGAAAGCACTGAGCCAGGAATGGGAAAGGGGTGAACGGCCACATGGGACAGGGAGAGGGGGTGGCTGATTGGAAGCGCAGGGCCACATGGGGACAAGGGCAGATGTGCCTGACTGAATGGAGAGGTTACGGGTCAGCCAGAGTCTGCAAGGGAGAGGTTCCCCAATTCCTTAACACTCTCCTCACCCAAAAAAACCAAAACTGTTCCATACTTCTCCCACCCACACCCAACAACCCTCCAGGTTCATTTCCTAGGCTCCTTCCCAGCAATTACTTCCCTGTACCTCAGCTCCTCCATTACCCTTGACTCCCCTAAGCCTTTCCACTACTTCTGAGGGATGCAAGAAATACATTTCTGTAGTGTAGTTTAAAAGAACTATTACTCAAAGTTCTGTATTAATATGCCTAGTGTCATAAACAGATGGTAAGGGTTAATGTCTCTTTTACCTGTAAAGGGTTAAGAAGCTCAGTAAACCTGGCTGACACCTGACAGAGGACCAATAGGGGGACAAGATACTTTCAAATCTTGGTGGAGGGAAGTCTTTGTTTGTGTGTTTTGTTGTTGACTCTTGAGGCTAAGAGGGACCAGACATACATCCAGGCTTTCCCAATCTTTCTGAATCAGTCTTTCATGTTTCGAAATAGTAAGTAATACCCAGGCAAGGCGGATTAGTCTTATGTTTGTTTCCTCAACTTGTGAATGGTGTTTTTGCAGGAAGAATTTTTACCTCCGTTTGCTGTAACTTTGAATCTCAGGCTTGGAGGAGGCAGGGGGGGAGGTCCCTCTAGTCTATATGAATCTGAGTACCCTGTAAAGCATTTTCCATCCTGATTTTACAGAAATAATTTTTACCTTTTCTTTCTTTAATTAAAAGTTTTTTTTTTGTTTTTGGTTTTTTTTTAAGAAAAGAACCTGATTGATATTTCCTTGTTTTAAAATCCAAGGGATTGAGTCTGAATGCACCAGGGATTGGTGGGGGGAAGAGAGGGGGGGATGATTAATTCCACCTTGTTTTAAGATCCAAGGAGTTTGGATTTGAGTAAGCCTCTCAAGGCAACCCAGGGAGGGGAGAGTCTAGGGGGAAAAGGAGGGGAATGGTTAATTTCTCCTTGTTTTAAGGCCATAGGGGTTTGGGTCTTGGGTTCCCTGGGAAAGGTTTTGGGGGAACAGAAAGTGTGCCAGACGCTAACTTCTGGCTGGTGGCAGCGTACCAAATTTAAGCTAATAATTAAGCTTAAAAGTAATCATGCAAGTCCCCACTTCTTGAACTCTAAAGTTCAAAGTGGGGAAAAAACCTTGACACCTAGTACGGAATCTATTTGTCAAAAAACATTTCCTGAATTTTTTTGTTGTATGTATTGTAATAGACATGCTTGCTGACAGGTATATTTAAATACATTACCAAATTAATTGAAACTGGCGTGATTGTATTTTTATTTTGATAAATAAAATATGCAGAATTTTAAAATACTGTGTACAGAATTTTTAAATTTTTGGCACTGAATTCCCCCATGAGTACAATATGCTACTCTGTCAGTGCTCCTAAGAACTGGACTTTGACAGTTAAGATGGAATATTTATTGAATTTACTCAAGGGAACAAAAACTGACAGTGACAGTTGTGAGGACTCATCATTGTCACCACTCCCATAAGCACAGTGGTCGTTGGGGCACCATCATTGATGAGCCCCAACGACCCCTTACGATTGTGTGTCGGTGCTTGAGTCTCTGCGAAGTCCATTCCTGTCCACTCTTATGTTGTCAATTCATCTTTTCTTCTGTCTACCTCTTCTCCTCTTCGCCCTATACTATCCCTTGGAGGATGATCTTGGATAGGCCAGATGATCTTGTTACATGGCCGTACCACTTCAGCTTGCACTTCTTCACAGTCGTCAGGAGGTCTTCATATGACCCAATGCATTGGATGATGATGTTGCGGAACTCTTCATTAGTGATGTGGTAGAAGTAGGAGATGCCCAGGATTTTACGGAAGCATCTCATCTCTACTACCTACATTTTCCATTCAAGTTCTGCCCAGAAGGTCCATGTCACGCACACATACAGAAAAATGAGATCATAGACTATCAGGGTTGGAAGGGACCTCAGGAGATCATCTAGTCCAAGCCCCTGCTCAAAGCAGGACCAATTCCCAGTTAAATCATCCAATAGATTTTTGCCCCATATCCCTAAAATGGCCCCCTCAAGCGTGCCAATGCATTCAGCATTTTCAGTTTGGATTCCCGGTAGATGTTCTTATTCCTCCAAATTGGCTTTAGCTTTGTCCCTGCTGCTGCTGTTTGCATAGTTGTGCCCGAATTTCTGCCTTGGATCCTTCATCAGTGGTAACTACCCTCAAATAATTGAACCGTTTCACTGTCTCCAGCTCTTGTCCACTGACAAGAACTGCACTGCTGGCCTTGGCACACAGTTGTTTAATGGTAAGAATAAGCTTACGACCAACATTGTACTTCTTCATGGTTGCCCAGAGAGCTTCGTGCCTTCTTGAAGTCAACAAAGACGCGGTAGATCTCCTGCTGGTGTTGCAAGCACCTCTCACATAGTGCACGAAGGTTGAGAATCTGTTCTGTGGTACTTCTTCCAGCACAAATGCCAGCCTGTTCTTCAACGATGATATTGTCTGCTTGTGGCTTCAATCTGTTCAATATGACTTTCAACATCACTTTGCTGGGATGGCTAATTAAGTTTATGGGCCAGCATTTTTACACAATTGCAGGTTGCCTCTCTTTGACAGAGTGATTAGTGACCGTGTCCACATGGAAGGCCGATGTCTGGTCTGCCAGATCTTGTTGCAGATCTTGGTGAGTACATCTATTATTATTTCTCCTCTGAATTTCATCAGTTCAGCTGGGATGTTGTCAATACCTGTAGCCTCTCTGTTCTTGAGTAATTTCACAGCTGTTTCCACTTCTTCACATAGTATTGGAAAGTCATCTTCCTCTGTTGAATCTGGGCTGTCTAAGACTCTAGGATCTCCATTTGTCTGGTGGTTGTATAGATCAGAGCAGTAATTTGTCCACCTATTGATGATGTCCCTTTCTTCGCCTTGAATTCCGTTATCTTTGGTCCATCTTTCCTTCCTCAGATCTTTTACAACCTGGAAGACGCATTTGCTATTTTTAATACTGATACACTTCAATTTCAGAGCATTGTTTTTCAATCCATATCTCCTTGGCCACCTTCATTCCTTTCTTGATCTTTCTGCCAAGCTCCCTCAGTGCTCTTTTTGTCTCTCAAGTTTTCTTCTAATGTCACACATTTGTAGTATTTCATTTTTGACCCATGGTTTTGTCTTCTTACGATGTTTCCCAAGGAAGACCTTTGCTGCCTCATTCATTACAGCGCTGAAATTGTTGATCATTGTTTCTTTTTGTCTTCCTCTAGAGCAAGCAGCAGGGCAAATTTTCTGCTGATCATTGCTTGGAATGACTGAAATGTTTTGGTCTCTAAGTCTTTCTAAGTCAAACTTGTTTCTGGTGAACTTTGGCCTGATGATTTTTCTTAGCCTCAGCCAAAAATTTAGCATCACAAGGTCGTGATCACTTCCACTATCAGCACCGGGGAAGCTCCTTGTTTTAGCTCTGTTAATCCCAGAACGACATCAGCCTTGCACCATGATGTAGTTCAGGGGTTGGCAAAACTCTGGCACGTGGGCTGAGGGATGTGCTGGCCGCAGCTTCCCGCCATCCCCATTGGCCTGGAGCAGCGAATTGCAGTCAGTGGGAGCCACAATCAGCCAAACCTGCGGATGTGGCAGGTAAACAAACTGGCCCGGCCTGCCAGGGTGCTTACCCTGGCAAGCCACATGCCAGAGGTTGCCGACCCCTGATGCAGTTGATCTAGATGTGATGTACAGATGCTCCCCGACTTACGCAAGCGTTCCGTTCCAGAAAGCCTTGCACAACTCAAATTTTGCTTAAGTCAGAAACGTATACCCAATCATTACTTTTTTTCCTCCTTTCTTCTTTTTTGGGGTCCAGGAAAGCAATAATCACTTTATCCATGTATTCAT
This sequence comes from Gopherus flavomarginatus, assembly GCF_025201925.1. Classification (NCBI taxonomy): domain Eukaryota; kingdom Metazoa; phylum Chordata; order Testudines; family Testudinidae; genus Gopherus; species Gopherus flavomarginatus. The sequence goes on from NC_066617.1 coordinate 293,332,033, forward strand.
TTTAAACCTGTCTGGTCCCAGATGGAGAACTGGTTTTGCAGTAGCTCCAGTGAGATACTGGATCTTCTGATGTCTCTACTAGGTTAATCAAGCCTCAGCCATAGCCTCTTCGCCCAGAAAGGCATAAGCAATAACACTACTGCTCCTTCACTCTGATTTTGTATTGTCTCAGGCAGCTCTGGAAAAGGTGGAAAGATGTATAGGAGGAACCTTGCTCAGCTTTGAGATGTCTTTCACCACTTTACATCCCAGTTCCTTATACTCAGAAGCACCACAGGGCACCTTTACTGTTTTCAGATGCAAAGAGGCTGATCTGGACCTGCCCATCAAATTGACTTATAGTTGTGAGATATTTCTATGTATAGTAGCTATTCTGATAATCCGACTATGGAGTTGGCCTAAATGTGTTTTCCCAATGTGAAAACCCTGTCAGACACATAAGCGGACAAGCAGATAAGACACAAGCAGAAGAGGCCTGTTATCCATTGATTAAGGTCTACAGCAGACCTTAATCAATTATTGTGTTCCAGGATGATGTCCTCCCTTTCTGATACCCATTCCCCGAACTGAATCAGGAAGTTCCCTAAAAGGGGGGGAAAAAAAAAAAAAAAAAAAAAGATTTTTTGCATTTACCAGTGTGGGAAGTGGAAAGTATACAACTGAAGCTAAGTCTATCAATGGATGAGACAAGGTCAGATGTGAAGGGGATACCTGGAATTACTGGATAGATATATGAACTCTGAATCAGAGACATGTCTGTGTATGAAATCAGAATTCTCAACAAGTTCCAATAAGTACTGCATATTTGTTTTTTGACACGACTTCCTTTCCATTATGACCATCATCTTCTGTTAAAATTGTTTCAAAGCAAGAACTTGTACCTGTGATAGTACTCACTCTCAACCCAGGCCTACAACTGACTTTCCTGGCACCATGGTCTTTGTCCTAAACCCAAGATATTCCAGAAACCATATCACTCTATTTGTTTTACCTTTCTCTGTACAGAACCCTGATCAGAAAACTGTCTAGAAAAAGATTAGTGAATTTCCGTCTTCCCTAAAGCCAATACTATTCTTAACATTATCCTGTTAAGATAATGGTAATGGCTGAAGCTGGGAACAGCAAAGGGCTGCCATTCATCTGCAAACCATAAGAACTGTCTGGGGGTTGTAAAATGGGAATGCTTTGAATACAAGCCTTCTTTAGGAACTTATTTAGATGTTTCAGACACAGTCTTACTTTGCTGGTCCCTGATTTTTTGAAGTTAGAAATAGGATGGGGAGCAGGTTGCAATTTTCAGATCCAAAGTAGATGATTAATGATTTCATTCATGTTTGGGCCTTTCCATGAGTTACTGAGATTGAGAAAAGAAAGTTGTTCTTGTGATTCTTGCACAGCTCCACATGTCCAGTGCCCTCCTTTGACTAAAGCTATAAGTAGCTTTTTTGCAAATGGCAAGAGTCTGACACCAATCAAAAGGTCTAAATCCTGATAAGGCTGGCTGAGAGGTCTGAAAGCAGCTCTGAGGCAACAAAGGGCAGCTACTGTCCGTGCACTGTTGTACTTTCTGCACTGATTCAGCTTGCCATATGACCTGTATTCCTTTCTGTAGAGTCTAGCATGAGCCAGATTCTGAACAGACTTTTGTGACGATTCTGAAATAGTCTCAGCTTTTAATAGCTCCCCACTGTATCACTAAGATAGCAGGGAACCGATTTCTCCGGATATCTGATTCCAAGTATGAAACAGATTTGAATCCCACCTCTTTTTCAAGGAGAAGCCTTCGTCTAGGCTGCATGATTTTTAGGTTGAGAGGGACCATACTTGCAATACTCTCCATACATTATTAGCACCACTTCTGAAAGGATGGGGTACTCCAGGTGCCAGACAGCAGTTAATATTACTTTTATTTATTTTTGTAAGCCTGATGCCACCTGAGTTTTCAGGTCCACAGGACAGTGTTGAGACAATGCTTGCCTGGACTTGGCTGCTTGTAGAGTATTTGTATAGTGAGACCATGCTGAGGTAAAAATCTCCACCAGGTATTAGAAAGGCCAAATTCCTGATCACCAGGAAAAATCACCACCTTTACCTTAGGAGTAACACCAGGTTAAATCTAGATGGTGTTAAATCTAGATGCTGAGGAATCTACTAGCCTTATAAAATGGAGGCCAGGATAAGCCTCTGACTGCAATAAGGGTCTATCTACACCGCATGCTTCTTTTGACAGTATGTAGAGTACATATCTGCATAGCCCCCCTAGAACAGGTACAAATAGCAGTGTAGCTAGTGAGGCACAGCTTAGGCAAGTAGAATAAAAACACATCTGAAGGGTGTGGGTATGTATTTGAGTGCATACTCTACATGCTCTCTATTTGCCCATGCCATGCCTCCCCTTCTACTCTGCTATTTTCAACAGTATCGCATCTTGGTGCCTTCCCACTACTGGAGTCTCTCTTCCTACAGGAAAAAAAAATCTCCCAAAGAGGAAAGGCTCTGGCAGGGGATTGCAGTAGGGAAAGGATCCACCACTTCCCCGCTGCTGCAGCATTTCCCCTCTGCAGAGAAAGGCTTTGGAAGTGTCTCTCTCTTTGCCATAGGGGCATCAGACATTGCAAAAGCCTCAGAAGGGGAAGTGAAGTGAGGGGACAATCTGCTCAAAAGGCAAACACAGATCTGGGCCAGAGCTAGGAATTGAAATTATTAAGCTAAACTGTTAGTATGAAAATCTGAAATAAAATTTTGACTTTTTGCCTCACAAAAGCTCTGCCAAGAGGGTGTGGCTGAGCCTCCCGCCGCTCAGGAGGCAGAAAAAAATGGAAGGAACTTTGAGAAAGAGGCAGAGGTAGAATGGGGGCGTGGGAAGGGTAGAGGGGAAGCCCTTTCCCTCCTGTTAGTGACTGACAGGCCTGGTTTAGTCCCTAAGGGGCCAGCTGGCTAAAGTATCATTGTAACAGATCTGTGGACCTTGACACAAGGAAGAATGGAGAAACAGCCTCACTTAAGTATTATACCACAGCACACAGACATGAAAAGCAACTTAAAAACAAAATTCTAGATAAAAGCAACCTTATACGGACAATAGCTTAATACAAGATTATGTTATATTAGATAAAGAATGTTGACTATTTACATGAACATGAATAAAAACAGCCATGCATAGAAGAATAGCTTTCTGACATTCAAATATCAGTTCAGTTCATTGCATAAAATAGAAAGCAACTTACCTGGCATGACTTAAATACATTGCCTGACGCCGAATATCTTCAGAGTCAATTTCCACAGGATTTATTAGGGCAAGTTGATCAATAGACCACCTAAATTTTCCTGGAGTCTGAGAAAGGAATAAACATCATAGTGAAGTATGCAGTGCTTACTATTTTAAACAGACAGAATCAAAAACACAGAGCACAAATCTTTAAAAATAAGCCACATTGGAGCCATAACCTTCTTATATACATGAGCTAAAACAATAGTAATTGTTTCAGACAGCTAAGTAAGCTACTTAAATTTTAAAACTACAAAAAAAATGAGTAACAGAATCAGACCAATTGATCTTGTAATCTACTTTTGTTTAATGGTCATTAATTGCAATTGTATGTAACGTGAAACAAAGCATAGCATATTTCGCATTTATATAGTAATTTGCATCTTCAAAGCACTTTACAAACATTAAAACTTCACAAAACCTCTGTAAGATAAATATTATCCCACTTTTACTGATGAGAAAATTGAGGAAGAGAATTTATGTGATAGTGGTTTGAGCACTGGCCTGCTAAACCCAATGTTGTGAGTTCAATCCTTAAGGGGGCCACTTGGCGATCTGGGGCAAAATCAGTACTTGGTCCTGCTAGTCAAGGCAGGGGGCTGGATTCGATGACCTTTCGGGGTCCCTTCCAGTTCTATGAAATAGGTATATCTCCATATAAAAATTCAAAATTGTCTAAGATCAGAGTTAGTGTCAGAGCCAGGATTAAAACTGAGTGCCTATTCGTATGCTCAGTCCACTACATCAAATTACCTCCCAATGCTCAAGCCTACTACCTGTAGTCATATCACCTCTGTTTATAAGGAGATTTAAAAAGTAGAATAAAGCTTGTCCGGTATTCAGATGGAAGACCTCAAATTGCTATAGAAATGAAATTAGGGATTCAGAAGGCATGTTCCTTCCAGAACTTCAGTATGATGTTTAAAGGTTCTATACTGCTAGCAGTGCCATTTTAAGATACATGTAAAATGAAGATCCAGATCCCTTGTGGTAAAAAATTCATGATATACCCACATCTATACAATTGTGGGTAATATCCCCAAGGACCTGGTCAAATTCCAGTATGGGAAATCACATTCCATCTACCTAAACTTTTTTTATTGTTTCAATGGAGTAAAGTTTTCTTCACTGCATGTCAAACTAATACTGCTTCTGCAAAGTACTGACTTTATTCCAGTGTCCCGGAATTTATGGACAAATGATCCAGATAAACCAGAAAATGGGAAAATGCAATGCTACAGCACCATCTAGCAGCCACAAGAGAGCTAGCTCCCTTTCTGGACATGTGTGCACTGTTTGTCAAGTAGACCCAAATAATGGAGGGTCGGATGAACAGGTCTCTACTGTATATAGATATAAACAATTTAAACAGGATTTCAAAACCTTCACATGATAGAAGTGCTATAATAAAAAAAGAAATGTAAAATAGCATCATTCTGAAGATTTTGTATCCAACCTGCTTGTGTCACAAGCCTAGAACAAGGATTGCTGCAGACAGAGCACTTATTTAGATGACAACTAACTCTAACAAGTGGTCTTCATTCCTCCCTTTCTCAAGAATTTGTTTAGCACCATACAAATAGTTTTTTGCATTTAGTATATATGTTAATGCAATGTTATCATTAATATTTTACAAACAAAGTCATAGAGCTAAGTGACAGAGTTTTAGCACTAGGTTTCCTTTAGTATTAAGAAGGTTGTAAGGAACTATGCTACTTAGTCTTGCTTAAACTCTAGTAAAAACTATCTGCACATTTAAGAAATGATAACTTAGTATTTGGCAGTATTAATACTGCCTCTGTGACATTGTACTAGGTATTAAATCTTACTGATGAGGATTTTGTTGATTTAAAAACAGAAGGACTGGAAACAATCTGCTCCTGCAGACTATAGTAATCACTTGGACTTTCAAAGGGGTTTAGGACTGTGGCCCGTCCTGGAGTCTTTGGTGTTATTTGCATTTTAGTTTCTTTTGCATCTCCCATAGCACAGAGCTGCACCTAGAAGAGAACAATTTTTTTAGTTACAATTTAGGAAGCTACATTTTTCATTTTGAGTCACCCTTAGTTTTAGGAAAAGACAAGAAATCATATCATTTTTCGGTCTGTCAAGCGATTAAAAAATAATCGTGATTAATCTCTCGATTAAAAAATTAATCATGATCAATCATGAAATTAATTGCGCTGTTAAACAATAATTGAATACCGATTATTTAAATATTTTGGATGTTTTTTATATAAATCAAATATATTGATTTGAATTACAAAATACAAAGCGTACAGTGCTTACCTTATATGAATTTTGTATTAAATATTTACACTGTAAAAAACAAAAAACTATTTTTCAATTCACCTAAGTACTGTAGTGCAATCTCTTTTTTGGCCTGGTCTACACTACAAGTTTGTCAAATTTAGCAGCGTTAAACTGAATTAACCCTGCACCCGTCCACACAACGAAGCCCTTTACTTCGATATAAAGGGCTCTTAATATCGATATCTGTACTCTTCCCCGAAGAAGGGAGTAGCGCTGAAATCGGTATTGCCATTTCGAATTAGGATTAGTGTGGCTGCAATTCGACAGTATTGGCTTACGGGAGCTATCCCACAGTGCACCATTGTGACCACTCTGGACAGCACTCTGAACTCGGATGCACTGGCCAGATAGACAGGAAAAGCCCTGCAAACTTTTGAATTTCATTTCCTGTTTGCCCAGTGTAGAGAGCTGATCAGCACAGGTGATCACGCAGTTCCAGAATCAAAAAAGAGCTCCACCATGGACCATACCGGAGATACTGAACCTGATCTCTGTATGGGAAGATAAATCTGTTCTATCAGAACTCCGTTCCGATAGACGAAATGCCAAAACATACGAAAAAATCTCCAAGGCTATGATGGACAGAGGCCACAACAGGGACTCAACACAGTGCTGTGTGACACTTAAGGAGCTGAGACAAGCATACCAGAAAGCCAAAGAATGAAACAGATGCTCACGGAGGGAGGGGCAATTGACGACTGTAGCTATCCCACAGTTCCCACACTCTCCGAAAACCATTTGAATTCTTGGCTGAAATCCTAAAGCCTGAAGGGTCAAAAACATCGTCGCAGGTGATTCAGGGTATATGTCGTCAGCTCCCACCCCACCCCCCCCGTGAAAGCAAAGGGGAAAAAAACGTTTCTCGCCTTTTTTCAGTGTCACCGTATGTCTACTGGATGCTGCTGGCAGACATGGTGCTGCAGCGCTACACAGCAGCATCCCCTTCCCTTGCCTTGTGCAAGGCAAACAATACAGTAGGACTGGTATCTGTCATCATCGTCCCATGGGTGCTCCTGGCTGGCCAGGGTGAGGTCGGCCGGGGGCGCCTGGGCAAAAATGGGAATGACTGCAGGTCATTCTCTTCTTTAAGTTTTGTCTAATGGAGATTCAGTCCTGCCTGGAATATCATGCCAGCTGGAGGCTTCTGCCTCAGGCTGCTCTCCTCAGTCAGCAGCACCATATGGTCGCGCCTACCCCAGCCTACCAGGGCACACAATCAGATGCTTTGACCTCTACATTTTGCTGCAAATAAAAAAATTAAGCTGCCGTTTAGAACTGTCCCCCAACATACACATCCTGGGACATTTTGTATTTTACCAGTGTCAACCAAAGGCCCACACACAAATGGAGATTCAGTCCTGCCTGTGCTTCTATCCTAGTGCTTGTCAGATTCCCATTTTCAGCTATAGGCTGAGTAAGAGCAGAATGGTGGTTCACTCTACTTTGCTGTAAGCCAACCGCCCTCCCTTCCCCTGCTTGCAGAGGCAATAAAGTCAGTGTTGTTTCTTATTCATGTATTCTTTATTACTTCATCATACAAATGGGGGGATAAAGGCGACGGCACCCCAGGAGGGGTGGGGGAGGAGGGAAGCAACCAGTGGCATTGTTGCAGGGGCATCCCCTAGAATGGCATGCAGCTCATCATATCTGCGGGATGTCTGGGGCTCTGACCTAGAGCGGCCGTTTGCCTCTCTGGTTCTTTAGTAGGCTTGCCTGATATTCTAGGCAGGACTGACTCTCCATTAGACAAAACTTGAAGAAGAGAATGACCTGGGGAGTCATTCCCATTTTTGTCCAGGCGCCCCCGACCGACCTCACCAAGGCTGACCAGGAGCACCCATGACAGCAGCAGACAGTACAGTATAACTGGTAACCGTCTTTGTCAACTTGCAAAGCAGCAGATGGTACAGTAGAGCTGGTAACCATCTTTGCTAATCTGCAAATGCAAGGAGATGCTGCTGTGTAGCACTGCAGTACCGCGTCTGTTAGGAGCATCCAGTAGACATACGGTAACAGTGAAAAAAGGCTGAACATGCTCCATGGTTGCCGTGCTATGGCCTCTGCCTGGGCAATTCAGGGAAAATGATTGTCTTCCACTGCTTTCACGGAGGAAGGATTGACTGACGACATTTACCCATAACCACCCGCAACAAATTTTTGGCCCCATTAGACATTGGGATCTCAACTCAGAATTCCAATGGGCAGGGGAGACTGCAGGAACTATGGGATAGCTACCCACAGTGCAACGCTCCGGAAGACGCTAGCCTCGGTACATGGATGCACGCTGTCGAATTAATGTGCTTAGTGTGGCCGCATGCCCTCGACTTTATACAATCTGTTTCCAAAAATTGGTTTCTGTACAATCAGAATAATCCCGTAGCGTAGACATACCCTTAATCATGAAAGTTGAACTTACAAATGTAGAACTATGTACAAAAAATAAGTGAATTCAAAAACAAAACAATGTAAAACTTTAGAGCCCATAGTCCACTCAGTCATACTTCTTGCTCAGCCAATTACTAAAACAAACAAGTTTGTTTACATTTGCACGAGATAATGCTGCCTGCTTCCTGTTTACAATGTCACCTGAAACTGCGTCCAAGCTGATGACGAGCTCTGCTCAATAACAATCCAAAACAGTGCAACACAACACATGTTCATTTTCATCATCTGACTCAGATGCCACCAGTAGAAGGTTGATTTTCTGTTTTGGTGGTTCGGGTTCTGTAGTTTTCTCTTTTAAGACTTCTGAAAGTATTCTTCACACCTCATCCCTCTTAGGTTTTGGAAGCCACTTCAGATTCTTAAAACCTTGGGTCAAGTGCTGTAGCTATCTTTAGAAATCTCACATTGGGACATTCTTTGTGTTCTGTCAAATCTTCAGTGAAAATGTTCTAAAAGCTAACGTGCTGGGTCCTTATCTGAGATGCCTATAATCATAGAATCATAGAATATCAAGGCTGGAAGGGACCTCAGGAGGTCATCTAGTCCAACCCCTGCTCAAAGCAGGACAAATCCCCTGAAATATATGGCAGAATGCGGGTAAAACAGAGAAGACATACTATTCTCCTCCAAAAAGAGTTAAGCCACAAATTTAATTAATGCATTATTTTTTTAACAAGCATCATCAGCCTGGAAGCATTTCCTCTGGAATGGTGGTCAAAGCATGAAGGGGCAAACGAATGTTTTGTAAATCTGACACGTAAACACCTTGAAATGCCAGCTACAAAAGTGCCATGTGAACACCTGTTCTCACTTTTTGGTGACATTGTAAATAAGAAGCAGGCAGTGTTATCTCCTGTAAATGCAAACAAAATTGTTTTTGTCTTAGCGATTGGCTGAACAAGACGTAGGACAGAGTGGATTTGTAGGCTCTACAGTTTTACACTGTTTTGTGTTTGAGTGCAGTTACGTCACAGCAACAAAAAATCTACATTTGTAAGTTGCACTTTCAGGACAAAGGGATTGCACTACAGTACTTGCACCAGATGAATCGAAAATTATTATTTCTTTTGTTCATCATTTTTACGGTGCAAATATTTGTAATAAAATCAAATAAAGTGGGCACTGTACACTTTGTGTTCTGTGTCATAATTGAAATCAATATATTTCCAAAATGTAGAAAAACAATCAAAAATATTTAATACATTTCAGTGGGTAGTCTATTTAACAGTATGATTAAAACTGCAATAAATTTTTTTAATCGCAATTAATTTTTTTGAGTTAATCGCATGAGTTAACTGAGCTTGATCAATTGCCCTGATCATTTCTGAAGAAGCACTAACATCTTAAAGTCTAGTCCAGTTGAAAAAGGTGTGAAAAGTAGTTTCAGATTTGAGTTACCAGGCTCAACTATGAGAGGCAGACACACAGAGGTATAGGGGAGTGTGGGGAAGATAAGATGAAGAGCAAAAACTTAATACCTATCAAAATGAGAGTTAATGAGAACAAAGTCAAGAGAAAGGACAGATATATAAAGGAGAGACCAAATTTCAAAAAGACAGCTCTTAACACACAAGCCATCTGAAAGAGACAGATGCCTGTTTGGTGCGTGGAGTTTCAGAAAAAGGAAAACAATCAGAACAATGCAAAAAGGAGAGAATAGCAGGAAATTAGAGCAAGACATATAGCAGGACTTGGGTAGGGGAGGTTTCAGACAGCCAACTGTTACAGAAGATTAATTAAGCGCTTGAATAATTTACTAAATATCTACATGCCGGGGGGGCGGAGAGGGAAATTTACTCAATACCCCTACCAGGGATGTGATCTCCTGGAAGGACCTTGTCTGGACAGGGATTCGAAACCCCGCGGGTGTCCACACTCCCTGGTTCCTCACGCTTATTTATTGTTATTTGGGGGGTAGAACTGGGGCAAAAAACGTTTCCTAGAGTCTAAGGCCAGAAGGGACCATTCGACCATCAAGTCCAAACTCCCGCCTACCACCAGCCATTAGCCTAAGGAAGGTCTCTCTACTCTTTCTCCTAACAACCCCCTCCCGCCGCGGAGAGGCCGGGTTATTGTAGCAGCCGCAGCGGGAAACTCACAGTCGTGTCGGCTCAGATCCGTCGCCGGTGCCCTGTGAAAGCAGCCGCCTGGCGGAGCCCGCCCGGCGAGCCGCGAACGCCAGCAGCGGCACCGCGCTCCCCGCAGACTCGGGGCCCAAGTTAACGATAAGCGGGACTCGGTCGGTCACAGCCTCACGGGAGAAGGCAGCTACCTCCGCCGCCGGGAATCTGTTCAGCCACCGTTGTTGAGCTGGGGCGAGCAGCACTGGGGGCCCCTCGCCACTTTCACTCCGGCGGCTGCATCGCTTGCTTGGCTACTGCTTCCTCACGCGTCCGCGCCAGCCCGGGAGGCTCTTTAACTGCCACGCCCTCTTTCCCCGTGGCTGCCCAATCGCCGTGCGTTGATTCTCATCCCCGGCCAATCGCGGTTCGCCTTTGCTCTCGAATGGCCCAATCAACACTGTCTCGCTTCACAAATTCGAACGGACTCCTCCTCCCGCCTCTCCTGTTGTTAAGCGGCAGGCTCTATTCAAACTAACACGGCAGATGGGGCGGGGCTTGAGGGTGACAGAGGGAGGTCAGGCAAGGACGGGCAGCCGCGCGTGCGTGGTGAGACTTTTATGTTGGGGCGGGAATGTTTAAACCCAGGGCGCGGGTGTCTGTTTCCGGGTTAGAGGTCTCGCGCTGAGTTCCTCGGTCGCCATGGCGAGCGGCGCAGCCAATTTAAACGCGGTGAGAGAGACGATGGACGGTGAGTCCCAGCAGGCGCCGCTTATGGGCTTCGTTGCGGTTGGCTCGGGTGTCCGACAGGTGTAGCTGCCCGGGGGGAGGGGACCTCGATGGGTGGTGGCGGCGCTCCCGGGCCCCAGGTCATCCCTGCGCGGCCCCCCGCCTCCCTCCACAGTGCCGTGTGTTGTGCCCGGGCCTCGTAGCGTGACCGTTCGGCTGCCTCCCCTGCAGCGCCGGGCATCTGTTTGCGCGACCTATTGCCGCGGCGGTGCCCGAAGCGTGAGGGGGCGTTGTATGAGCCCGCGATTGAGGCCCCGCTGCGCAGGCGCGGTGCGGCCCTTAAGGACAGCTACGAGCCGGCGGGAGGGTGAACTGAGCCGGCCCAGGAGCCAAGCGCGGCCCCTGCGGTCTCTGCTCTCTGTGTCCCGCTGCTGAGAGAAGAACGAAACCACATTCCCATTACACTAATTGAATCTATTTCCCCATGTTAAGTGTCCTCACATCTTCTATGGGTCGTCTCTATTACCACTTCAAAAGTTTTTTTTTCTCCTGCTGATGATAGCTCATCTCCATTGATTAGACCCTTCCTGTTGGTATGCGTACTTCCACCTTTTCATGTTCTCTGTATGTATAAATATCTCCTGTCTGTGTGTTGCATTCTATGCGTTCAGTGAAGTGAGCTGTAGCCCACGAAAGCTTATGCTCAAATAAATGCGTTAGTCTCTAAGGTGCCACAAGTACTCCTGTTCTTTAAACTGGAAGTAGTTGTCAGTTATTGGTGGCTGCTGATTGCTCACCTTCAGGAGCAGTTTGGTTGTGAGAATTGGCAAGAAAAATGACATTTTCTAGCTCCACTATTTCCATTTTGTGTGTTCAGTTATGTCTGCTTGCTGTTGACAATAATACATTTTTCTACGCTACCCTGCAGAGCCAGCACGAGAGAGAGTGAATTGGATTCTGTTCCTTTTTTACCCAGCAGGATTATTTTCAAACTCAGTTTTGCAGGATTTTATGTGCAACATCCTTATTTTCAATCAGGCCCAAATTATACACGTTTAAGTCTATACAAATGCAATTACTAGCTTTGTGTATTTTGGTGATAATTCACAAGGGGAACAGAACGTGATTCAACTTTCTATTCCCAGGCTGTAGTTTTAGGGATGACAGAAAGCTTATTCTTCTAGATCTAGTTAAGTAATCAGATAATTGAGGTACAAAAAATGTGGGCTCTGAAGATGCCCTCTCCTTTTTTTTTTTTTGCAGTCACTTTTCAAAGTAGAACTAGAACTTAATGTTGCACTGATGCTAATGCTTCTAATAAAATTATTTATTTTTTCCCTGTCAGTAGTAAGATACAGGAAAATAACTGAAGATGATTTCCTTCATGTACAGTATTCCCGTTTGCAGTGAGTGCAAATGAAACACCAAAATTCTTTTCCTTAACCACAGATCTATAATTTATTTTTTTTTGTGGGGAGGGGGGTGAACAAATGTTGACATGAAAATGGAAAACTGTTATATATCCTTTAATTCAAGCTTTTTCATTACTATTACAATAAGAATATTTGTTTGGTGATGTCACAGCGTGCACAGGCTCGATGCTCTGGAACCACTAAACATGAAGTTCAGACAATACCCTCTGATGATGACACACCCCTTAGGGCACATGTTAGGATATAGATATTCAGACCTGTTTGCAAAGGCCTATACTTTAAGAATTTAGTTGTATTTTTATTACTTAGCTAGTTATAGAGGTATAAAAGAGAGAATTAAAGTTACTGTTTGCTGGTGTAAGGGCCTTTTTTTACTGTAACAGTTGGAGGCCCTGTTCTTAGCCTTTGGCTAAGCAGCAGAGGCAGCCATAAGGTGGGAAGCAAAGGTTTACATCCTTACAATTCAAACTAGTTACAGTGAAATAAGGCAATCTGGGACTGTTAAAAGGGTGATCCGATTTATCACCTCCAGATAAAGAGAAGAGCCTAGAAGATGTAAAAGGAAACTTAGTTTAATAGCATCCTGTCTGGAAAGAACTCACTTATCAATAGCTGGGATGTGAAATCCTCGTTTCTGTATTGTTCTATCACTGTAGTCTCCACTTCCCTGTTGTTTGTCTGTATAATCTGTCTGGTTCTGTAACTGTTTGTCTGCTATATAATTTATTTTGTTGGGTGTAAACCAATTAAGGTAGTGGAATATAATTGGTTAAATAATTGTTACAATGTGTTAGGATTGGTCAGTTAAATTTTAGTAAAATGATTGGTTAAGGTATAGCTAAGCAGAACTCAAGTTCTACTATATAGTCTGCAGTCAATCAGGAAGTAATTGAGGATGGGCAGGAGCGGCGCCAGGGTTTTTGGTGCCCTAGGCAGGGGTCCTTCCACGCTCCCGGTCTTCGGGGCACTTCAGCAGCGGGTCTCGGAGCGAATGAAGGACCTGCCGCAGAATTGCTGAGGAAGACCCAGAGCACGGAAGGACCCCCGCCGCCAAGGGCCGCAAAATGCCGCCCTCCCAAATCCTAGTGTGGTCGCCTAAATGGAAGTGCCGGCCCTGAGGACGGGAACAGGGAATGGGGGTGGGGGAAATGGAATCATGTTTTGCTAAGGGGGGGAATGGGAACGGGGACACAGGTAAGACTCTGTGGTATCACAGCTGGGAAGGGGGACACTGAGGAAGGAAACTGAAATCATGCTTGCTGAAAGTTCACCCCAATAAACATCAGATTGTTTGCACGTTCGGACTTTGGGTATTGTTGTTCTCTGTTCATGCAAAAAGAATCAGGGAAGTAAGAGGATAAAAGAATAAGCCCCCTAACAGCACACTCTAGGTAGGGCAAGCCTCCTTTGCTTCAGCGCTTCCTTGGGTCTGATCTCTTGAGCATTCAGCCTCTGCTCACAGCATGAGTTCCTCACAGTGAGTCCATGGGATAGGACACCTGGGGAAACCTTCCATCCCCGCTCCCAATGGGGCCAGGCATCCCATCTTTGCAGTTATGTTACTCAGCCAGTGAGGTAAAACGGAAGGGTTTATTAGTTGACTGGAACACAGTGTTGAACAGATCTTGTTAATACAGAACCCAGTGATGTCCATCTTGGGGAATCCAGAGCCTTAGGCTCTCCCATGTGAATCCCATGTGAGACTGACTCAGTTCAGTAGCCAACCCTCAGTCACCACGAGTTGCCTTTCCTCCATCCTTTGTCTCTTTCGCAGGTCTCCACCTCTCGCTTTGTTCTCTTACACCTCTGGCTGGCTCTTGCGGAGGATGAGCCCTGGCTATCAGTTGCCATGATACAGTGTCAGTTATTGTCTGGACTAGGCAGCCAGACGGCAGTCACACCTGCCCTCTAGGGGTCTCTGCAACGATCACACACCCTTGTACCATCACCTAGATACTTGAGTAACACATAGGGGAAATTGAGGCACGCGCACAGTATTCAGACAAAACATTAAGAACATTCCCACTTCATCTCAGAGGACATATAATTCTTTTTGCATTCCCATTTATGAATGGACAACAGACTATCAAACTTTAATGGTCACAGTTGGCATTATTTTGTCCTCTTTAGTCTTCACGTTATAAAGAATTAAGTGTGGTTAAATTTAACTAGTTTTGTGTTGAATGCACATGACTTTTAAAATTAGTAAACTATTCTTAATTTATTAAAAGAAAAATTGAAAGTGACGAAATGCATAATTAAGGCTCTACAAACATCCTTAACTCTGCTACTATATGTATAGCCCTGCGTGGATACACATTTATACCCGCAGATGCAGATATATATCAGTATCCACAGAACCGCAGGGCTCTCCTGGGAACCACAGCAACAAAAAGAGCAGAATGTGGGAGCGCTGTTCCCAGGAGCCAGTGCCCTGCACCAGCAGCTCTTCCGACATGGCTGTACTGCCTCCAGCCCCGCCCACTGGGGCGGGCACCAGGCTCACCGGCAGCTGTCTCTCATTGTGCTCTTGTGGTTAACTGGCGTGCACACCCCCAGACAGGAGATGCTAACAACTGTGTGGAAGGGACGGGGGCAAGGCTGGGGGTGATACAGCTGCACTGGTGGAGCTGCCGGTGTGGGGCACTAGCTCCTGGGAGTGGCGGCCCAATGTTCTGCTTTTGCCGCTATCATTCCCGGGAGAGCCATGCAGTTCTCTGGAGACAGAGAGAGGATTTTGGGCAAGAACAATCATTCCATAGTCAGAATAAAGTAAAATTAGAGCAACTATTAATGACAGATTAGGGGAAAAAATAGTTATAAAAGTTGCAAATATGTGAAAAAATTACGGTAGAACCTCAGAGTTACAAACACCAGAGTTACAAACTGACCGGTCAACTACACACCTCATTTGGAACTGAAAGTGAGCGATCTGGCAGGATCAGAGATGACGGAAAAAAAACAAAAACAAATACAGGTCTGTGTTAAATGTAAATTAATAAAAGAAAAGGGGGTGGGCCTAAAAAGATTGACAAGGTAAGGAAACTGTTTCTATGCTTGTTTCATTTAAATTAAGATGGCTAAAAGCAGCATTTTTCTTCTGCATAGTAAAGTTTTAAAGCTCTATGAAGTCAATGTTCAGATGTAAACTTTTGATTGAACAAAACATTATGGTTTTTCTGAGTTACAAACGCTTCAGAGTTGCAAACAGCCTTGGTTCCCAAGGTGTTTGTAATACTGAGATATTTGATCAATTATTTGTAATCAGATAAATGTACAAGGGATACTCCTGGGGGAATTTTGTGTCACTATGCTTGCGCAGAATTCATGCCCCCACAGATTTCTTTGCTTCCCTGCAGAAAAATGACTTCTGATGGGGAAGTTGCAAGAGCGGTCATATGCCCCTCTCTGTAGCACAGGCAGGTTGGTTTGGGCACCCGGAGCAGCTGGTTGGAATATAAATCACCACTGGCCAGGGGGAGGGAGGACAGTCGTGCGTGAGAGAGAGAGAGAGACACTCTGTCCCTCTCGCTCATTATTGCAGCGTGCTTGGTGTGGAGGGGCAAGGCTTTAGGTTGTTTCTGAGGAGTAGGCATGGGGCAGGCTCGGTCCCCTTAGGCAGAGCAGAATGTAGCAGCCTGCCTCCTTAGTGAATTGTTCCCATTGTCTTTGTGAATTCCCCCAGGGGTGTAAAACAAGTGTAAAAGTTTTAAGGCTCCTTTATGTTGCCAGAGTGGTGTAAAGGACAGTATGGCCTTATAAATGCTTATGCTGCTTTAGTGATTAGAACTGATCTAAATTTTTGGACTGACAAAATTTCCTATCAAAATCTGCTCCATGAACTATTTGCTACTGACCTTTCTGGAGATGGTCAGTAGCAAATATAAATTGATTTTTCCCCAGCCCTCGCATCATAGGCAACTGAAAAGCAAGTAACACCAAGCGTATAGCTCCATATATTTGTTGATTAATAACTAGAAATAAAGGGTCAAACCTATCTACGTTACTATTAGGCAAGAGGGTTTGGGGATTTCCTCCAGTGCTCCCCACTCCCATTCTTCATCCTTTGTATTGTAGTTTAAATAAATTATAGAAATTACTGAAATCAGAGTGGTTATATTGTTATTTTGACAAATAACATGCAGAATTTTGCAGAATGTTGAAATATTTTATGCAGAATTTTTAATTTTTTGCGCAGAATTCCCCCAGGAGTAGAGAGATTTGTGTGTGACTTCTTCAGTTCACAGAGACCAAGGATGGCCTTATGGTTAGGGTGCTAGAGTAGGATTTTGGAAACCAGACTTCTTGTGCTAGCCTTGTAAAAGTCTTTTAGGGTAAAATATTGAAAGTCCGTAAGTCCCATTTTCGAAAGTGACTTAAGCACTCAGGAGCCTACATCCATTTGTCTTCCAATGGGAGGTGTTTGGTATCTAAATAGTGGCATTTTTTAAAATGCCACAAAGCATCTAATCTCCAAGTGATTTCAATCATGAACACTAGAGTCAACTTTTGAGGTTCCTGAATCACTTAACTACCTTTGAAAAATCTACCCTTAGTCTCTTTCTGCCTCAGTTCCCGTGTTTGAAAATGAGGTGTGTCATAAACAGATAGCTAAGGGTTAATGTCTCTTTCACCTGAAGCACCTGACCAGAGGACCAATCAGGAAACCGGATATTTTCAACTCTGGGTGGAGGGAAGTTTGTGTCTGAGTCTTTGTTTTCTGTCTGCCTGCTTTCTCTGAGCTTTGGAGAAGTAGTTCTGCTTTCTAATCTTCTGTTTCTAAGTGTAAGGACAAAGAGATCAGATAGTAAGTTATATGGTTTCTTTTCTTTGGTATTTGCATGAATATAAGTGCTGGAGTGCTTTGATTTGTATTCTTTTTGAATAAGGCTGTTTATTCAATATTCTTTTAAGCAATCGACCCTGTATTTTATCACCTTAATACAGAGAGACCATTTGTATGTATTTTTCTTTCTTTTATATAAAGCTTTCTTTTAAGACCTGTTGGAGTTTTTCTTTACTGGGAAATTTCAGGGAAATTGAGTCTGTACTCACCAGGGAATTGGTGGGAGGAAGAAATCAGGGGGGAGATCTGTGTGTTGGATTTACTAGCCTGATTTTGCATTCCCTCTAGGTGAATAGGAAAGTGCTTTTGTTTCCAGGACTGGGAACGGAGAGGGGGAGTCACTCTGTTTGGATTCACAGAGCTTGTGTCTGTGTATCTCTCCAGGAGCACCTGGAGGGGGGAAGGGAAAAAGGATTATTTCCCTTTGTTGTGAGACTCAAGGGATTTGGGTCTTGGGGTCCCCAGGGAAGGTTTTTCAGGGGGACCAGAGTGCCCCAAAACACTCTAATTTTTTGTGTGGTGGCAGCAAGTACCAGGTCCAAGCTGGTAACTAAGCTTGGAGGTTTTCATGCTAACCCCCATATTTTGGACGCTAAGGTCCAAATCTGGGACTAAGGTTATGATAAGGTGAATAGTACTTTCTTATCTCATAGGGCTGTTGAGGATAAATACATTAAGATTGTGAGATGCATCGGTACTAGTAATAGGGGCCATATGAGTATCGTAGAGAGAGTCTACTCTGTGGCACATTATAATAGCTAAAGAAACAAGGAAAACAAATCAACATTAGACTTTATAAGAGACTAACTGAGATTTGAAATTCTAAATTATACTGTATCTCGTTTAACTCATTTCATCAAAAGTAAAAGTTGTGTGTGTAAATGAATAACCCAGGGGTCAACAGCCTCTTGCACCCGGCTCACCAGGGTAAGCACCCTGGTGGGCCGGGCCAGTTTGTTTACCTGCCATAACGGCAGGTTTGGCTGTTCGCAGCTCCCACTGGCCGTGGTTCGCTGTCCCAGGCCAATGGGGGCAGCAGGAAGCACCAAGGGATGTACTGGCCGTGGCTTCCCGCCGCCCCCATTGGTCTGGGACGGCGAACTGCTACTTCATTCCTTCCACCATTACACTAGGACAACAGATGGCTGTTTGGGTACCTAACGTGCGAATACTGACAAGATATATAGTTCACAAATACTACAAATGTTTTACTGGGAGCCATGGTCGGCTGAATCTCCCGACACGGCAGGTAAACAAACTGGTCCGGCCCACCAGGGTACTTACCCTGGCGAGCCGCATGCCAGAGGTTGCCGACCCCTGAGCTAACCTTAGGCTGGAACGTAAGATATCTTTCCATAAAACACCATTACCAAGTACTAATAAAAGAGAAATTCTGCAGAGAATAGGAGCTGAAATTAGTCACTGAAAAGCTGTGCAATTCTGTCTCAAGTTATCAAACACTACTTTTCCATTGGGGGGGGGGGAGGAAATCAGAACAAAGTAATCAGAAATTTGTATGCCCAGGAAATATATACTAAAAGCTCATTTAAAAAGTTAAATGTAGTGTTCTGACTTCAAAATATACTGTGTTTATAAAATTGCAGTATTTTCAAGGTCATTATGAGAGAATTACAGCCGCCTTTAGTTAAAACAGGGAGAACATATCAATAGAACTCACATTTCAAAAGTACTGGACACTTGGCAGCTCCCACTGACTTCGTTGGGCTCTTCTGGGTTCTTAGCACTTCTGAAATTTAGGCCACTTACCTACGTGCCTAGTTATGGACATAGATTCCTAACGTTAGGCACTCATTTTTGAACATCTTGGCCTGGCCTATATGTGTGGGTGTCATAAGCAGATTGTTAAGGGTTAACGTCTCTTGTACCTGTAAAGGGTTACAAGCAGGGAACTGGACACCTGACCAGAAGACAAGATACTTTTAAATTTGGGCGGAGGAAAGCTTTTGTGTGTATTGTGTTGTGTGTTCTTCTCTCGGAGGGTCTGAGAGAGACCAGACATTACTACAGGCTCTCTAAGTTTCTTTTCATATAGTAAGTAAAAACAGGTGGTTTAGGTTTTTGATTGTTTTTACTCTATTTGCAATTGTGGATCTGGCTGGTTAACTTTTATATGTGCAGTTGCTGGGAATATTCTGATTTGTATTGGTACTGGGGGGAAAGTCTCTTTCTGGTGTCTGTAAGCTATAGGACCCTGTAAGATTTACATCTTGAAGTTACAGAGAGAATTCTTTACTTTTTCTTTCCTTTTTATTAAAAGATTTCTTTTTTTTTTTTTTTTTGAGAACCTGATTGATTTTTTTCTTCCATGTTTCCCTTGTATTATTCCAGGGGATTGGGATACTCACTGGGACGGGTGGGGGGGGGAGACGGGAGAGGGAGAGATAGAATCTGTCTTTGTTTTCCTTGAATCTGTTTGCCTCTTGGTGGAAGGGAAGGGAGATGCTTCTCTGTATGGTGATTTAGAGGTTAGATCAGTATCTCTTAGGATAGCCCAGGGAGGGAAATTCTGAGAGGGGGAAAGGTGGGGGGAATGGTTTATTTCTCCTTGTTTTAAGAACCCAAGGGATCTGGGTTCTTGGGGTCCCCAGGGAAGGTTGGGGAGGTCAGAGTGCCCCAAAACACTATATTTTTGGGTGGTGGCAGTGCTATCAGAACTAAGCTGGTAATTAAGCTTAGAGGATTCAGGTGCTAGTATCTCATTTTCTGAACTCTAAGCTTCAGATCTGAGAAGGAATGCTATGATAGTGGGTGATCTCATTTTTTTTTAAAGCTATAATTCAGTATACCATAAATTGATATTGCAGTAAAACATTTGTAGTATTTGTGAACTATATATCTTGTCAGTATTCGCACGTTAGGTACCCAAACAGCCATCTGTTGTCCTAGTGTAATGGTGGAAGGAATGAAGTAGCATTTCTATTTCAAATTTTGGAAAGCTTTGTTTCTTTGCGATTATAGAAACGTTATAAGTAATATTTCTTAATATAAATCACTGTTGTCAGGGAATCTTGCTGAAGACTGAACCTTGTACTGCTCTAGAATAGTGAAAGCTTTTCATAAGATTCAAAAGGGAGTAGTAGCTAGTCAGAGGATGCCATTTCATCACAGACATACTTGGATGAAGACGCTTGTAGTGGAATGAGCAGTTCAGTGATTATTAGTAGATGGGAAGACTGTAAGGCAAAAGGGTAATGATGCTGGGAAAAACTAGCCAGTAAAAATCTAGAAGAAGTATCTTGAGTCACTGAATCGAGTGATGGCCATTCTTGTAACACATGGCATTGGCATTGTCAAAGGGAGAACCAAGTATAGATGTAGGAGTGAGGGCCTAGGACAGTGGTTCTCAACCCAGGGTACATGTACCCTAGGGAATGCATAGAGATGTTTCCAGTCAATTATCTAGATATTTGCCTAGTTTTACAACAGGCTACATAAAAAGACTAGCGAAGTCAGTACAGACTAAAATTTCTTACAGACAATGACTTGTTTATACTGTTCTGTATACCAGTATTTCCCAAACTTGGAGCGCCACTTGTGTAGGGAAAGCCCCTGGCAGGCCGGGCCGGTTTGTTTACCTTCCCCATCCGCAGGTTTGGCCGATTGCGGCACCCACTGGCTGCGGTTCACTGCTCCAAGCCAATGGGAGCTGCTGGAAGCGGCGGCCAGCACATCCATCGGCCTGCGCTGCTTTCCGCAGTCCCCATTTGCCTGGAGCGGTCAGTGGGTGCCGCGATAGGCCAAACCTGTGGACGGGGAAGATAAACAAATCGGCCCGGCCCGCCAGGGGATTTTCCTACACAAGCAGTGTCCCAAGTTTGGGAAACACTGCTATATACTATACACCAAAATGTAAGTACAATATTCATATTCCAATTGATTTATTTTATCATTATATGGTGAAAAGGAGAAAGTAAGCAATTTTCCAGTAATAGTGTGCTGTGACACTTTCATATTTTTGTGTCTGATTTTGTAAGCAAGTAGTTTCTAAGTGAGGTGAAACTTGTCTTGCTCATTGACAGATCAGACTCCTGAAAGGGGTGCAGTGGTCTGGAAAGGTTGAGAGCCACTAGCTTTGAACACTTTTTAAAAGCTTAGGCTAATATTTGCTTTTGAGAGCAAATAAAAGTTAATATTTATGTCTGTATTGTCAGACAAAACTTTAATATTGCGTAAAATTGATAATTAAATATGCAGTAATACAAAACAATATTATAATATTGTAATAGTTAATTAAAACTGCTCCTGTTTTCTTTCCTACCCTCCATTTAATGGGCAAAGATTTGAATTATTACAATTTTAGAATTTTTTTAAATCACTGTCTACAAATGAGAGCTTACTACATTCTATATGCATATTGACTATTCTTCCTATTACAACAGTAAACAAGTAATATCCTGGTTCAGTGAATGGGAAACACTAGGGTAGAGAATGTAAATGTGGATCTGAGTTTGGAGTTTGGGACTTCTGACTTCACATGGGGA
The DNA here is from genome assembly GCF_025201925.1 of Gopherus flavomarginatus. Classification (NCBI taxonomy): domain Eukaryota; kingdom Metazoa; phylum Chordata; order Testudines; family Testudinidae; genus Gopherus; species Gopherus flavomarginatus. The sequence goes on from NC_066617.1 coordinate 293,353,629, forward strand.
AGGTGATTATGAATGTTATAGGTGGGGTTCAAACTGTGGGGGTGGATAGGTAGTGTTTCCATTGTCCCCATCCACAGAGGTTCAACTTTTGAAAATCCCACCCTTAAGAAATAAATTTATTTTAAAGAGAAATGTCAGTAATCTCATTTAAACTTTAAAAAAACCTAATTTTAATTTTTAAAAATTGTTGCAGTTCTGCTTGAGATTTCAAGAATATTAAACACTGGTTTGGATATGGAAACTCTGTCTATTTGTGTGCGGTTGTGTGAGCAAGGTATAAATCCAGAGGCCTTATCCTCAGTAATTAAAGAGCTACGCAAGGCTACAGAAGCGCTAAAGGTAAGGCAATTTATGAAAAACATGCGGAGAGGTGGTTTTCTTTTTTTAATTAAAGCAAATCAGAGTTCAAATTACTGCACTTTTAGCCTTTTATAGGCAATTGTACCTTTGCCTTGCATTTTAAATAAAATAAAAATAATAATCTTAGGAAACAAATTTTGCAAAGCTATAAATAATGTAGAGCCAGGGACTGGATTCTCTAACAATTTGCTCGTCAGATTTTGAAATTTTATCAACAGATCCACACTTAGGCTTCAATTCCCATTCACCTCTATATCAAATATAGGCTCCTTGTTTTTTACCTTTTAAGTCTCTTCATAATTGAGCCCTACACACGCTGACTGCTTTAGTAATCTTTCTCTCTTCTTCGAATCCCAATTTAAAAAATAATTATCTCAGTTACATGTATTCATCCACATTTATGTAGAAGGCAGTATCAGTTCTTCCCCACATTAACTTTCTTGTATGTCATAACCACATTCCCTGCCGTTTGTCTGTAGAGCCTTTCATGGCAAGGATAGCTCTTCTGTGTTTATCCAGCATCCAGTGGTACCATTATATAAATATTTACTACTACTGCTGCTGTTACTATTACTACTACTATTAAAATGATCTTTATAACTCACTGTAGTGTTACTTATGAATTATGCCAGTGTCCCAAATTCATGCAGATAAAATGTTTATGCTACACCATTATGTATTTCATAATATGGAAAGGACAAGAATAAGGATTCATATACATTTCACACATTTTTTGTTTGTTTGTTTTGGTTTACAGTTTAACAAGTAGGTGCCACCGCATGACTATGTGTGGGTCTGTAGTAAAACATGCCCTAATCTGAACACCACCTCCATGAGTCAGTGTGAAAAGACCAGGTACAGCTCCTTGTTAGAATTATACACTTGGCTTTCCTGTGTCAAATTTTGTCAAGTGATGGCTAAATTAATAAAGGAGGAATAGTGGGAGTCAAAAATATTGTGAAAATGAAAATAATCCATGAAAGAGCCATTTAAGCAGCATATTAAGATTACATATCACATGATTTATGATCTGTAAACTATTTAAACATTGTTGACCAAATAAAAGTAGTTGCAAGAAATGACCATAAGTGTTATAGCTGATCTATATCTCCACAGTGTTTATTTTGAGTGGGTTCATTATAATGAATTGTACTTCTCTTTCTAGGCTGCTGAAAATATGACAAGTTGACTTCATGGGAGAAGATATCTTGATGAGATAAATGTCGAGCTAGCAAAGGGTTTGAAAACTGGCTGCTGTTCAGAAATATAGAATGAAGTTACTGTATGTTCAAGTTTCCAAACATTTATGTAATCTTCTTTAATAAGAAAAGGATGAAATGTAAAAATGTAAAGCTTTATAGAAAAGTGAAAAAAGGCATATTGATGGAATTATCTAATAATTATTCATTGCTTACTTTTTTCCTGTTTTTTAATAGACTGTAGTACTTTGGAAATAGCATGATGATTATATGTATTCCTTATAAATCTGAGCTTTAGTTTTATAAACAGTCTGTCAAATATTGCACGTTCAGTGAATCTACCTAAAAGTTTAGTGAAACTTAATCCCTCTGATATTGTAGATATAACTTGTTGAGAGTTTATAATAAAACTCTTAATTTTGGGCAGTTTATGCATAATGAATTGATTAGTTTATTTTCTCCTGGTATGAAACTTAGTATTCAACTTCAGATGCAATCTTTTATGAACAAGCTCTCATTTAAATCTGTTCTAGGTTTTGTTTTTAATCAGAGAGCAGGGGAAAATAGTGGGAGTTTGCTTGCTTCTTAAAAAACCTTAGTTCTGAAATCTTAAACTTGTTATCATTTTGATAGTTTGTTTTTTTCAGAACTAAATAATGCTTATTAAAAAAAAAAAGACTTTTCTAACAAGCTAACCTAAGTCTGCAAGCAGTTACCGTACATGCAGATTTATATATACTTGAATTCCATAGTACATCTTTTATGCATTATATGGAATATCCTATTGACTTCAGTAGTGCTTTAATTAGGTTTATATCCTGTCCGTTACAGATCACAAAAATTCTAATGGAATATTTGCTATCTTTGTCCTAGTCAAAGTATAGACCAGAGATGTCAAATGATTTGGAAAGAGCCAAATTCCATTTTTAATTATTGTTAGTGAGTTTGGGTATAAGCGTATTTATTCCCCTCAATTGACAGTGGAATATCCACTGATGTCTAAAATGTTTGCATAGAAATCAATGGTAGAACATTCAGTAACTACATTTTTTATTTTCATTTTAGTGTCCATTATCACTGAAAGGGAAAATATACTCACAGTTAGGAGACTTGCTATTTCTCCCCTTTTGTTTCTGTCTCTATCCTCCTTTCTTCATTTCCTTCCTTCTTCCTGTTTCTCTCTGTCTCCGCTTCAATAATTCCTGCCCCTTCCCCATTTTATCTATTGAAATAATTAGTGCTGATGAATAGTTGTCATTACTGGGTTTAAAGTAGTGATGGGCCTCATGTGGGTCGCAGGTTGCCCACCACTGGTTTAAAGTCACTCCAACACAGATTAATAGGAAGCAGAGATCACACTCTGATTTATTGTTTCAGGTTGTCTGCAGACTCAAGAAGATAACACTATATTGACTTACATTTGGAAAACTATCTTTGCAGCCTGGAGACAGAAAAACCTTTTGTTTCTTTAAAATGGAATCTTAGATTCTGTTGTAATCTGAGTAGGACATGAGGACCACAGAAATTCATCAAGCAGGCCTAATGGTTGACACCCCTATTATAGACAATATGTAAAATATGAATTCATTTTAATAGTGATTTGCATCGTTTTATGTTTATTTTGTTACCTGGTAACGTGATCTTTTTGGTTTGTTGCTTTACATATATGAAATAAAACACTTTAGTATCAAACCTGGATTTAACTCTAGTGATGTATGCTAATTATCATGGTACATTAGTGGCACCATAGTGAAAGTTGACACAAAGTTCATTTTAATTAATTAGTGCTCTTTTGACTTGAATATTTATGCGGGAGAATATTGAAAATTTTAAATGTGAACATGTTTGAATTGTTTAAAGTATTTTCAGTTCCCAAGGTAAAACTGTACTTTCAAAACACAATTGTTCATATTTTTACAGTGTCTTGGGTTTTTTGTAATGTTTTTGATGAGTGGCAAGAAGAAAGTTTAAAAATAAAATACAATGCTCAGTTGAATATGAGGGGGAGGGGCACAGAAAATTAACAGTTAACTAGTTTGCATAATTAAGTGGTGTCAGATCAGTTTGCAACAGTATAGCAAAAATGACAAAAGATTGAAGAGCATGCTGATAATGTTGATTTGCCCATCTCTTCACGTTTTCTTGTCTAGTTTCCTAACCATAGATCCTGGGGACGGACCATCTTCCCTGAGGACATGCTGATTATTGTTCCATTTGCAAAGAATGGGATATAGTGGCACTACCTAGGGGCAGCCTCACTTCCTCTAGCAAAAGCTCTAGGGAAGTGCCAACTATTGCTGAGGTCCATCTGTGGCTTCATTCTCTTTGGATACTTGCATCAAAGGCCACATTTAGGGCTGTCTGGGTATGCCCTTGGTGACTATAGTTGAGTAAAGCAGATTTGTAGGGCGGTGGGCCATGTGTTTTTTGGTCCGTGGTTGTGAACAGAACTTTACTCTATATTTTCTGCTTTTTGTGAGTTTGGCATTATTGTCCCTGAGAGACCCTAAGCAGTTTTCAAAATGTTTGTTTGAAGATACTATTATATAATAGATGTTCAAAATTTCAATATGAGCAGTATCAGAGGGGTAGCCGTGTTAGTCTGGATCTGTAAAAGCAGCAAAGAATCCTGTGGCACCTTATAGACTAACAGACGTTTTGGAGCATGAGCTTTCGTGGGTGAATACCCACTTCTTCAGATGCATGTCTGCAGTGCATTTTTAATTTTACATCTACAAATGCTTTTCTCTGTTTAAGCAGAGTTGAACAATAATATTAATTATACTTAGTGTTTTACATTTCCAAAGCACTTTGTAGGCATTAAGGACCATATTTATGAGGCAGCACTCACTCCAGTTATTCAGACTAGGATCTTCCCTATGCTGCTGGGAGTGCCCCAGCAAGGGGACTCCTAGCTCTGGCTGAGCAGGGGAGGGAGAGGACTTGTCCCTCCCCTGCACAGCTGCTCTGGGTTGGAGAGACACCAGCCCCACCTCTGAGTACCTCCCTCTGCTGCAGGACACTCTGGGACTGGGAAGCAGCCCCAGAAGTTCCTGCAGCTGGAGGAGTTCTTGTGGAATTGTGTCAAATCTTTCCTGTGCTGCTGGGAGCGCCCCAGCAAATGGGGCTCCTAGCTCTCACTGGGCAGGGGAGGGACAGTACAGCTCTGAAGGGAGCACAGAAGTGAGGGTGACAATCCCCTGACACCCTCCCCCCCACAGGTTTGCCACCCTTTCCCCCCCCCCATCCCTTTTTGGGTCAGGACCCCATGGTTGTTTAAATCTGGAATTTCAGTGATGCATTCTCAAATCCTATGGCTTTGAAATTGGCCATAATGGACTGACTATTTGGTAGGGCCCTATTCATAACATTGTTCCCTGTAGGTCCCTGACTCTCCCCTTGCTGAAATGCAATCAACCATTGCAGAATACACCATGTAGCCCCCATATACATTCATTCTCTTCAGTGCTCTCTGTTTGATGGACCTATACCAACTTCACTGTCAGGAAACCAGGGTAGATAAAAATCATGATTTTTTTTTAAAAGCCAAAATATCACAATTTTAATTTAAAAAATCATTTTTAATTTATACATTGTTAGTTTAGTATTTCTCACTTTAGTCTTAGTTTGCTAAAGTCAATGTTTTGTATTTGTTTCTTTAGTTTCCTAATTATTAGTAGAATTTCAGATTTTAGATAAAGATTTTTTTCTGTGGAGCAATTTCACAGTTGAGGTCCTCATCTATGTTGGGGGGGATGGGGGGGAAAGTCCATGGCCTCACTAGCATCCCAGCATAAATCCAATATATTGAACTCTCACAAGTCCAGAAAAAGCATTTCAAAGAGGCTTCTCTATCTGTGATTCTAAACCACCTTGGTGCTTTTGAAAATTCAAACGTTAACTCCCCAATATATGTTCAAGAGTTTAGACTCTTGTTTTTGAAATGTTGGTCAATGTGTGTAATAAAATTCAGAATAACTTGGTTAATGTTTTAAAAGTTTAAACAACTTTTATTGTTAGCACCAAATCAATTTTGTTTCTAGTGAATACAATTTTATGCCACTAGAGAAAAACTTGTAATAAAAATACAATTTTAGCCTCTGATGCCGCAAACAGTTGTGCACATACTGAACTTTAAACAAATAGTACCACTGAAGTTAATGGGACTGTTAATGAGAGTGGAGTTAAGAAGGTGTGTAAGTGTTTGGAGGATCAGGGCCTTACTTTTCAATATTTTCTTTTTTGCCCACAGCAATTTTGTAAAATTCTATTAAAATGCCTACCAGGAGCAGCATTCAAAAATTAAAATTTATAATTAACTAAATTATAATTTCTGATTTACAATTGTAGGAGCACAAATTTTCAAAATAGTTTTACAATACCTCAACCTAATTAAAATGTTTTTTTTAAATCAAAAGGTTTAAATTAAAGAGTTGTATTACCTTGCTTTAAATCCCGCAGAAGACTAGACTTTGCTTTAAATTGATCGACTTTGGGAATGGAAGGAAGGGCATGTCACCAAAGAATTATACCTGCGAATGGTGTGAGCATGTAAGGACATAATCAGGAAAGCCAAGGCAAAGAATGAGTTACAGCTGGCAAGGAATGTTAGAGACAACACGAAGGGGTTCAAAAATATCAGGAAAAAAAAGAAAGCTTAGGGCTACTGTGGGTCCACTGCTCAGTGGGGAAGGTGAGCTGGTAATGGAGGATGATAGGAAGGCAGAGCTGTTCAATGCCTACTTTGCTTCAGTCTTCTCACAAAAAATAACATATGACTGGGCAACTAGCGAAGTTATCATAGACAATAAAGGGAAAAGGATGCAGACTGGCATAAGTAAAGGACACGTCAGAGATCTGATCAATCTGAATGAATTCAAGACAGCAGGATCTGATGCAATTCACCCCAGGGTTTAGAAGGAATTAGCTGAAGAAATCTTGGTGCCACTGGCAATAATATTTGCAAACTCATGGATGACAGGAGAGGCCCCGAAAGACTGGAGAAGGGCTAACATAGTGCCCATCTTTAAAAAGGAGGGGCTAGGGACCTACAGACCAGTCAGCCTTCAACAGCTGGGAAGCTACCAGGGCAATGTACAATCACTAGCAACCAGCATGGATTTATCAAGAATAAATGATGCCAAACCAGCTTGATTTCCTCCTCTGACAGGGTGATTGGTTTTGGTGGACAGGGGGAGCATGGTGGACATAATATACTTGGACTTCAGCAAGACTTTTAACACAGTCCCATATAATATTTTTATAAGTAAGCAGGACAAATGCAGTCTCAGCAGAACCACCATTAAGTGGATACATAATTGGTTAAACAACTGCAATGTAACCATTAATGGAATTATGTCAGATTGGAGGGAGGTCTCAAGTTGGGTTCCACAGGGATCTGTTCTGGGTCCAGTGTTGTTTAACATCTTTATTAATGACCTGGATGTAGGAATAGAGAGCATGATGATCAAATGTGTGGATGACACAAAACTGCGATGGGGGGCAACGCTTTGGAGGAGAGAGCTAAATTCAGAGGGAGCTTGATAAATTGGAGAACGAGGATATAGACAGCAAATTCAACGAAGTCAAATGTAAGGTGCTACACTTAGGGAAGGAAAAAAAGGAGTTTAAGAGTCAAATAGTTGAAAGGCTGCCGTAAAAAAGATGGAGAAAAGTTCTCTCTTGCCACAGAGGATAGTACAAGAGGCAACTACAGCATAGCAGATTTAGATAAAATCTCAGGAAAACTGAAGAACAGTAGGACAATGGAACAGACTCCCTTGGGAGGTTGTAGAAGTTCCTTCACTGGAGGTTTTCAAAAGGAGGCTGGAGAGCCATCTGTCTCGAATGGTTAGATACAACAAATCCTGCATCTTGCCAGGGGGTTAAACAGAGGACCCTCGTGGTCCCTTCTAACCTTATGATTCTATGACCCTGTGCAGCCAGGGTTTAATCATACTAGGTTCTGTGCATCCTTAACACCCATTGAAACCAGTGGGATTTAAGCATGCTCAGCAGCTTGCAGGCTTCAGTCCTCATAGATGAGGGGCTGCATTTACTCCTTAGCTAAGTTCTACCACATCCCAGTGTAATAAATTATTATTTCCTATTTGTTTTTGTTTTAAATGTTAGTGTAAGTTATGGAGTTTTAGGCCTACAAAGTCTTACGTGTGTGTTTAAGTTTGTACAGAATGTGTAGTCTGTTGACTTCAGTGTTAAGCCTCTGCAGGATTGGTGGCTTCCATGCCCTGTCCCTTTACCAAGGATTTTATTCTAAATATAAAAAAGGAACACAAATGATGGAATCCCAGCAAACACACCCAAAATTATATACTGTGATCTTATTTAAAAGACAGAATGCACAATGAATTCCAGTTTTAAGAAAACATTTTATATCATCTCATATTTCACATAATTACAAAACACAGCAGAGCAAAGAATGATATAAAGATTTTCAAGCCCTTACTCTCTATTTTTATTTTCATTGTAGTCTTTTTTTAAATTTGCAAGTGACTTTTGTCTGCATGTGACTTTTGTAAAGATTATCAACAAAGACTGGATGCTGCTTAAGTATGGCTAAATACAGTGCTACATTGTGATGTTACAGTTTCAAATACATACATTGAGTATCTTGTTTAGTATAACATGTCTTATCTGTCCAAAGTGTTTCACCATTTTAGTGATTCTAATTCGAACTGATAGAGAACTTTCATTTTGTTACAAGAGAAAATAATCCATGGTGAAATAAATGCTTGCTCAGGTACTGGGATAAAGGTATTTGCTTATGGGACAACTGAAGGATAGTTATAGGCTTTTCTGGTCAAGAGGCATTAAATCCATTCCCTGCCACAAGGAAAGCTATTGCTGCATAAAGTTCTCAACTATTACATTTTTTATGTCTCTTTTGCACTAAATAAGGATTCTGTAAGTGATACAAACTTTCTGAGGAACATTAAAAGAGGAGTTAGCGTGGGAGAGACCTAGGTTCAGTTCCGGATTCAGCAAATCAGCAGGTCTGGATAGCTTACATCCATGAGTTTTTAAAGAGCTGGTTGAGGAGCTCGCTGGACCGTTAAGTTGATTTTCAATAAGTCTTGGAACACTGGGAAAGTTCCAGAAGACTGGAAGAAAGCTAATGTTTGCCAATATTTAAAAAGGGTAAGGGGATAACTTGGGTAAATATAGGCCTGCCAGTCTCACATGGATCCCAGGCAAGGTAATGGAGTGCTTGATACAGGACTCTATTAATAAAGATTTAAAGGAGGGTAATATAATGTCAATCAACATCAGTTTATGGAATATGGATCTTGTAATCTCATAAAAAATCAAGTTAATTTGACTATATATATATTACAAGTTTGGTTGATAAAGTTAGTATTGACATAATATACTTAGACTTCTCTAGGATGTTTGATTTGGTATTGGACAACATTTTGATTGAAAAACTAGAACTATATAAAATTAACATGGCACACATTAAATGAATTACAAGTTGGCTAACTGATAGGGAATCACTGAATGGATGTGTTTCTATTGGGGTCCCACAGCGATCTGTTCTTGGCCCTATGCTATTTAACATTTTTATCAATGTCCTAGGGGGAAAAAAAACACTGATAAAGTTTGCTGATGACACAAAACTTGGGGCATGGTAAACAATGAAGAGGACAGGTCACTAATACAGAGGGATTGAGATTTCTTGGTAAACCAGGCACAAGCAAATAATACACAATTTAATATAGTTCAATATAAATGCATGCATCTAGGAACAAAGAATGTAGGACATACTTACACGATGTAGGACTCTATCCTGGAAAGCAGTGACTAAAAAAAAATTAGGGGTTCATGATGATAGTCAGCTGAACATGAGCTCCCAATACGATGCTGTGGTGAAAAGGGCTAATGTGATCCTTGCATGCATAAATAAGGGAATCTTGAGTGGAAGTGGAGAGGTTATTTTATCTCTGTATTTGGCTCTGATGGAATATTGTGTCCAGTTCTGAAGTCTGCAGTTCATGAAAGATGTTGAAAAATTGGAGAAGGTTCAGAGAAGAGCCACCAGAATGATTAGAGAATTAGAGAACATGCTGTATGCTGGAGATTTAACTCACTCCATACTAAACCAGCCTTGGGTGAAACTCAGGCATTTCACCACTAAAATTAAGGGGGCAAATGCTCCACTGCTGCTAATATGCCACCACCTCAGGAATGCCCCTAACAAGAGTTCTAACACAAGAGTGGTAAAGTAGAAACACCTAGGCACTGGGAAGTTTAGGGAGGAAACAGGAAGACCCCAAGAATTGGTAAAATAGATAAGATAAGCTCTGACTAGTGAATATATGCTGATCATCTGCACAAACAAACTCTGACCCCTCTGAACGACCATGACATGCAGAGGCATTGCCAGACACCCCCAGACGAGGATCTTGACTGGCCATCAGGTGAATTTTGTCTGTATATTGGGAGTGGTGAGCATAAGAGATTTGCTTGGTATATGTATTCTGTGTGTTGTTAATAAATAGATGTTTAGAGCACAACTGTGTAAGGCTCAGTGGGAAAAGGTTCTGCAGACCTGTAGAGCACTGAGCCCTGTGGGAAAGGGCAGGTACCTAAATTGACCAGGTCATGCCTTGAGCCCTTGGTAGGGTATAGGTGGGATGCCTTACATTTTTTTTTGCAGTTAACAATGAGAGACTCTAGCTCAGGTACACCAGGTAGTTCTTCCCCACCCCCTTAAAGACTCTGGCACAAATCAGCCAGTTGAGGGGAAAGGAGTGCCAATTGTTTGCATCCCCCAGCTCCAGGGATTTAACCTGGAATATTGGCCACGTGGAGCCTCTTTTGGCTCCATTCCAGCAGCTTACTCACCAACCCCACAGCAGCAGCAGTTGTGGTCAGGATGCAGAGGAGTTAAAGTTAAGGATTCTGGGGCCATTCTCCCTAGGGGTATCGGGTCTGCCTCAGCAGGGGGAAGGGAAGGAGGTGTCTCTGCCCCACTGCAGGAGTCAGATCCCAGCCCCACAGTATGCGGGCTCTGCCCTCTACCAGAGGATGAACCCCCTTAGGGAGGGATTTCATGTTGACTCTCTCCCTGCTCAAGGTGAGGGAGGTAGAGGACACATGGTACTGCTGTGGTAACTGTGATGAGTCAGGGCAGGATTTTGAGGGTTGCATCTGTCACCACTGCCCCACCCCCGCCCCTCCTGCTTGGGAAAGGGGATGCCATGGAAGTGCTGCAGCTGCCACAGGAGCACATGGCTCCTTATGTCCTCTTATGCCTCCCTCCTTGTCCCACTTCAGGAGAGGGAAGGGGAAGGGCTTGTTGGGCTTCAGCTAAGAGAACAACCAGCAGGTCTATAGGCACCTGCACCAGGAGTTACTCTGAGGAAGTGAGACAGAGCACCTAGTCCCTTCCCTCCCCTGGGGTTAGACAGTGAGGGTTAGGGTACAGGTGGTAAGTTGTTCTCTGGCAGGCATTGGAGGGACCTAGCCCTGCCCTACTGGAGGTACTGAGAGAGGTTGCCTTAGAAGTGGTGATGGTTCATTCTCGCAGCTTTGCTCAAGAATTATGAGTGTGGGATTGTTGCCCCTTGAGGAAGGATGTCCTCAGTCTTCTCAGGAGTAGAGATCAGGGAGTATCAATGGTCTGAAACTGATGTGAAAGAAGAGTCACAGGACAAAGGGAGCAGATGGGTCAGATCCAGGACCTTTGCTAGGACATTTCACTTTGTGGTTGGTGGTGTGAGAGAAGTCCATTCCTCCCTGATGGGATCTTGAACCTTGTACAGGAGGTCTCTGAGAGGCACAAAAAGGGTGAGTCTGAGTCCTGGTCTATACTACAAACTAGGACTGTCAAGCAATTACAAAAATGAATCATATGACTAATCGTGCTGTTAAACAATAATAAAATACCATTTATTTAAATATTTTTGGATGTTTTCTACATTTTAAAATATATTGATTTCAGTTACAACACAGAATACAAAGTGTACAATACTCACTTTATATTTATTTTTTATTACAAATATCTGCACTGTAAGAAACAAAAGAGAATATTTTTCACTTCACCTCATGCAAGTATTGTATTGGAATCTCAAATGTAGAATTAGGTACAAAAAATGCCTGCATTCAAAAATAAAACAATGTAAAACTTTAGAACCTAAAAGTCCAATCAGTCCTACTTCTTCTTCAGCCAATCACTCAGACAAACAAGTTAGTTTACATTTGCAGAAGATAATGCTGCCTGCTTCTTGTTTACAATGTCACCTGAAAGTGAGAAAAGGCACTTGCATGGCACTGTTGTAGCTGAAATTGCAAGATATTTATATGCCAGATGTGCTAAAGATTCATGTGTCCCTCGATGCTTCAACCACCATTCCAGAGGACATGCTGATGATGGGTTCTGCTTAATAATGATCCAAAACAGTGCAGACAGATGATGAAAATGAACATGCTTCAGAGTCAAATGCCACCAGCAGCAAGTTGATTTTTCTTTTTTGGTGGTTTGGGTTCTGTATTTTCCACATCAGAGTGTTGCTCTTTTAAGACTTCTGAAAGCATGCTCCACGCCTCATCCCTCTCAGATTTTGGAAGGCACTTCAGATTCTTAAATCTTGGGTTGAGTACTGTAGCTATCTTTAGAAATTTCACATTGGTATCTTCACACTTTGTTAAATCTGTAGTGAAAGTGTTCTTAAAACGAACAACATGTGCTGGGTCCTCATCCAAGACTGCTATAACATGAAATATATGGCAGAATGCAGGTAAAACAGAGCAGGAGACATACAGTTCTCCCCCAAGGAGTACAGTCACAAATTTAATTAATGCATTATTTTTTTAACATGCATCATTAGCATGGAAGCATGTCCTCTGGAATGATAGCCAAAGCATGAAGAGGCATATGAATCATTAGCGTATCTGGCATGTAAATATCTTGTGATGCCAGCTACAACAGTGCCATGTGAATGCCTGTTCTCACTTTCAGGTGACATAAATAAGAAGTGGGCAGCATTATATCCTGTAAATGTAAACGAACTTGTTTCTCTTAGTGATTGGCTCAACAAGAAGGACTGAATGGACTTGTAGACTCTAAAGTTTTACATTGTTTTGTTTTTGAGTGCAGTTATGTAACAAAAAAACCTACATTTGTAAGAGCAGCAAAGAATCCTGTGGCACCTTATAGACTAACAGATGTTTTGGAGCATGAGCTTTCGTGGGTGAATACCCACTTCGTCAGACATGCATCTGACGAAGAGGGTATTCACTCACGAAAGCTCATGCTCCAAAACGTCTGTTAGCCTATAAGGTGCCACAGGATTCTTTGCTGCTTTTACAGATCCAGACTAACATGGCTACCCCTCTGATACATTTGTAAGTTGCACTTTCATGATAGAGAGATTGCACTACAGTACTTGTATGAGGTAAATTGAAAAATGATATTTCTTTTGTTTACAAATATTTGCACTGTTAAAATGATAATCAAAAATAATATAAAGTGAGCAGCGAACACTATTTTCGTGTTGTAATTGAAATCGATATATTTGAAAATGTAGGAAAACATACAACATATTTAATAAATTTCAATTGGTATTGTACTGTTTAACAGTGCGATTGATCAAGATAATTCTTTTAAATTGCAATTAATTTTTTTTAGTTAATCACATGAGTTAATTGCGATTAATCTACAGCCCTACAACAAACTTATGTTGGTATAACTCCATTGCTCAGGGGCATGGAAAATCCACACCACCGAGCAACGCAGTTATACCTATCTAATTCCCAGTGTAGATAGCACTATATTGACGAGAGGGCTGTGTCACCACCACAGTGCTATAAAAGTACAGAAGCCCTAATAAGGTGACCAGGTAGCAAGTATGAAAAATCGGGACATGGGGTTGGGGGTAATTGGTGCCTATATAAGACAAAGCCCTGAATATTGGGACTGTCTCTATAAAATCAGGACATCTGGTCACCCTAAGCCCAGACGATAGCAAGGGACAGAGTCTTATTGAGGTGGACAAGGATAATGAGGAGTGAATGACAGTCCCTGGGCCTAGGCCTCATTCCCATAATCCACCCAGAGTCCATTGAGTCTCCTTGGGATATTCAGTGGTGTTTGCCAGTGGCCCGAGATAATGAAGGAGGAGATTGCAAGCACTGGTGCTCATGAACAAGGTCCAGCCCTGGAGTCAGTGCCTATACAGAGCCACATATTAACTTCTGAAGAGCCGTATGTGGCTCTGGAGCTTTAGGGTATCAAGTATTGAGCAGTATTGCACCTGACACATAGACTGGAGCCTGCCTGAGAAAGCAAGTGTTTCAGACAAGGGGTAGCACTGTCACAGGTTTGGGGCAGGACTGATATCTCACAAAGGGATACACAGCTATCAGAGAGGAACCCTCTGTTGTCAGGCAGCAGCATTCTTAAGGAGACACAGGTGAGAAATATGGCAGCTAAGTTCCCAGGGATCATATGGGGGATCCAATCAGCCCTTGGCGAATGATCTGTCTATAGGGGTTAAGGAAATGATTTGGAAGGGGGAGTTCATGGATTTACTTACCTCTCTGTTTAGGGAAGAGCAGACAGAGGAAGGGGGTGGAAAAGAACAGAAAAGACAAGGACAAAATCTGCTGACCAAAGGTGCCACAAGCTCTTGAGGACCAGTCCACAACCTATTGCATTTATGCAAATATAATTTGTGTGAGGAGCCCCAAGAGGTGTATTTCCTTGTTCACGTACAAAGATTTAATAGCAAAGGCTTATGCTATATTTGGTAGGGTAGCATGGTTAAGGTATAGCAGAGAATTTAAATAGAGGGCAACAGAGGATCTGAATTACCCTGAGGTAAAATGGACCAAGAACTTTAGCTGGTGTATATGACTTCTTATCTCCCCACCCAGCTGACATTCACAGACAGCAGGGTGTCTGTGCTAAAACCTTGGCTTCAAAATGTGGAGATAAAAGTGAATGTTAGTTTTGCATTTAACAATCCATGTCTAGTTGGCAGTTGGTATCAAGCGGAGTGCCCCAAGGGTCAGCCCTGGGGCTGGTTTTGTTCAATATCTTCGTTAATGATCTAGAGCAGGGATCGGCAACCTTTGGCACGCAGCTCGCCAGAGTAATCATCCTGGTGGGATGGACCAGTTTGTTTATCTGCTGCATCTGCAGGGTTTGGCAGATCGCGTCTCCCTCTGGCTGTGGTTCACTGTCCCAGGCCAATGGGGACTGAGGGAAGTGGCGCGGGTGGATGGATGTGCCGGCTGCCGCCACTTCCCACAATCCACATTGGCCTGGGACAGCGAACTGCGGCCAGTGGGAGCTGTGATCGGCCAAATCTATGGATGCGGCAGGTAAACAAACCGGCCTGGCCCGCCAGGGTGCTTACTCTGGCAAGCCGCGTGCCAAAGGTTGCCAATCCCTGATCTAGAGGATGGTGTGGACTGCATCCTCAGCAAGTTTGCAGATGACACTAAACTGGGAGGAGTGGTAGGATACACTGGAGGGTAGGGATAGAATACAGAGGGACCTAGACAAACTAGATGATTGGGCCAAAAGAAATCTGAAGAGGTTCAACAAGGACAAATGCAGAGTCCTGCGTTTAGGATGGAAGAATCTCATTCACTGTTACAGACTAGGGACCGAATGACTAGGCAGCAGTTCTGCAGAAAAGTACGTAGGGGTACAGTGGACGAGAAGCTGGATATGAGTCAACAGCGTGCCCTTGTTGCCAAGAAGGCTAACGGCATTTTGGCTGTATAAGAAGGGGCATTGCCAGCAGATCGAGGGACGTGATCATTCCCCTCTATTCGACATTGGTGAGGCCTCATCTGGAGAACTGTGTCTGTCCAGTTTTGGGCCTCACACTACAAGATGGATGTGGAAAGGTTGGAGGGAGTCTAGCGGAGAACAACAAAAATGATTAGCGGGCTGGAGCACATGACTTATGAGGAGAGGCTGAGGGAACTGTGATTGTTTAGTCTTCAAAAGAGAAGAATGAGGGGCAGATTTGATAGCTGCTTTCAACTATTTGAAAGTGGGTTCCAAAGAGTATGGATCCAGACTGTTCTTAGTGGTACCAGATGACAGAACAAGGAGTAATGGTCTCAAATTGCTGTGGGGGAGGTTTAGGTTGGATATTAGGAAAAACTTTTTCACTAGGAGGGTGGTGAAGCACTGGAATGGGTTACCTAGGGAGGTGGTGGAATCTCCTTTCTTAGAGGTTTTAAGGTCAGGCTTGACCAGGGCCACCCAGACGATTCGGGGGGCCTGGGGCAAAGCAATTTCGGGGGCCCCTTCCATAAAAAAGTTGCAATATTATAGAATACTATATTCTCGTGGGGGCCCCTGCGGGGCCTGGGGCAAATTGCCCCACTTGCCACCCCCTTGGGCAGCCCTGGGCTTGACAAACACTAGATATATGAGTCAGAATTAGCCTTAATGTATAAGTTTAAATTGGTCAAAATACAGATCTAATTTCTGGAGAATTTCAGACACAGAAGAAATAGTGTTTTATGTGGTTATCCCTACCCCCACTTTTCAACATGTGCATCCTTTCCTATCCCTTATCTCCACAAAAGTAACTGATGTAACATGACCTAAGTTGAAGGGCTGTGTAGCCCCACCTTTTCATTCAATGGCACTGGGCATTTACACCAACCAAAACTTGATATTTATCCTTCATTACATTTTAAACAATGTGTGTGTCGAGGGGGAGGGATTTCAGTTTTATTTTTTTGACGAGGCCTTTTGATAAATTAAAAAGGAGAATGAAAAAGATTAGGAAATCATAAATATAATTGGAAACTCCGTTGAATACTCCACTAGATGGCAGACAAACATTTACAAACGTTGGCTTAAGCAAATACACTTCTATTTCTTTTGCATGGATTTTAATAAATGGCATTATAGAATCTATTGTAATTTTGGTAGAGGACCTGTGCAATTTATTCTTTTGATTAATTTTTAAAAACAGTTTAAATTGAAAAAAATCAACATTAGCTTTC
Organism: Gopherus flavomarginatus; assembly: GCF_025201925.1. Taxonomy (NCBI): domain Eukaryota; kingdom Metazoa; phylum Chordata; order Testudines; family Testudinidae; genus Gopherus; species Gopherus flavomarginatus. The sequence continues at coordinate 293,370,188 of NC_066617.1, forward strand.
TGTGTGCTGAAAAGGCACGTTTGCGATTGCAGAATTGGGATGTTCAAAACAGAGAGCCGAGTTAGCCATTTAAAACCTTAGCTTCTTGTATGTGACTTTGGATAACCTTGGGCGTTACTAGACTGAGGCCATGTCTACATCTAAAATTTTGTAGCGCTGGTTGTTACAGCTGTATTAGTACAGCTGTATAGGGCCAGCGCTGCAGAGTGGCCACACTTACAGCAACCAGCGCTGCAAGTGGTGTTAGATGTGGCCACACTGCAGCGCTGTTGGGCGGCTTCAAGGGGTTTTGGGGAAGGCGAGAGCAAACCGGGGAAGGAGACCAGCTTCGCCGCGGTTTGCTCTCGCGTTCCGCGAACCACCCTGCAAACCGCAGGGAAGGAGACCTGCTTGCTCGGGGGTTCGGTGAACGCGAGAGCAAACCGGGGAAGGAGACCAGCTTCGCCGCGGTTTGCTCTCGCGTTCCGCGAACCACCCTGCAAACCGCAGGGAAGGAGACCTGCTTGCTCGGGGGTTCGGCGAACGCGAGAGCAAACCGGAGAAGGAGACCAGCTTCGCCGCGGTTTGCTCTCGCGTTCCGCGAACCCCGAGCAAGCAGGTCTCCTTCCCTGAGGTTTGCTGGGTGGTTCCGGGAAGGCGAGAGCAAACCGGGAAAGGAGACCAGCTTCGCCGCGGTTTGCTCTCGCGTTCCCCGAACCCCGAACAAGCAGGTCTCCTTCCCTGCGGTTTGCAGGGTGGTTCGCGGAACGTGAGAGCAAACCGCGGCGAAGCTGGTCTCCTTTCCCGGTTTGCTCTCGCCTTCCCGGAACCACCCAGCAAACCTCAGGGAAGGAGACCTGCTTGCTCGGGGTTCGCGGAACGCGAGAGCAAACCGCGGCGAAGCTGGTCTCCTTTCCCGGTTTGCTCTCGCCTTCCCGGAACCACCCAGCAAACCTCAGGGAAGGAGACCTGCTTGCTCGGGGTTCGGGGAACGCGAGAGCAAGCCGGGGAAGGAGACCAGCTTGATTACCAGAGGCTTCCTCAGGTATGTTGGGATACCTGCTTATTCCACGGAGGTCAAGAAAAGCGCTGGTAAGTGACTATACTTGATTACCAGCGCTGGATCACCAGCACTGGATCCTCTACACCCGAGACAAAACGGGAGTACGGCCAGCGCTGCAAACAGGGAGTTGCAGCGCTGGTGGTGCCCTGCAGATGTGTACACCTCCTAAGTTGCAGCGCTGTAACTCCCTCACCAGCGCTGCAACTTTCTGATGTAGACAAGCCCTAACTGTGGCACAACAATTGCAAAATATTCAAAGAAAGTTTTCAGTGTGGAAACCAACTCTGTATTAAAATTTTTATCATTGAATGCAGATTTTAAATGTAGCAGAAGGAAGTCTTACAAATTGCACAGCAGAAAGTTCCGTAATCCTTTTTCTCTAAAGTTTATAAATACTTCGGGAGTGAGCTTTTCTCTTCCAGGAATTTAAAAACTTTTCTGGCAGGTGTTACATAAATGAGTGTCACTAGATGGCGCTATTGCAAATATCTTGCTAGTTCTATTGCATAGCCTGTACATCTGGTAGGTCTTCAAAGGAATGCTAATTGTCCATCCAGCAATGTTTATTTCCCCATCACCAGTAGAGTCTGCCCCATACCTAAATCTCTCTCAAACTGAATAACTGTTCTTAGGTGCAGCTGCTGCCCACAGTTTATACCCGGCAAACAAACAAAACATTGCATGGTGTCAGAAATTCTAAGTGTGGAAGCAGCCTAAAAGAAAAGAACTGGCTAGGATTCTAGAGTTCGCTGGAGTTCACAGTTAATTGGGAAAACATGAGTCTTCCTTAAGACTGGAAGAAGTTCAATCAGCACAGAGTGCCTTGTCCAGGATCTCTGAAATCCATATATGAGGAGGCATAATGCTGCTGTTATCTGATTATTTGGGCTGGACAGAAAAGTAGAGATGTTTATAATAGTTGGATATATATGTCAGCTGAAGAGAAAAAAGAGTCAAGGTTTGATTGTTACTTTAATGCCTGTTGTTTGCCTCCCAGATTCTGAGGCGTTTACATGCTAATATTAAATATGAAATTATGAGGGGAATATCAAGAGAGCAATTAGTAGAGGAAAGACTGAGACAATATCAATAAGAATACATGGTTACATAGTGATATAATTATTGAAAGGCTCAATGTTGGAAATTAATGGCAAACCCTTATATATGGACATATATTATTTACCTTGGTAAGTATACTTCCTCTTTAGTATGCTTTAGGTATATTTTGCGGTGCACAGTTCCCAAACTGTACAATTATTTAATGTATTGGTGCAACTGAGACTCTATCCCAAATATGTGAATCCAGGTTTGAAAAATCTGTGCAGTAAACTGCATGGAACTCTATTTATCTAACTTGAAGATGGAGGTCAGACCATAGTCCAACCCTGCCTACATTTGAACCAGTGCCTTCAAAGTCTGTGACTTTCCACTTAATAAGCAGTATTTCTGAGGGCATTCTGCACCAAAAAATTAAAAATCTTGTGCATAATATTTCAAAATTCTTCAAGTTTTATTTGTCAATAAATAAATGCAGAGGCTGCAGCATGGCAGTGGGGAGCACAGGCCACTGGCTGCATGAAGGTGGGAGATCACCCTGGAGCTCCCCCAGCCCTGGGACACGGACTCAGCATTGAGGCTGCACCCCACCCTGACACAGCACAAGGCCTGGGCTTGCCCCAGAAACACCCTGGAGCCCTGCCCCTCTGTGCCAGGCACACCAGGTCTGGGACAGGTAGGCACAAGCAAACAGGATCCAAGTGTGGGGTGGATTCAAGTGTGGGATGAGAGGATTCTGAGTGGAACAATCTGGGTGCAGGCAGCTCAGTGGGGATCTAGGTGTGGGGGGATCTGGATGTACAGAGGCTTGTTGGGGGGTTCCAGGTGCAGGGGCAATGGGACTCTGCAGGGGCTTCCAGGTGAAGGTGGTTGGGGTTCAGAGGAGGGATCTGAGTGTGGGGGTCCCAGTGAGGGGGTCTGGGTGCTAGGGGAGAGGGCTTGGTGGAGTGGGGGTCTGGGTGTAGCTAGTTGGGGGTCAGTGTCATGGGGTCTGGATGTGGGGGCTCAGGGTGGTGCAGGGGGTGGAGCATCAAGGTGGGGGTTTGAGTACAGGGAGCTCAGTGGGGGGTGGTCTGGGTGCACGGTTGGGGTCTGGAAGAAGGGGGTATGGGTGCAGGGGGTTCCAGATGCAGGGGTTGAGGTTGAATGGGGTGACGTTCGGGTGTGAAAGGCTAGGGGAGTTCTGGATGTGCCAGGTAAGGCTTGGCAGGGTGTCTGGGTATGGGAGGTCTCAATGCACGGGAGTTGGGTGGATGGGGGAGCAGCTCCCCATATAGTAATCCCTCCCCCCACAGCTGAGGAGCAATGGGGGCAGGAAGCAGGGGAGGATGCTGAGATTCCTGCAGCTGGGGAAGGTTTCTAGGGGTGGGTCTGACACAACCCCAGCCACTTCTTTCAAGGGAAGGGGAAGTCCTGTCCTTTCCTGCCTCCAGCTCAGATGGGACTAGCAGCTGATCCCAGCTCAGGGTAGGAGCCACTGGCTGGCATGTCTTTAACCACATGGTTATTTACCTCTCTACCAGCTGCTCTTGGTGCCTGAAATGATGTACCTGCACTGCTAGGGAGTGGAGCATGACTACTCTTGCAGCTTCCTTTTGCTTACCTGACAGAAAGTCATTTTTCTGCAAGGAAGTGCAGAATTCCCCCAGGAGTATAAGCAGGGAGCCACAATCTGCACTTGCTTTAACTTCCTAGTGGTCTTAAGGGTTACCTCATGCAGAACACATTACAGCAATCCAATCCTGAGATGACAAAGGCCAACACAGCTGTGGCAAAGTCCACATCACGCTGAAAAAGTCACAATGGTCTTGCAAGGTACATGTGGGAAAAAAAAAAGACTTTTGGCCACAGCTGTTACCCAAACATCAGGAACTAATGTCACACCCAAGCTGCACATGTCTTACAAATAGCAGTCACACTTCCTCATTCAGGGCACTGATATAAACTTCGCCAACTCTTCTGGATATATCCCAAAGCCCATGGTTTGCTGAACGAAGGCCTCCAAAGAAGATACAAAGGTGTTTCTGATACTGTGGTGCGGGTGGCCATATATGTGCCTGACTATATTCTTGGTGTGTTTTATCTGTGGCAATTTTTTTCTCTGCACCTTTTGCCAAGGACAGTTGTAGTAATCATATACTTGGAGTACTTTAACAGTCATTTACATGCCATCATCACCACAGTTTTAGTCATTCATGAGCTGTTGCTGGGCTGAGGATAATGTTTTCTCAGGCCATAGCTGAAATGCTAATCCATGTAGTACTTCTGTCACCTCCAAGGTAGATTATTGTAATTCCTTTCTGTTGTCTACCTGACTGTAAAACTTCACAAGTTCTGTTTTACATAAAATGCTGCAGCTGACATGCTTATTCATCTTAAACCAAATTAGCATATCACTCTGGTCTTTTGATCCATGCTATGGCTGCCAGTTAGAGTAGTGCTTCCTTCCTATAAGACCTGGCATGAATTGATGCATTATGATGGATTCCAACCACAAGTATTAGCACAAGCTTAAGGTTTAGACTATAAAATATTACCTTGGTGCTTCTTCACTCTAAGTCACCTTTATCTTAGTCTCAAGCTGGTATGTTAACACTTTAATAGTGGTTATTAAAATTAATTAATACAGTCATAAATATTAGGGTTGGAAATGCTCTATTAGGTCATTCTAGTTAAAGTGATCTTACATTTATTAATGAGATATCTAGTATTGTGTCTACTCAATGCAGAATGTCATATTAAATAGCATTCTTTTTAAAGAGATTTTTATTGGATGAACAGGACCTTCAGTTTTTATTTTACTTTGAAGTCCCTTCATGCAGCTGCTTGTTTAAATATATTGAAATATTAGATAGAGTATAGATAGATCGTTAGTAACAGTTTGTGCTGTGATCCCACCCATGTGATTTTACTTTAATAAAGTAAAGGGGAAAGAACACTATCAAGCAACTCTTCCCAGTTTGATTCCCCCATTCTGCGGATTGGAGTATCTGATATTATGCTCTCTGGTTTCATTTCTGGGTTTAGGCTACGAGTGAGAGTGGCAAATGAGATGCTCCCTTATTGTAATTGTATGTTTAAAGGGAAAAATATGGTGAGTAGTTTTTCTTGCAAAAATCTATTACAAATTACTGTTATTTGAAGGCACCTTATTAAAAATGATATGATGAGCAGGCCTGGATGGCTCAGACGAGTGGTAAAGGATTATTTCACGCATTCATGAAAACAGGAATGTATGTAGTCTCTCCCTTCCCTGTATAGCCATCTTCTCCTAACAGGCACATTCCTGTTCCCATTCAAGTAAATGGAAAAACTCTCATTGACTTGCATGGTGCAGGATGGAGCCCCACTGATCTCACGTTAGCACTTGATCCTGCAAACATGTACAGATTCATGTGTGTAACCCCACAGATTGCAGTGAGACTTACTCAGAGGCATGAGTGTTCACAGGCTCAGGACTTTAGATTGTAAGTGCTTGAGTGCGGAGCCCCCATCTTTATCTGATGTATGAAGTGCTGTGCCTATCTGTGGTGCTCTACAGGTGATGTAATAATAAAAAGAACAGGAGTACTTGTGGCACCTTAGAGACTAACAGATTTGTTAGTCTCTAAGGTGCCACAAGTACTCCTGTTCTTTTTGGGGATACAGACTAACACGGCTGCTACTCGGAAATCTGTAATAATAAAAGGGCACCAGCTGAAATTCTGACCAACAGTTGTTACCATCTGATGACTGGTGATTTCAGTCTTGCTGCCAGTGGAGAAATGCCCATATTAAAAAAAATTCACAGCACAGTGCAATGGGCATGCATGTATTCTTCTCTTTTTGTTATAGATAAGAGAAACTGCAACACAGAGGGATTAAGTAATTTAAATATCCAGTGAGGGCCAAATCCTTCTTGTCTTACATGAATACCTGTATGCATAAGGAGAACTGGATTTGCACCCTACTTAGCAGCAGAGCTAGGCTTTGAGCTAAGGATGTCTTGCTCTAAGCCTTGTGCTCCTTTTACTAGAAAACCATGCATTTCAGTTTAACATAAGAACATAAGAATGGCCCTATTGTTTTAGACCAATGGTCCATCTAACCCAGTATCCTATCTTCTGACAGTGGTCACTGCCAGATGCTTCAGAACAGGGCAATTTATCCAGGTATCCACCCCCTGTTGTCAAGTCTTAGCTTTTGGCTGTCAAAGGTTTAGGGACACCCAGAGCATGGTGTTGCATCCCTGACCATCTTGGCTAATAGCCTATCTTCCTTGAACTTATCTAATTCTTCTTTGAACCCAACTATACTTTTGGCCTTCACAACATTTCCTGGCAACAAGTTTCACAGGTTGACTGTGAGCTGTGTGAAGAAATACTTCCTTATGTTTGTTTTAAAACTGCTGCCTATTAATTTCATTGGGCAACCCCTGGTTCTTGTGTTATATGAAGGGTTAAATAACATTTCCTTATTTCACTTTCTTCACACCATTCATGATTTTATAGACCTCAATCATAACCCCTTGTAGTTGTCTTTTTTCTAAGCTGAACAGGCCCATTTTTAAATCTCTCCTCATATGGAAGCAGTTCCACATCACTAATCAATATCCTTGTCCTCCTCTGTGCTTTTTCCAATTCTAATATTTTTTTGGAGGCGGGGTAACCAGAACTGCATGCAGTATTCAAGGTGTGGGGCACTATGGATTTATATAATGGCATTATTATATTTTTTGTCTTATTATCTGTCCCTTTCCTAATGATTCCCAACATTCTATTAACTTTTTTGACGGCCACTGTACATTGAGCAGATGATTTCAGAGAACAAACCACAATGCCAAGATTTCTTTCTTGAGTGGTAACTGCTAATTTAGACCTCGTCACTGTGTTTATATAATTGGGATGATGTTTTCCAGTGTGCATTACTTTGCACTTATCAACATTTTTTCATTTGCCATATTATTGCCCAGTCACTCAGTTTTGTGAGCTCCCTTCGTAACTCTTTGCAGTCAGCTTTGAATTTAATTATCTTGAGTAATTTTGTATCATCTGAAGACTTTGCCTCCCCACTGCTTACCCCTTTTTCCAGATAATTTATGAATATGTTGAACAGCACTGATCCCAGTACAGATCCTTGGGGGACTCCCACTATTTACCTCTCTCCACTGTGAAAATTGACCATTTATGCCTAACCTTTGTTTTTTTTTCATTTAACCAGTTATTCATCTATGAGAAGACCTTCCCTCTTATCCCATAACTGCTCACTTTGCTTAAGAGCCTTTGGTGAAGTATTTTGTCAAAGGCTTTCTGAAAGTCTAAGTACACTATATCCACTCTATCATCCTTGTCCTCATGTTTGTTGACTCCCTCAAAGAAGTCTAATAGATTGGTGAACCATGATTTCCCTTTACAAAAGCCTGCTGACTCTTTCCAGACATGTCATGTTGATCTCTCTGTGTGATAATTCTGATCTTTACCATAGTTACAAGCAATTTGTCTGGTACTGAAGTTAGGCTTACCAGCCTATAATTGCCACGATTACCTCTGGAGCCTTTTTGAAAAAAATCAGTGTTCCACTAGCTATCCACCAGTCATCTTGTACAGAGGCTGATTTAAATGATAGGTTACATATCACAGTTAGTTTTGCAATTTCATATTCGGGTTCCTTCAGAACTCCTGAGTGAATACCATCTGGTCTGGTGACTTATTACTGTTTAATTTATCAGTTTGTTCAAAAACTTCTTCTACTGACACCTCAGTCTGGGATAGTTCCTCAGATTTGTTACCTACAAAGAATGGCTCGGGTGTGGGAATCTCCCTCACATCCTCATCCTCTGCAGTGAAAACTGATGCAAAAAATTCATTTAGCTTTCCCCCTAAATTGCCTTGTCTTCCTTGAGTGCTCGTTTAGCACCTGGATAGTCTATTGGCCCCAGTGATTGTTTGGGAGGCTTCTTGCTTCTGACAGCAATTTTTTTTTGTCATTTGCTATTTGTTCTTCAAATTCTTTTTTGGCTTGCCTAATTATACTTTTACACTTGACTTGCCAGAGTTTATGTTCCTTTCTATTTTCCTCAGTAGAATTTGATTTCCAATTTTTAAAATACATAATTTTGTCTCTAACCACCTCTTTTACTCTGTTGTTTAACCATGGTGGCATTTTTATGAACCTCTTACTTTTTTTTAATTGGGGTATACACAGAGGCGTAGCGAGTAACCTCCGTACCCTCCGACCGGAGGGGGCCCCGCAAGGAAGGGGGCCCCTAAGAGTGGCAAAAAAAATGTAAGGTATAACTAGGTAAGTGACATTTATTGATGCTATTGCACAATCCATGTCGGTTTTACTGACAAAACCGTGAAGTCATTATGATACATCATAATGCTATTGGCTACATCAGTTGTCTGTCGGTCAGTTTCGAATTTTAGTTGGACCCATTAAAAGTGTATTTGCGTTCATAATGGCGGTCGGCGGATAAATGTTATTAATTTAGTTGTTTAGTTTTTTATCTTTTCCAATGCAGAAGCGTGCTTTGTGATGTCTAAGAGAATGTATAAGAGCGGAGCTAGTAAACGAAAGGCAGCAAAAGATGCCGAGAAGGAACTTGAGAAAATTCCAAAGTTGTCAACGTATTTTGTGCTGCAATCCAACGTACAGGTACAGGCACATGAAACGGACAGTGCTAGCAGCGACGAATCGTATCCAGAAGTATCCAGAAATGCTTCAAGTGAGGTCGAAGGTGAAGCCAGTTGTTCTACCAAACAAACTGTGACAGATATTCCAGCTCCTGCCGGGAAAGAAGTATCTGAATCTGAACCACTGACTGATGATCCAGGAGATTGGCCATCTATAATATCGGACAGGCAAGTGTGTGACATTGTTGCACGTGGCCCACCGCAGCAGAATGAAAGTTACGAATGTCCATTTAATGAGGAAAGACGGAGGTTCACAAGTACTCATTTCTATCGAACCGTGGCAAATGGCGAGAAAATAAGACGTTCATGATTAATGTACTCAGTTCAGAAAGATGCCATTTTTTGTTTTTGTTGTAAATTATTTGGCACTGGCGACATACCACTACGTTGTGGAACATCTGCTTGGAAAGCACTGTCAAAAAGACTTCAGCAGCATGAAACAGGCAAAGGTCATCAAGACTGTATGGTGAAATGGTTTGACCTTCGGTCAGGCATAGTAAACCGTACATCTATTGACCAACTCGAATTGCAGGCTTTTCTGAAAGAAAGAGATTTCTGGAGAAATGTTGTCAAAAGCGTGGTTGATGTCATTATTTTCTTGTCCAAAAGAAACTTGGCATTTTGAGGAAGTAATGAAAAGCTCAGCGATCCTTCGAATGGCAACTTTTTGGGACTGTTTGAATTGCTTGCAAAGTATGATACTGTTCTCAGCGAACTTTTACAGAGGATTAAGAAGGCAGAGACACATGTTCTGTACCTCAGTCCACAGATCCAAAATGAGCTGATTCAACTTGTTGCCAGTAACATTCAAGAGGCCAACATAGCGCAGCTTAAAAAAGCAAAATATTATTCAGTTATTTTGGACTGTACTCCCGACGTGTCACATGAAGAACAGATGTCTGTGGTGTTACGCTTTGTTGAATGCAACGGTGAAGATGGTGTCAATATTCGTGAAGCATTTGTTGGTTTTCTTAATGTTCATGATACAACTGGCGAGGGCTTATTGGAAGAGTTTCTTGAAAAGGCAAACAACTTAGGAATAGACATTGCTGACATGGGAGGCCAAGCTTATGATACCGGCGCAAATATGAGAGGAAAGAATAAAGGAGTTCAAGCCCGCATGCTAGAAATAAGTGACCGTGCCTTGTATGTACCATGTGGAGCTCACACTTGGAATCTTGTGATCTCAGACGCAGCAAATGTCATTGAAATATGCCGTTGACTTTTTCGGTCTGATTAACAGAATATACGTTATCTTTTCTTCTTCACCTTCACGTTGGGATATACTTCAAGAACATATGCCAATATCTGTTAAAGGGTTATCGGACACTCGTTGGGAGTCGAGAATTGATGCTGTGAAGCCATTGCATTATCACCTTGAAGAATTGTGCAATGCTTTGTCATCTTTGCAAGAATATGCGCTCGAAAAGAAAGATGGCAATACAGCAACAGAGTCCGGTGCGCTTTTAGACCATGTTACTACGTGGCCTTTTGTTCTGACTGTGTACACGTGGTACGATATACTATTTCACGTCAATAAAACCAGCAAATTAATTCAGTCACCAGATGTATCAATTGACATACTGCAGGCAGAAGTCGGTGCTACAATGAAGTTTTTGGAAGACTATCGAAATACAGGATATAACTCTGTGGTCACAAATGCACGTGAAATAGCAGAGCATATGGGTATTGAGCAGGTGTTTCCAGAAACCAGGGTGCGATGTAAGAAGAGAATGTTTGATTACAAATGTGCTGATGATTTGAGTTGTCTTTCTGCCGAAGAAAAATTCAAATCGCAGTTCTTTCTTGTTCTCACCGATCAGGCCATATCTTCTGTTTCGTTGCGATTTGACCAACTCGTGGAGTGGTATAAGTTGTTTGGATTTCTGTACAACGCTAACAGCCTGAAGCAGTGTCACAGAGAAAATGAACTGAAGAATCACAGCAAAAATTTTGGAAGAAAAATGGGAGACATTGATGCCAACGAACTCATAATGGAATTGAATCGTTTTATTTATGTCATCGAGAAAGAGAGAGGACTTGTCACGGCAAACAATTTAACGTACATATACAAGAACAGCCTTCAGGAGATATATCTGAATCTTTGCATTTGCATCAGAATTCTTCTGACCACACCAGTTACTGTAGCTGGTGCTGAAAGGAGCTTCAGCAGAATGAAACTGATCAAGAATATCCTGCGCTCAACCATGACAGATGACAGGCTTTCTGCGCTTGGAGTTATCTCAATCGAAAACAAGATTGCCAGATCTCTGGATATGACGCATTGATTAACCAATTTGCGGAGAACAAGGCTTGAAAGAAGCGCTTTGCGTAAATATGGAATACATGTACACTGGAGGCCTATGTATACATAATATGAACCCTGTATATTGTATAAAATAAATACTGCATTCCAGTTTCTGCATTGTAAGGGGTCCCGGACATATGTTCGGAGGGGGCCACGTTCTTTGTTGCTACGGCCCTGGGTATACAGATAGTTTGAGTGTCTATTTTGGTATTTTAAAAAAGTTTCCACACAGCTTGCAGGCAGTTCGTTCTTGTGACTGTTCCTTTTCATTTCAATTTAACTAGCCTCCTCATTTTTCTGTAGTTTCCCTTTTTGAAGTTAAATGCTACTGTGATGCATTTTTTTGGTATTTTCACCCATATAAGGATATTAAATTTAATTACATTATGGTTCAGCTATATTCACCTCTTGGACCAGATCCTGTGTGTGACTTGAGATTAAATCAGGAATAGCCTCTCTCCTTGTGGGTTCCAGGACTAACTACTCCAAGAAGCAGTCATTCATGGTATCTAGAAATTTTATTTCTGCATCCAGTCCTGAGGTGACATGTTCTCAGTCAATATGGGGATAGCTGAAATCCCCCATTATTATTGGTTTTTCTGTGTTTGTAGCCTCTCTAATCCCCCTGAGCATTTCACAATCACCTTCATATTCCTGATCAGGTGGCCGGTAATATATTCCTACTGCTGTGTTCTTAGTATTCAAGCATGAAATTTCTATCCATAGAGACTGTTTGAATTATTTAAGATTTTTACTATATTTCACTCTATGCTTCAGTTTACTGACAGTGCCACTCCCCCACCAATGCAACCTACATTGTCATTCCTATATATTTTGTACCCTGGTATTACTGTGTCCCATTGATTATCATTGTTTCACCAAGATTCTGTGATGTCTCTTATCAATATCCTTGTTTAATACCGGGCACTCAAGTTCATCCTTCTTGCATTTGTATACAAGCACTTATAAATTTGGCAATATTTAGTTGTCTCCCTTCAAGTGACGTAACTGAATGGGGCTTGTTTGTTTGTTTCTCCTCAATTCCTACCTACTTTATCAACTTCTATGCTCTCCTCTTTACTAGGATAAATCTTCTCCTAAGGGGTGAGTCAGTCCAAACTGTGCGCTTCTCTGCACCTCTTGGCTTTCCCTGAGCCCTTAGTATAAAAACTCTTCCACAACCTTTTTAATTTTACATCCCAGCAATCTGGTTCTGTTTTGGTTTAGGTAGAGCCCATCCTTCCTGCATAGGCATCTCCTTTCCCAGAAGGTTCCTGTTATGGAGTGTATATACCCCATGCTGGCCCAGCAACCATGGGTTAATGTAGGTACTGTTGACCAGTGCTGATTGGCAGCCTCACAGCAGGTGGGAGAATAAAAGAACTGGGAAGCAGAGGAACAAGGAGGCTGACAGAAGAGCAAGCAGGCTGGAGATGAGAACTGCTAGCAAGCTGTTGAGAAGCTCCTCAGAGTCAGCATTCTGAGAAGGGATGACCAGACCAGCAGGCTGAAAACCCTACAGTTCCCCTACCAGCCCCCTGAGAAACTGAAGAACTGAGGGAGTTTCCAGACCCCCTGGGCACCAGGACTAGCTGGCCCTGGCAGGAATAAGAGGAAGACCCACACAGCCCAGCAGGAATTGGGTAAGAAGAACTGACCGACGGCTCTGCCATTGTAACACTGACAGACCCCAGTAATCAGCAGGTGGGATCAAATCAGAAGGTACAGAGCACCACACCCAGGAGGTGTGTGGGTTACACCAGACCAAGTGAACTCTGATGCAGTGCTCTGCGTGGCTAGAGGGGGGTTGTTGCATTGACACACTATCCACATGCGGTACCAGAAGTGGGGTCTTGCTGGTCCCCCGCCCCCCAGGGAACTGGAGCACTGTTACGCAAGCCCCCCGAAGGCTTAAGATGGAGGAACTGCTTCAACTGCTTGCCCAATAGCAGGCTAGTGTCTTAGATCATCAAGCAATAGCACAGGAACAGCAATGACAGTTGCAGGCCTTGACAGTATAGTTGTTACAGGTCCAGCAATGACAGAATGAGCTGCAAGCAGCCACCCAGTGGCAACAGTGGGAAACCCAGGCTCAGCAACTGAGCCAGCAAATATGGGACATGATAACCACTCAGCAACAGCAGCTGGCCACTCTGTTGAGAGCACCTCACTGGGACAGCCCCACCCCCATGGCTGAAGCTAGGGTAGACTGGGTGAGAGTTGGCCCGGTAGCCCTTGGGTTGTCCAAAATTAGACTAGATGATGACCCAGTGGCCTTTTTGGAGACCTCTGAATATCTTGCCACCTGTGCCCTTTGGCATCCTGAGTTATGGGCCATCTGTCTACTGCCTGTTTTGACTGGAGAAACATAGGCTGCTTATAAGGTCCTCATCTGACAGTCTGCCCTTGACTATTGAAAGATGAAGACAACCATGTTTGACTGGCTACAATTAAGTGAAGAGAGTTACCATCACTGTTTCAGGGAGCAATGATTTAGCCCATCTATGCAGTCCCAGGCACTGGCTCTGGAACAGAGACTCAACGATGTTGGCTGAATGTAAATGGGGCCTGAGGCTGGGACAAGCAGGAAAATAACTGCTTGGTTGTCCTCAAGTAATTCCTTTGGGCCTTCCCTGCTGCCATGTGTAAACAGGTACAGAAACACCTACCAGAGGCTCTGGAAGAAGTGATGAGACTAGCAGAAAACTAAGTCAACCAGGGCTGAACAAAAGGGGATGGCCTTTCTGAGACCACAGGATGGAGGCCAGCCTCACCCTCAACAGATAAGATCTCATGACAAAGGTTGACCCTAGCTTACTCTCCACTCCATTTTCTGAATTCCAGAAGTTGGAGTTCATGCCATGCTAAAGCCCTGAGTATCCCGCCATTACAAGGTTCACGGGGGATGATGGTCCGTTTCCAGTGTGGCACCCCCACCCTGGCCCTTCCCCACCAGATTTCACAGGAGGACAGATTTCATGATCCATGATGCATGTTTCATGGCTGTGAATTTTGTAGGGCCCCAGACCATATATACACTCCTCCATTCTCTGGGGAAGAAATCTGCATTTTTATTTTGATGGCCAAGGCAGTGTTTTTCTGAGAAGGAGTATGGTTGTAGGCTGAGGTACCACCTAATTACTCATAGATTTATCTCTTTCATGTGGTTGAGACATTTCAGTGGGGTATGTTCAGTCACCAAAGTAAAGTGGTTGCCTAGCAGATAATATTTTTGTGTCTTGATAGACCATTTCACCACAAGGCAGTCCTTTTCAATTATTGCACATGTTTTCCTGCAGGGGAATAACTTATGTACTAACATAAGTATAATACTGGGTGTTCATCACCATCATATTCTTGGGATAGTACTGCGCCTATGGCAACTTCAGAGGTGTATATCTGGAGTATGAAGAGCCTCTCAAAGTCTGTAAAAGCAGCAAAGAGTCCTGTGGCACCTTATAGACTAACAGACGTATTGGAGCATGAGCTTTCATGGGTGAATACACGTATCACCCACGAAAGCTCATGCTCCAATACGTCTGTTAATCTATAAGGTGCCACAGGACTCTTTGCTGCTTTTACAGATTCAGACTAACACGGCTACCCCTCTGATATTCAAAGTCTGTAGTTTGCCATACTGGCTGGCTGCCCAGAACTTCTTTAATCTTTTGGAAGACCTCTGGTTTGGTAGTCCACTGCACCTTTCAGGGGTCCAAGGCTCTAGTTAATTCAGTCAGGGATTCTGCCAGTGTTGTGAACATAGGCACAAATTTTCTGTAATAGAATGTAAGGCCCAAAAAGCACCAAACTTGGCTTTGGTCCCAGGACTTGGGACAGTCCCTCAAAAGCTTGCACTTTGTCAACTAGTGGTTTGATCATTTCCCCCCTCCCCCCCAAAGGTATTCCAGGTATTGTGTCTCCTTTTTCCTGACTGCACACTTGGCGGGGTTTGTTGCTAAACCAGTAGCTAAACTACTCCATGACTGTTGCTTGCATCTTTTTTGGTATGGGTCATATAATCTCTCTCACCACCTTCCTTGGCTCGGTCTCAATTTGGTGGTAGTTTGCCCTATCTCTTTTGTCCACTGGCCAACTGTTCCCCCAGCTGTACTTTCAGGTTGGCAACTGAAAATCCTATCTGTAGTCCTCTCGTAGAGGCAATGTGCTATTAGGAGCTCTTCCCTAGTTGTCCACAGTTTTAACAAGTAGATGTGATAGATCTGGTTTTCTTTTTTCTGATCCAGCTGATGGATTTAATAATTCGCTGGTCTGATTCAGCTGATTATCTCATATGGACCCTGACAGTTGGCCATTTGTTTTGATTCATAACTGGTGTGATAAACTCAGGATAGACAGCTGCAAGGGAGGTGGGGAAATAGAAAACAGTCCCAGAAGGTTAAAAGGCCCTCCTCCCTATCAACTGAGGAGGGGTAACTACAGGTCAATCAGGTTCAGCTGAGAAGGGGTATCAGAGAATCAGGATAAGATGAGGGAGTTACCTGAGGTCAATTAGGATCAGCTGATTCCAACTAAAGGCTGCCTGAGACCTTTTTAAACTCTCTCCTGTTGGGGGGAAGAGAGAGAGAAGGAGCCAAGCTGCCCGTAGGCTAGGGGCAGCAAGACATTGAGCCTCGCCAGGAGGGGAGGCTGCATCCCTTCTCATAAGGGAAGAAAAACAAGCCCAAGAGACTGGCTGAGAGAAGGAATGGACAGCCCCTGTGCATCCTAGAAGAACTGTTTTACCCAAGTATCAGAGGGGTAGCTGTGTTAGTCTGCATCTGTAAAAGCAGCAAAGAATCCTGTGGCACCTTATAGACTAACAGATGTTTTGGAGCATGAGCTTTCGTGGGTGAATACCCACTTCGTCGGATGCTCATGCTCCAAAACGTCTGTTAGTCTATAAGGTGCCACAGGATTCTTTGCTGTTTTACCCAAGCCCATCTCACCAAGGCTAAAAACAGCTGAGGCTAGTGAGACCGAGAAAGTACCTTGCCACACTAGGTAATAATATTAAGATGCAGTCACCCAGCCCATGATCTCTTAGTCTGTCCCCTGTTGCCTGATTTTAGGAGGTTAATATTATTTTAGACAATATTGGTTTTAGGCTCGCCAATTCATAGAATCATAGAAGATTAGGGTTGGGAGAGACCTCAGGAGGTCATCTAGTCCAACCCCCTGCTCAAAGCAGGACCAACCCCAACTAAATCATCCCAGCCAGAGCTTTATCCAGCTGGGCCTTAAAAATCTCTAAGGATGGAGATTCCACCACCTCCCTAGGTAACTCATTCCAGTGCTTCACCACCTTCCTAATGAAATAGTGTTTCCTAATATCCAACCTACACCTTCTCCACTGCAACTTGAGACCATTGTTCCTTGTTCTGTCATCTGCCATCACTTTGAACAGCCTATCTCCATCCTCTTTGGAACCCCCTTTCAGGTGGTTGAAGGCTGCTATCAAATCTCCCCTCACTCTTCTCTTCTGCAGACTAAATAAGCCCATAAATCATGTGCCAGCCCCATAAATAAGGTCTCCTCATAAGTCATGTGCCCCAGCCCCCAATCATTTTTGTTGCCCTCCACTGGACTTTATCCAATTTATCCACATCCTTTCTGTGGTGGGGGGCTCAAAACTGGACACAATACTCCAGGTGTGGCCTCATCAGTGCCAAATAGAGGGGAATAATCACTTCCCTCAATCTGCTGGCAATGCTCCTACTAATACAGCCTAATATGCCGTTAGCCTTCTTGGCAACAAGGGCACACTTGACCCATATCCAGCTTCTCGTCCACTGTAATCCCCAAGTCCTTTTCTGCAGAACTGCCACTTAGCCAGTTGGTCCCCAGCCTGTAGCAGTGCATGGGATTCTTCCATCCTAAGTGCAGGACTCTGCACTTTTCCTTGTTGAACCTCATCAGATTTCTTTTGGCCCAATCCTCCAATTTATTTAGGTCACACTGGACCCTATCCCTACCCTCAGCATATCTACCTCTCCTCCCAGCTTAGTGTCATCCACGAACTTGCTGATGGTGCAATCCATCCCATCATCCAGATCATTAAATGAAGATGTTGAACAAAACTGGCCCCAGGACAGACCCCTGGGGAACTCCACTTGATACTGGCTGCCAACTAGACATTGAACTTGTTGATCACTACCCTTTGAGTCCAACAGTCTAGCCAGCTTTCTATCCACCTTATAGTCCATTCATCCATACATTTTTAACTTGCTGGCAAGAATACTATGGGAGACTATATCAAAAGCTTTGCTTAGGTCAAGATATATCAATTAATCTGATCAGAAGATAATAAGGCTCTTGTCCCAGAATCAGGCTATGCACAGTTTGCAAGGCCCCTTGGGATGTATGACAAGGATGCTTACCCTGAGACAAATGTAGCCTTAAAGACTTTTATTGAGATAAAAGTAATAGTAATCAAATGGTAGAATAATCAGAGTAACAAAGGCAATAATATTGTTCTAGAGATACATTTAGCATTATATACTATAAAGCTTTTGATTAATATACTCACACCCTACCTTGATAACTTGGTGGTAAAAGACAAAGGACCAGCCTCACCTCTGGCATGCCAGGAGAATTCAGGTCCAGGTTCCTCAGTTCTTGAGTGGGAGGTGCAGAGCTTAGGAGAAGCTAAAGAGCTGAGAGCTATAGAAGACTAATGCAGCTAACTTAGAGTTTTCCTTAACTAACTGATTTAAAACTTACAATTAAGAACTAACAGACTAATAGACTAATAAACAAAAAGTTAATAAACGAAGGACTAAGAACGAAGAAGCTTCCTTGGCATGGTGGGTCACCTCTCTTATAGAACTTGAACACTTGAGCCCTCCTTCTATGTTGAAACTTAGTTTCCTCACCCACAAAATGTCAGGGTACATGTAATCCATTCCCTGGTATGTTTGTACATCTTGATGACATATACATACATATTAATGACATTAGCTCATTCTCACATTTGTTATTTCTGTCCTAACAGGTTATTTGGGTTATTTCCAAGTTCTTTGTGGATATGGAAAAATTGGAAAGAGTCCAGCGGAGGACAACAAAAAATGATTAGAGGTCTGGAACACATGATTTGTGAGGAGAGGCTGAGGGAACTGGGATTATTTAGTCTGTAGAAGAGAAGAATGAGGGGGGATTTGATAGCTGCTTTCAACTACCTGAAAGGGAGTTCCAAAGAGGATGGATCTTGACTGTTCTCAGTGGTACCAGATGACAGAACAAGGAGTAATGGTCTCAAATTGCAGTGGGGGAGGTTTAGGTTGGATATTAGGAAAAACTTTCACTAGGAGGGTGGTGAACACTGGAATGGGTTACCTAGGGAGGTGGTGGAATCTCCTTCCTTAGAGGTTTTAAGGTCAGGCTTGACAAAGCCCTGGCTGAGATGATTTAGTTGGGATTGGTCCTGCTTTGAGCAGGGGGTTGGACTAGGTCAGGGGTTGGCAACATCTGGCATGCGGCTCGCTAGGGGCCAGTTTGTTTACCTGCCACGTCGGCAGGTTCGGCTGATCGCGGCTCCCATTGGCTGCGGTTCGCCATCCCAGGCCAATGAGGGTGACAGGAAGCCGCGGCCAGTACATCCTTCGCCCATCCCACTTCCCGCAGCCCCCATTGGCCTGGGACGGTGAACCTGCCAACACGGCAGGTAAACAAACTGGTCCAGCCCGCCAGGATGCTTACTCGCCAGGTGCCAGTTGGACTAGATGACCTCCTGAGGTCCCTTCCAACCCTGATATTCTATGATTCTATATCTGTTAACTTTAAGAGGGAGTATGAACTTAAGTAGTCCCCTGTGCCAACCTGCTTCAACACATCTTTGTTAAAGGTTGCAACCATATATGGATCTTATGCTTTAGCTCACCACCTATCTAGGTGAAAGGTCCCAAACATATGTAAGCTAACTTTGCCTTAGCTCAACATACAAGATGTGGCCTGTAGGTCCCTTATGTTACAGCCAAAAAAAACCAGTGAACCTGGAACACCTGACAAGAGGACCAATCAGGAGACAAGATACTTGCAAATCTCGGTGGAGGGAAGCCTTTGTTTTGGGCTGTTTCGCGGGGTTTTTGTTCTCTCTGGGTTCTGAGAGGGACCAGACATGTAAGCAGGTATCTCCAAATTTCTGAAACAGCCTCTTCTGTTCAATTTAGTAAGTACCAATTAGGAAGGCAGTTTAGTCTTTTTGTTTGTTTTCTTTATTTGCAAATGTGTATTTGCTGGAAGGATTGTATCTCTGTTGCTGAAACTTGTATTTGTGCTGGGGGGGCAGGATTTTCTCTAGTGTCTATAAGCTGAAAGACCCTGTAACATTTGTCATCTTGATTTTACAGAGATAACTTTTACTTTTTTCTTTCTTTATTAAAAGCTTTTCTTTTTAAGAACTTGATTGATTTTTGGCTATCTTGTGTAGACCCAAGGGGAGGGAGTCTGCACTCACCAGGGAATTGGTGGGAGGAAGGTGAGAAGGGGGGAGGAAAAGCCTGATTTATCTCTGTCTTAAGATTCAAGGAGTTTGAATCACAGTGATCTTCCAGGGTAACCCAGGGAGGGGAAGCCTGGGAGAGGCAACGGTGGGGGAAAGGGTTTATTTTCCTTGTGTTAAGATCCAGGGGGTCTGGGTCTTGGGGTCCCCTGGGAAGGTTTTTGGGGGACCAGAGTGTACCAGGCACTGCAGGTCCTGGTTGGTGGCCGCACTACAAGATCTAAGCTGGTAATTAAGCTTAGGGGGGTTCATGCTAGTACCCCATCTTTTGGACTCTAAGGTTCAGAGTGGGGGCTCATACCATGACATGGTGTGCAGCGTGTGGGAAAAATAGAATCCATAAGCCAGTAGGATTATTTTTTTTCTCTTTTCTCTCTGCTAGCTGTTTGTAAGCAGGAGAGAGAGGGGGTTTTTAAAACTACAGCCAGAAAATTTTTTCCCCTCTTTTCTCCTTTCTGGTTGTGCAAAGAGACTGCCTGAAGGCAGAGGCATTAAGGTTTAACGAGGGTCTTTTGTTAAACAAAGGGACTCCAGCTGTGAGTCAGCGAAACCAGCAAAACACATTTGCAAATGAAAGAGTTTTTTTTCTAACTCTGTCAGCAAAGGCTAGTTAGAAGGTGGTAAAGGAACTCTGTTGCTAAGCAACCCTAAGGAGGCAGCCGAGAAGCAGCATTTCAAGCAGTAAACAGCAGAGGGCACACCAACCCAAGAAAACCAGGAACCATGAGTTTCAAGGAAGCCCTGAAACAGAAACAAATCAAAGATGCAGACCACAAGTGAGACATGGAAAGAAAACAGAAAGAAATAGAAATAAGAGAAAAAGAGGTGGAGCTGAGAGAAAGAGAAGAAAAAAACAAAGATGCAGCCCACCAACGAGAGATGGAGAAACACCAACAAGAGATGGAAAAACAACAAAAAGAGAAGGAAGAGAGGGAAAAAGAGAGAAAGCATGAATTGGAATTAGCACAGGCTAGCCAGCATGCTCCAGCCAACCCTAACAACCCTTCTCCAGTTATGGTTCCACATCCCAAGAAATTTCCCACCTACAAGGCAGGTGATAACACTGAGGCCTTCTTACAAAATTTTGAAAGGGCCTGCCTTGGGTACAGCATCTCTGAAGATCAGTACATGGTAGAGCTGCGACCACAGCTCAGTGGACCCTTAGCAGAGGTTGTCATAAACAGATAGCTAAGAGTTAATGTCTCTTTCACCTGAAGCACCTGACCAGAGGACCAATCAGGAAACCGGATTTTTTTCAACTCTGGGTGGAGGGAAGTTTGTGTCTGAGTCTTTTGTCTGTCTGCCTGCTTTCTCTGAGCTTTGGAGAAGTAGTTCTTCTTCGAGTGATTGCTCACATCCATTCCAGTTAGGTGTGCGCGCCGCGCGTGCACGTTCGTCGGAAACTTTTTACCCTAGCAACTCCAGTGGGCCGGCAGGTCGCCCCCTGGAGTGGCGCCGCCATGGCGCCCAATATATATCCCTGCCGGCCCACCCGCTCCTCAGTTCCTTCTTACCGCCGTGTCGGTCGTTGGAACTGTGGAGCGCGGCATAGCTGTCCTCCACGTCCCTAGCTCTCCTTGTTATCTATCGTTTATCTCTAGCACTATTGTAGTTGTTAATTAGATTGTTAAGTGTAGATAGTAGTAGTTAAGTTCAGTAGTTTGTAAATAGTTCTTCGCCGGGGGCTTAGCCCTTCCCGGCACCCGGCACCAGGCTCATGCCTGGTTCGCCGGGCTTCAAGCAGTGTGCGGCCTGCAAGAAGCCCATGCCTACCAGCGATCCCCACGACGCGTGCCTGAAGTGCCTGGGGGAATCGCACAGATCCGACAAGTGCCGCATCTGCAAGGCTTTTAAGCCAAGGACAAAGAAGGAGAGGGATCAAAGGCTCCGGACTCTCCTTATGGAGGCGGCACTTGACCCGGCGGCTTCGCAGGCCGTGATCTCGGCGCCGGCACCGGATCGCACCGGCACCGAGAAGACTCCCCGGCACCGACCTTCTCCGGCACCGGGGACAGAGCCTAGGCCGTCGAAGTCTATTACTCCGGCCAGGCAGACCCGACTGGAGCGCCCGGCCTCAACATCGGCCGCGGCGCCGCCGGTACCGTCGACTCCGGGCCCGGCGGGTCCGTCGAGTCCGGTGCCGCCAAGCTCCCCCATGACATCTGGGGTTGAGATAGTGGTGCCATCCACACCGGAGACCTTCGCCTCGGCACGGGACCTCATAGCCATGACTGAGCCCACTCAGCTGCCACCCCCGGTACCTCCGGTGCGGGTCGTGTCCAGAGGCAAGCCTATGATGTCGGCACCGTCTCGGGACTCACGTTCTCGATCCAGGTCCCGACGTCACGGTCGCTCCAGATCCCGCCGCCGCTCGCAGTCCCGGCACCGCTCCCCTCAGCGGTACCGGTCGCACTCGCGGCGCCGGTCGACATCAAGACGATCGCGGTCGGACTCCAGCCGCCGATACCGGCATCGCGATTCCAGGAGCCGATCCAGACATTACTCGCCGCACCGGTCGACCTCCCGGCACCGAGCTGGTGGCAGGTCCCGGTCCCGGTCGACCTCCCGGCACCGAGCTGGTGGCAGGTCCCGATCCCGGCACCGAAGCGGCGCCCGGTACCGGTCCAGATCCCGGCACCGTGACAGAACCCGGCACCGGTCCCCGGCACCGAGAAGATCGTCCGTGCCGGCCCGCGCAGACCCTTACCATCCAGGGTCCGCCCCGCCATGGCCCTCTAGGCAGCCGTCCGTATCTTAGCAAACGGACAGCGGGTATGCGCTGGGCACCGACCGGCAGGCGGCGCTGTTCAGCGATCCGCCACAGCAGGACCAAGGCCCGCATCAATGGGGATTCTGGACACCCTGGGCATACCATCAGGCCCAGGGCCCCCAACAGCTCCCTGCTAGGCCGGCGACTGCGGAGCGCAGGGCACCTGAAGCCTCGTTGTCTCACCCCCCTCCCTCCCCGGATGGGGAGGAAGGGTCCAAGCATCAAGACTCCGCTTTGGCTCCTGAGGCAGAGGCGAGGGCCGAAGGAGACCTGCCGTTAGACACTCTCTTGCCGGGGGTCTCCTCATCCTCCTCCCCGGATGAAGCGGTGGCTGGTACCTCCTCCAACAGCCCCCCCCCGCTGGACCTCAGGGCGCACCAAGACCTCCTCAAGCGAGTAGCCCAAAATCTGAGTCTGCAAGCCGAGGAGGTCTCGGAGATAGAGGATCCAATTGTTACCATCCTCTCGGCAGACGCTCCCACCAGAGTCGCCCTACCATTCGTACGAACCATCCAGGCCAACGCCAACACCATCTGGCAGTCTCCGGCCTCCATTCCTCCTACTGCGAAGGGCGTCGAGAGGAAGTACATGGCTCCTTCTAAGGGCTACGAGTACCTCCATGTGCACCCGACTCCGTGTTCCCTGGTGGTTCAATCAGTGAACGATAAGGAGCGTCACGGCCAGGAGGCTCCAGCCCCCAAATCCAGGGAGGCCAGGCGGATGGACCTCCTCGGCCGTAAGGTGTACTCGGCTGGGGCGCTGCAGCTCAGGGTCTCCAACCAGCAAGCCCTACTGAGCAGATACGCCTTCAACTCCTGGGTGGCAGCAGACAAATTCAAGGAGCTGCTGCCACAAGATGCTCGCCAGGAGTTTACGGCCATCTTGGAGGAAGGCAAGAAGGTCGCATGCACGTCCTTGCAAGCCTCTTTGGACGCTGCAGACTCGGCTGCCCGTACCCTCGCGTCGGGCGTAACAATGCGTCGCATCTCCTGGCTGCAGGTTTCTGGCCTTCCGCCGGAGCTCCAGCACACTATACAGGACCTTCCTTTCGAAGGCCAGGGCTTGTTCTCGGAAAAGACAGACCCCAGACTCAAGAGTCTGAAAGACAACCGAGTCATCATGCGGTCACTCGGGATGCACACACCCGTGACGCAACGCAGACCCTTCCGGCCGCAGCAGCAACAACAGCGCAGGCCGTATTCCCAGTTCCGCCAGCGGCAGGACCTTAACAGGCGCCGCGGCAGGAACGGAAGGCGCAGGCACTCGGGGAACCAGGGGGGGCAGAACCAAGGCTCCTCTAAAGCCCCGCCTGGACCTAAGCCTTCATTTTGAAGGTGCGCCCGAGGGCGCAGTAACAGTTTCCCCAATGGATCCTTCCCCCCCGTTTTCCAACCGCCTTTCGTTTTTCCTCCCAGCGTGGTCCCTAATAACATCAGACCGCTGGGTCTTAAGCACGGTGCAGTCGGGATACCGCCTGCAGTTTGTTTCATTTCCTCCTTCCTGCCCCCCTTCCTCGTCCCTCTTCAGGGACCCCTCTCACGAGCAATTCCTTCGACAGGAGGTGCAGACGCTCCTCGGCAAAGGAGCTATAGAGGCGGTGCCGGAGAACGAGAAAGGCAAGGGGTTTTATTCCCGCTACTTTCTGATCCCCAAGGCCAAGGGGGGCCTCAGGCCTATCCTCGACCTGCGAGAGCTCAGCAAGTACCTGGTGAAGTTGAAGTTCCGCATGGTATCCCTGGGGACCATTATCCCATCCCTGGATCCGGGAGACTGGTACGCCGCCCTCGACATGCAGGACGCGTATTTTCACATTGCCATCTGGCCACGTCACAGACGTTTCCTTCGCTTCGTTGTGGGGCCTCTTCATTATCAATTTGCAGTCCTCCCATTTGGCCTGTCCACGGCCCCGAGGGTGTTTACGAAATGCATGGCAGTTGTTGTGGCGCAGCTTCGGCGCAGTCGTATCCACGTGTTTCCGTATCTGGACGATTGGTTGATTCGGGGCACGTCGGAACAACAAGTCTGCAGCCATGTCCGCGTGATCACCGACATGTTCGCCACTCTGGGCCTCTTGGTAAACACGGACAAGTCCACCCTGATTCCCACACAAAGGGTGGAATTCATCGGGGCCGTCCTGGACGCCACTGTGGGCAGGGCCTTGCTGCCATTGCAGCGGTTCCAGGCCTTGTCGGCGATCGTGCAACGGCTGCGGACAGCCCCCTTAACGTCAGTACGGACATGTCTAACCCTGTTAGGCCACATGGCGGCTTGTACCTTTGTGACCGATTACGCTCGGCTCCGCATGAGGCCCCTCCAGTTGTGGCTCATCAGTCATTACAGGCCGACAAGACAGCCGCTAGATATGTTAATCACAATCCCCCAGAGGGTATTAGATTCCCTCGGCTGGTGGCTAGACCAGTCAGTGTTATGTGCGGGTCTCCCCTTCCACCCACCTCAGCCCTCGGTGTCCCTAACAACGGATGCCTCGGATCTCGGCTGGGGGGCCCACCTAGGGACCCTGAGGACACAGGGCCTGTGGTCCCAGGAGGAGGTGGGGCTACACATCAACATGCGGGAGTTGAGAGCGGTCCGTCTTGCTTGTCAAACGTTCTGTCATCAGCTTCAGGGTCGCTGTGTCGCGGTGTTCACCGACAACACGACGACCATGTATTATATCAACAAGCAGGGCGGCACCAGATCCTCCTCCCTGTGCCACGAGGCGATACGACTCTGGGACTTTTGTGTAGCCCACTCCATTCACCTCATGGCTTCCTTCCTCCCCGGAGTACGGAACACGCTGGCGGATCGATTGAGCAGATCCTTCCTGTCACACGAGTGGTCCCTTCGCCCAGACGTCGCCCTCTCCATCTTCCGGAGGTGGGGTTATCCCCGGGTGGACCTCTTCGCGTCCAAGGGGAACAGGAAGTGCCAAGCGTTCTGCTCCTTTCAGGGCAGGGAGCCCGGGTCGATAGCGGATGCCTTCCTCATCCAGTGGTCGACCCACCTGTACTATGCGTTTCCCCCATTCCCTCTGGTTCACAGGGTCCTCCTGAAGGTGCGCAGGGACAGGGCTCACGTGATCATGGTAGCCCCGGCATGGCCCAGACAGCACTGGTACCCCATGCTGCTGGACCTGACCATAGCCGACCCAGTTCCCCTGCCGCTTCATCCGGACCTGATTACCCAGGAGCACGGGACCCTCTGTCACCCGGACCTGCAGTCGCTGCACCTAGCGGCGTGGCTCCTGCGTGGCTGACTGGCTCTGAGCTGCGCTGTTCCACGCCGGTGAGGGAGGTGCTCTTGGGCAGCAGGAAGCCGTCCACAAGAGCGACATATTTGGCCAAATGGAAACGCTTCTCCTGTTGGTGCGTGGAGAGAAATCTCCGCCCTTTGGAAGTTTCGGTAGCCGACATCTTAGACTACATTTGGTCCCTCAAAGGGCAAGGTCTGGCCATATCATCGTTGCGAGTCCACCTGGCAGCTATCTCCACCTTTCACCCGGGTGCGGATGGTCGCTCTGTTTTTTCTCACCCGACGGTGTCTAGATTCCTTAAGGGGCTGGAACGTTTATACCCTAACGTCCGTCCCCCTGCTCCAACCTGGGATCTTAACCTGGTGTTGTCCCGGCTCATGGGGCCCCCCTTTGAGCCGTTAGCTACTTGCTCCCTGCTTTACCTCTCTTGGAAGACGGCCTTTCTAGTAGCTATCACCTCAGCTAGAAGGGTGTCGGAACTCCGGGCTCTTGTGGTAGACTCCCCATATACGGTCTTCCACAAAGACAAGGTGCAGCTGAGACCACACCCTGCTTTTCTCCCCAAGGTGGTCTCAGCCTTCCACGTCAACCAAGAGATATTCCTCCCGGTTTTTTTCCCGAAACCTCACTCCTCAGGCAGGGAGCAGCAGCTCCACTCGCTTGATGTCCGTAGGGCTCTCGCGTTCTACGTGGAGAGGACCAAGCCCTTCCGCAAATCCCCCCAGCTTTTCGTGGCAGTAGCGGACCGCATGAAAGGGCTTCCTATCTCCTCCCAGAGGTTATCCTCTTGGGTAACGTCCTGCATCAGGACCTGCTATGACTTGGCCCATGTCCCTACGGGCCGTGTGACTGCGCATTCTACCAGGGCGCAGGCGTCGTCGCTGGCTTTCCTCGCCCGTGTGCCCATCCAGGAAATCTGTCGGGCAGCGACCTGGTCATCGGTCCACACCTTTGCTTCCCACTACGCCCTGGTCCAGCAGTCAAGAGACGACGCGGCCTTCGGAACTGCAGTGCTCCATGCCGCGACTTCTCACTCCGACCCCACCGCCTAGGTATGGCTTGGGATTCACCTAACTGGAATGGATGTGAGCAATCACTCGAAGAAGAAAAGACGGTTACTCACCTTTGTAACTGTTGTTCTTCGAGATGTGTTGCTCACATCCATTCCACACCCGCCCTCCTTCCCCACTGTCGGAGTAGCCGGCAAGAAGGAACCGAGGAGCGGGTGGGCCGGCAGGGATATATATTGGGCGCCATGGCGGCGCCACTCCAGGGGGCGACCTGCCGGCCCACTGGAGTTGCTAGGGTAAAAAGTTTCCGACGAACGTGCACGCGCGGCGCGCACACCTAACTGGAATGGATGTGAGCAACACATCTCGAAGAACAACAGTTACAAAGGTGAGTAACCGTCTTTTTCTGTTTTCTAATCTTCTGTTTCTAAGTGTAAGGACAAAGAGATCAGATAGTAAGTTATATGGTTTTTTTTTCTTTGGTATTTGCATGAATATAAGTGCTGGAGTGCTTTGATTTGTATTCTTTTTGAATAAGGCTGTTTATTCAATATTCTTTTAAGCAATTGACCCTGTATTTTGTCACCTTAATACAGAGAGACCATTTGTATGTATTTTTTCTTTCTTTTTTATATAAAGCTTTCTTTTAAGACCTGTTGGAGTTTTCTTTTTTGGGAAATTTCAGGGAAATTGAGTCTGTACTCACCAGGGAATTGGTGGGAGGAAGAAATTAGGGGGAGATCTGTGTGTGTTGGATTTGCTAGCCTGATTTTGCATTCCCTCTGGGTGAAGAGGAAAGTGCTTTTGTTTCCAGGACTGGGAACGGAGAGGGGGAGTCACTCTGTTTGGATTCACAGAGCTTGTGTCTGTGTATCCCTCCAGGAGCACCTGGAGGGGGGAAGGGAAAAAGAATTATTTCCCTTTGTTGTGAGACTCAAGGGATTTGGGTCTTGGGGTCCCCAGGGAAGGTTTTTCAGGGGGACCAGAGTGCCCCAAAACACTCTAATTTTTTGGGTGGTGGCAGCAAGTACCAGGTCCAAGCTGGTAACTAAGCTTGGAGGTTTTCATGCTAACCCCCATATTTTGGACGCTAAGGTCCAAATCTGGGACTAAAGGTTTGACAGAGGTGGCAGCTGAAATGCCTAGGGAAACCATGAACGATTATAAACTTTTTCAAACCAAGGCCAGAATCAGAATGGGAATAACACCTGAGCGTGCCCGTCGGCGGTTCAGAGCCCTAAGGTGGAAACCAGATGTGTCATTTCCCCGACACACCCACCACATTGGAAAGAACTATGATGCCTGGATATCAGGAACAAAAGTTAAAACTCTGGACGAGCTGCACCTCCTAATACAAATGGAGCAGTTCTTAGAAGGTGTTCCTGAGGAACTAGAAAGGTACATCCTAGATGGGAAACCCAAAACTGTAACCGAGGTGGGGGAGATTGGAGCCAAATGGGTAGAAGTGACAGAAAAGAAAAAAGCTACTGTCAAGGGGAGCGAATACCACAGGGGGCACACGAACAATAAACCCTATAACTGAGGAAAAACCAAGACCCCACCTACAACCCAAGGAAAGCCTATTATCCCACCTCACCAGTCTCCAGTAACCCACCTCGGCCCAGTGACCAGGCAGCTGGGCGATCCTTTAGGTGTAATGAACTGGGACATATAAAGGCCAACTGCCCCAAGAACCCCAACCAAGGGCAGTTCATTACACCACCATCACACCAAAGATCCCCAGGCCCAGATGCCTCTCAAATACCCTCGGAGCGAAGGGAAATTTTGAGAGTGGGAGGAAAGAAGGTTATCGCGTGGAGAGATAAGGGGGCACAAGTGTCAGCTATCCACCAATCCTTAGTGGACCTCAAATTCATCAACTCAAAGGTCCAAGTGACAATTTACCCCTTCATGTCAAAAGCTGTAGACTTGCCCACAGCTGAACTGCCTGTCCAGTACAAAGGCTGGTCAGGAATATGGACTTTTGCAGTCTATGACAATTATTCCATCTCCATGCTACCGGGGGAAGACTTGGCCAACCAGGTGAAGCAGGCCAAGAGGGTGGGAATGGTTACATGCAGCCAAGCCAGGCAAGCTTCCAGACCCATCCCTGTTCCTGAGCCGTCCACAAGGGGCCATCTGTGTTACCAAAGACCCAGACAGAGGTAGTGGACCCGGATCCCCTGCCAACAACAGCAACAGCCACAGTGCATACAGTCCAAGACTCGCAACGGGAAAAGCAACCAGCAACAGAACCGTTGCCAGCACTGACGCCAGTGCTTGCAAACCCATCTTCAACCCCAATGCCAGAGGGTGCCAGCGGGCCTGAACTGGCAGAAGCAACAGACAACCATACCCAAGAGGCTCAGCCAGAGCCTGAAATACCACTTGGTGCACCAGCGGAGAGTGGTTCACCAGCAACAAAAACAACCCCATCACCTACATCACTTCCAGAGGGACCAAACCCAAGTCCACAGTCTAAGGAAGAACTGGTGTCTCCAGCCTCAAGGGAACAGTTCCAGACTGAGCAGGAAGCAGATGACAGCCTTCAGAAAGCTTGGGTGGCGGCACAGAGCACCTCACCACCTCTCAGCTCTTATAACCAATCCCGGTTTGTTATAGAACAAGGACTTTTATACAAGGAGACTCTTTCTGGTGGACACCAGGAAGACTGGCATCCTCAGAAACAGTTGGTAGTTCCAACTAAGCTTAGCCCATGATCATCCCAGTGGCCATGCTGGGGTGAACAGAACCAAAGACAGGTTGGGGAAGTCCTCCACTGGGAGGGGATGGGCAAGGACGTTGCTAATTATGTCCGGTCTTGTGAGGTGTGCCAAAGAGTGGGAAAGCCTCAAGACCAGGTCAAAATCCCTCTCCAGCCACTCCCCATAATTGAGGTCCCATTTCAGCTAGTAGCTGTGGATATTCTGGGTTCTTTCCCAAAAAAGACCCCCAGAGGAAAGCAGTACATACTGACTTTCGTGGACTTTGCTACCTGATGGCACTAGCTCTAGGCAACACCAGGGCTAAAACTGTGTGCCAGGCCTTAACAGACATTTTTGCCAGGGTAGGTTGGCCCTCCGACATCCTTACAGATTCAGGATCTAATTTCCTGGCAGGGACCATGCAAAAACTGTGGGAAACTCATGGAGTGAACCACTTGGTTGCCACCCCTTATCACCATCAAACCAATGGCCTGGTGGAGAGGTTTAATGGGACTTTGGGGGCCATGATACTTAAATTCGTCAATGAACACTCCAATAGTTGGGACCTAATGTTGCAGCAGTTGCTCTTTGCCTACAGGGCTGTACCACATCCCAGGTTAGGGTTTTCACCGTTTGAACTTGTGTATGGTCACGAGGTTAAGGGGCCATTACAGTTGGTGAAGCAGTAATGGGAGGGGTTTACGCCTTCTCCAGGAACTAACATTCTGGACTTTGTAAGCAACCTACAAAGCACCCTCCGACACTCTTTAGCCCTTGCTAAAGAAAACCTAAAGGATACTTAGAGCAAAAGGCCTGGTATGATAGAAATACCAGAGAGCGTTCCTTCAAGGTAGGAGACCAGGTTATGGTCTTGAAGGCGCAACAGGCCCATAAGATGGAAGCATCATGGGAAGGGCCATTCACAGTCCAAGAGCGGTTGGGAGCTGTTAACTACCTCATAGCATTTCCCAATTCCTCCCTAAAGCCCAGAGTGTACCATGTTAATTCTCTCAAGCCCTTTTATTCCAGAGACTTACAGGTTTGTCAGTTTACAGACCAGGGAGGAGATGACGCTGAGTGGCCTGAAGGTGTCTACTACGAAGGAAAAGTGACGGTGGCGTGGAAGAGGTAAATCTCTCCACAACCCTGGAATGTCTGCAGTGGCAACAGATCAAGGAGCTGTGCACTAGCTTCGCCCCACTGTTCTCAGCCACCCCAGGACGGACTGAACGAGCATACCACTCCATTGACACAGGTAATGCTCACCCAATTAAAACCCCACCCTACCAGGTGCCTCCTCATGCCCAAGCTGCTATAAAACGGGAGATCCAAAACATACTACAGATGGGTATAATCCGCTCATCTACCAGTGCATGGGCATCTCCAGTGGTTCTGGTACCCAAACCAGATGGGGAAATACGCTTTTGCGTGGACTACCTATCATAAACCTAGTCCCAGATTTGGACCTTAGCGTCCAAAATATGGGGGTTAGCATGAAAACCTCCAAGCTTAGTTACCAGCTTGGACCTGGTAAAGCTGCCACCACCCAAAAAATTAGAGTGTTTTGGGGCACTCTGGTCCCCCCAAAAACCTTCCCTGGGGGACCCCAAGACCCAAATCCCTTGAGTCTCACAACAAAGGGAAATAAACCTTTTCCCTTCCCCCCTCCAGGTGTTCCTGGAGAGACACACAGAAGCAAGCTCCGTGAATCTAAACAGAGGGATTCCACCCTCCCCGTTCCCAGCCTTGGAAAACAGAAGTACCGAGAGTTAATCTCTCTTTCCCCCTCACCCAGAGGGAATGCAAAGTCAGGCTAGTAAATCTAACACACACAGATTTCCCCCTGACTTCTTCCTCCCACCAATTCCCTGGTGAGCTGCAGACTCAATTCCCTGGAGTTCCCCACTAAAGAAAAACTCCAACAGGTCTTAAAAGAAAGCTTTATATAAAAAGAAAGAAAAATACATAAAAATGGTCTCTCTGTATTAAGGTGACAAATACAGGGTCAATTGCTTAAAAGAGATATGAATAAACAGCCTTATTCAAAAAGAATACAATTCAAAGCACTCCAGTAACTACATACAAGTAAATACAAAAAAAAAACCTCTATCTTTGTACTCAGAGCTTGGAAACAAGATTAGAAAGCAGGAAATAGAGATCCTCTCATAGCCGAGAGAGAGTCAGACAGAAGACCAGAACAAAGGACTCACACACAAAAAAACCCTCCACCCAGATTTGAAAAAGTCTTGTTTCCTGATTGGTCCTCTGGTCAGGTGTTTCAGATTACTTCTTTCCAGGTGTAAGAGACATTAACCCTTAGCTATCTGTTTATGACACTACCGTAAGCTAAATGCGGTAACTCGTCCAGACAACTATCCAATGCCATGCACCGATGAGCTATTGGAGAAGTTGGGGCGTGCCCAGTTCATCTCTACAATAGACTTAACCAAGAGGTACTGGCAAGTACCGCTAGATAAACCTGCCAAAGAGAGGTCAGCATTCATCACCCATGCAGGGGTATATGAGTTTAATGTGCTTCCTTTTGGGCTGCGAAATGCACCCACCACCTTCCAAAGGCTGGTAGATGTCTACTAGCAGGATTGGGAGAATATGCAGTTGCCTACCTCGATAATGTGGCCATTTTTTCTGATTCATGGCCCGAACACCTAGAACACCTGGAAAAAGTCTTTGAGCGCATCAGGCAGGCAGGACTAACTGTTAAGGCCAAAAAGTGTCAAATAGGCCAAAACAGAGTGACTTACCTGGGACACCAGGTGGGTCGAGGAACCGTAAACCCCGTAAAGGCCAAGGTGGATGCTATCCAAAAGTGGCCTGTCCCAAGGTCAAAGAAACAGGTCCAATCCTTCTTAGGCTTGGCCGGGTATTACAGGCGATTTGTATCACACTACAGCCAAATCGCTGCCCCACTGACTGACCTGACCAAAAAGATCCAGCCGAATGCAGTTAAGTGGACTGATGAGTGTCAGAAGGCCTTTACCCAGCTTAAGGCGACGCTCATGTCTGACCCTGTGCTAAGAGCCCCGGACTTTGACAAACCATTCCTGGTAACCACCGATGCATCTGAGCGTGGTGTGGGAGCAGTTCTCATGCAGGAAGGACCGGATCACAACTTCCACTCTGTCGTGTTTCTCAGCAAGAAACTGTCAAAGAGGGAAAGTCACTGGTCAATCAGTGAAAAGGAATGCTATGCCATTGTGTACACCCTGGAAAAGCTACGCCCATACGTTTGGGGATGGCGGTTCCAGCTACAAACCGAGCATGCTGCGCTGAAATTGCTTCATACTGCCAAGGGAAGGTGGATACTCCAGGGGCAGGTGGAGTTCCCCTGGGCGGCATCCAGAGGCTCCCTTGACGCCTTCGAGGAGCAGTGGGCACTGTCCGGGTTCTCTGCTCGGTGTCTCCATCAGGCTCCCTTCTTATGACCCTCTGACCTCACTCCTGTCCCTGTTCTTTTATTAGTTGTCCCCTGGATTCAGTGGGTTTCTGTGGTCCTGTGGATCCTCCCCTTAGGCTGTGGGGGGATCCTTTAGCAGTGGGCGGGCTTCCGCCCGCCCACCTCCCGGATACCCAATAGATACACTCCCCATCAGCTTTCCCTTCAAGGGAGGGTGCTGGTGCTCAATCAACTAGTCCTGTCCATGCTCTGGTACCGGCTCAACACTCTGGTCCTGGCCCCGGTTTTGCTGGCTGACCTCTGGAAGGTGGTTCTGGAGTTCTTTTGGTCAGGACCGCATTAGGTCTCTGCAGGGGTCCTCCACCTGCCCCTCGAGGAGGAAGGGCAGGGCCTGAAGTGCCTACGCACTCAGGTCCACGTCTTCCGCCTCCAGGTCCTGCAGAGGCTTTTTTATGGTGCGTGTAGTCCGGTGTGGAGAGCACTGGCGCACGCCTTCCTGCGCCGCTTCCGAGGGCTCCGATATGACCGGCAGCTCCTTTATCTCAATCCGAGGGGTCTTCCGCGAGACCTCTCCGGGATGCCGGTCTTCTACCAGGACCTCCTCCGGACCTGGAAGCTGTTCTCTGCGACCAGGTCTGTGGCGGCCACCGAGGGGGCAGATCTCCTCGTGAAGCCCCTGCTACACAATCTCCAGCTCCGTGTGCAGGTGGCGGAGTCCCCCTCGTTAAGCCAGAGGTTGGTCCTGGTAGAAGCTACCAGGGTCAGACACCTCCTGGATTATGACCAGGGAGACTGGCTGGATCCCCTGATGCTCGCTCGGTGTATGGGGCTCTCCAGACCTTGTACTCCCCGGCGCACACTACAGGAGGTTAAGGCCGCTTTGCTGCCCGCTGCTCAGGCCTACCTCGACCGGGTCCTGCGAGAGGGCACGCCCCGCCCACCCTCCACCCTGGGCCCTCCGGACCTTTTCATCAGGCCCCTGCCCCGTGGACTCGACCGGCCCCCCCCGCCCCTTCTCCGCAAGCCGGCTGCACGACCTGCAGCCGGTCCACTTCCAAACTGCGTCAAGGAAACATCTCTACACGCTCGTGCTCCACACCCTTCACTTCCTCACCCTCGTGTCCCACCCCGATACAAAGTGGCGGGACCTCCTGCCACCTCTCGAGGGTGAGGAGCCCCGGTGGGCTAGCCTATACTCATCCCCGGTGGGCCTCGGGACCAGGGTAATCAGTTGGCAGCTCCTTCATGGGGCCATGAGCATGGGCTTGTAATTGGCGCGGTTTACCCCTGTCCCAGACACCTGCCCCTTCTGCGGCATGAGGGAGACCCTGGTGCACATTTACTTAGACTGTGCCAGGTTGCAGCCCCTATACCGGCTCCTCATCAACATCCTGTTACGTTTCTGGCTGCACTTTTCCCCTCACCTCCTTCTCTATGCACTCCCTATCCGTGGCCCCACAAAGTCACAGGACCTCCTGGTCAACCTCCTCCATGCCCTGGCTAAAATGGCCATCTACGCAACCAGGGAGAGAAGGTTGGTCGATGGGGACTCTTGTGACTGTGGGGCTTGTTTCCGGTCCTTAGTCCGTTCACGCATCCAGGCAGAATTCCTCTGGGCGGCGTCCACTGGCTCCCTTGACGCTTTCGAGGAGCAGTGGGCGCTGTCTGGGGTTCTCTGCTCGGTGTCCCCATCAGCAGGGGCGGCTCCAGGCACCAGCGCACCAAGTGCACAGCTGGGGTGGCAAGCCATGGGGGGTGGCCTGCCAGTCGCCATGAGCATGCTGCAGAATCCATGTTACCAGAGGACCTCCCACAGGCACGCCGCTGAAAGCCACCTGATTGCCATGCTTGGGGCGGCAAAATACATAGAGCCGCCCTTGCCCGTCAGGCTCCCTTCTTATGACCCTCTGACCGCAGTCCTGTCCTTGATTTTTTATTAGTTGTTCCCCGAAATCAGTTGGGTTTTTGAGGTCCTGTAGATCCTCCCCTTAGGCTGGGGGAGGGGGGATCCGTTAGCAGTGGGCGGGCTTCCCAGAAACCCAATAGATACACTCCCCATCAGCATGGAGGCTGTCAGATTGGGAGTGGGACTCTTCCACTGTATCCAGGAAAGGCTCATCTGTGTACCACTCGGTCTCCCTTAGCTCCTCCAGTTCATCCGCTATGGTATTAAGAGTCCATACTCAGCCTCTTGAAGGCATGAGCTGTTGCACCAAATGCACACATATGCCATCTGTCGACAAGGCAGGTAATCATACATGCTTCATTCAGTGCAACAAACTGGATAGCCCCCACTCTGCTGCTGGATTTTTGCCTGCATTATTTTTACTCTTGCAGGTTTTTTGTTTGTTTGTTTTTCAGGGGGTTTGTTTTAGTTTCCCATAGATGTTATTTTTGTATTTATTTTAAATAAGTGAATTTAAATTTAGTTGAAAAGTGAAAGAAGAAAATAATTTTGAAAAATAATAAAATATACTTTTTGGTAAAATGGTCATCTTATTTTGGTAAATTTGTATCTGCTTCTTATGTAGCAAACCCATGTAGAATAGAAGAGAATTCAACAGAATATGTAAAAATACCATTTTCTAAACAAAGTACAGCATTCCAGGGTGTTCATTTGTAAAGAAGTCCCATATATGATGCTCTTTGGTGATGAATGCAAAAAAAGCCTGAAAAATGTGACGTGCCGGCATCACTAACATATCACAGAATTCCTGGGACAACTAATACAAACATTTATAGTTAAAAACCTATTGTATATTTTGTATATAAACACACATGTACATATGTACATGTATGCATCACAGAATTAGGCATTTTGAGCCTGTATGTATAAAGAGTATATTACACTGAAAAAACTTAGCTTTATGCTGTGTGCCATATAAAGCAAATTCTGATTTATTTATAGGGTTACAGTGAAACACAAGCATGTAGATATACATATCACCAATTATATAAAGCAACATGCACAGTGGAGTATTCTGATGGATTGGTTTACTGTTTATTCTCAATTTCCACTCCTAAGGCTCCGTTTCTACTAGTGTCATCTCAGATTGATTTGAATTAGAAAGCATTCTGTAGTTTTGAATGTTAATGGATGTAATTGCACAATGGCTCTACAAAAAAGAATATTACTATCAAATAAAAGAACTACAAATTATGAAGAAGATAGGATAAATCAAACTGCTGACCAAAAATAAGGATGCTTTCATTTTTTAACATGAAAAACAAATCAAACTTGCAATATAAATAAAGGAAATTAATTTATAAAGGACAGTATGCTAATATTTTTTTTAAAGCATGCACATAAATAAGGGATTTTTATAAATAATAATTATAGTAATTTATGTTATGCTAACAGCCAAAGGTCCCAGGAAGGATCAGGACCTATTCTGCTGAGTCCTATGCAAACAGAGATGAAGAGGAAAGCTCTTCTGGAACAGCAATATTTCTTAAAATTTGACTTACTGTAGTCATGAATAAAAGAAAATTGTCCGTCTAGCCACTAATCCAACCTCAGTTGAGATCCATCTAAGCCTTGTTAAATAAATTGCACTCCAGCACAGGCTGTTTGTTTTGATTTTAAGAGGAAAACCATTTTAATGGTAATTGTAGTGTAGTAAGTGAAATGGCAGAAATATTTTGTTTATATAAGATACAGTGGTAAGAAAATATCTGGATTCCTACCAAAACTATTAGTAAAATATTTAGATTCCTACCGGAAGTATTAGCAAGCTGTACATTATACTATCAAACTAGTTTTATAGCGTAGAAGCTCTTACCTATTCAAAGAAAATTTGCCAAAATTGTTATTAATGGACTGCTGCTAACTTTTCAGCAAGCAGACACATCAGGAGTTGGCACTCATAAAGGCTTTCTTTCTATATTATTGAATCAGACTTCTCTATTAAAACTTTCCGATTTGGCATTTAAAGTATAGTGTAAATATATTATATTTATATCCTGAATTTCTGGATACTATGTGATCCTTATTCATAGGAATGATCTCACTCAGCATATAATCTTGTTGACATCCATAGGAAGACTTGGGTGAGTATTTCTTACTTTAGTGTTAGTTGAAGGATCAGGCCCTTAAATCTTGCATATGTGAAGACTAATGTGTGAGGAAAATTGACACAGGTCATGTTTTCTGGAAATTTCTCCAAAATCTGTCTTAGGATAAATTCAGAAAAACAAATAAGGTTCAGAGAAATACCCACTAAGAGAAAAATTAATGTAAGCATGAGAGAAACAAAACTTGAGTACATAGCATAACATTTGGTATTCAGAAGTAATTCATTAAAACTGTAATGTATTAAAACATTGTGTTCTGATTATTTGTTGGTAGCAGTCCATGCAACCAATGGTTTGGTTATTCAATATAGTAAATAAAAGAGTTACATAACTATGGTTTCCCAGCTCTTGCTTTCTCTGATCTTTGAAGTGTGTCACTCTTTCATTTTACCATTCAACAACCTGACATGCAAAAGCTTTGTTCAGACAGTTTAATTTAATCACTGCCACTGGTTCAACAAGATGATAAAATCCCCTGTGCTGTACAACATCCAACATCCCGCTCACTGTTATCTGATACTGTTTGAAGGTCTTCTCATGAATGCATGCTGATAACACAAGAACTCCAAACATGTCATAAACAATATATTAATACCCTTGATTGAATTCCATTAGAATAAGAACTAGATGAAGTTCAGGCCATCCAGGCAGGCCAATGTAATAAAATGTAATTTGGCCTAATCTTCCCAAAGAATGTCTTGTGTTTGAAGCTAACAGTCTCCTATCACATGCAAAAGTAATTGCTTGTTGACTACACTGAGGACTCTTTTGAATCCTGGCCTTTGTACTTCATGCACCTTCCAGGTGTCCCTTGTAGCAGACAATCTATGCCTTTGTTTCAGTGAAGGGATGTCAGAAGTACAAATAATAAAATAGACAGTATTTTAATGAACACTGCTGATCCAGACTGGAATTTGTAGAAACTTGAGATTAGGAGCTCAGATGTTTAAGGCAACAAAGAAATGTAAAGAATTCATTAGGTTAAATGTTAATTCAAATGATCAGATTTCTTAAATTGCGCCAGACTAAAAGATAGGAAATTATTTCAATTAATGCATACCTACAATTATCCAAAAGCTATATAGCCAAATCCATCCCTGGGATAACTATTGGTTTCATAGGAGCAACACCAGTGATGGACTTGGCCCTCAGTGGTTAAGAATTTCACTTGTTTTAAAACTAATAAAGGACATACCTGGATGGTGTATTGTTGTGCTGCCAGAAGTTGTCAAATTCATGAGAGATGATTTCCCTTATTTTTGTCAAATTTTAAAACTACATTTTCAGTGTACATGAAAGGTGGTGGGATCAAGCCCAGAAAGTACCTTATATCATTAGCAACCCTTTTCCATGCTGACCCACAGTGTGTCTGAACAATGTGACAAGTATCAGAGGGGTAGCCGTGTTAGTCTGGATCTGTAAAAGCAGCAAAGAATCCTGTGGCACCTTATGGACTAACAGACGTTTTGGAGCATGAGCTTTCGTGGGTGAATACCCACTTCTTCAGATGCATGTGGTGGAAATTTCCAGGGGCAGGTATATATATGCTAGCAAGCAAGCTAGAGATAACGAGGTCAGTTCAATCAGGGAGGATGAGGCCCTGTTCTAGCAGTTGAGGTGTGAAAACCAAGAGAGGAGAAACTGGTTCTGTAGTTGGCAAGCCATTCACAGTCTTTGTTCAATCCTGAGGTGATGGTGTCAAATTTGCAGATAAACTGAAGCTCAGCAGTTTCTCTTTGAAGTCTGGTCCTGAAGTTTTTTTGCTGCAGGATGGCCACCTTAAGGTCTGCAATAGTGTGGCCAGGGAGGTTGAAGTGTTCTCCTACAGGTTTTTGTATATTGCCATTCCTAATGTCTGATTTGTGTCCATTTATCCTTTCCCGTAGAGACTGTCCAGTTTGGCCGACGTACAAAGCAGAGGGGCATTGCTGGCATATGATGGCATATATTACATTGGTGGATGTGCAGGTAAATGAACCAGTGATGGTGTGGCTGATCTGGTTAGGTCCTGTGATGGTGCTGCTGGTGTAGATATGTGGGCAGAGTTGGCATCGAGGTTTGTTGCATGGATTGGTTCCTGAGCTAGAGTTATTATGGTGCGGTGTGCAGTTACTGGTGAGAATATGTTTCAGGTTGGCAGGTTGTCTGTGGGCAAGGACTGGCCTGCCACCCAAGGCCTGTGAAAGTGTGGGATCATTGTCCAGGATGGGTTGTAGATCCTTGATGATGCGTTGGAGGGGTTTTAGCTGGGGGCTGTATGTACACGTGCACCCATAAGCCTCCTACTGCAAGACAAACCCAAGAAAGAAACCAACAGGACTCCACTGGCCATCACATACACCGCACCATAATAACTCTAGCTCAGGAACCAATCCATGAAACAAACCTCGATGCCAACTCTGCCCACATATCTACACCAGCGACACCATCACAGGACCTAACCAGATCAGCCACACCATCACTGGTTCATTTACCTGCACATCCACCAATGTAATATATGCCATCATATGCCAGCAATGCCCCTCTGCTATGTACGTCGGCCAAACTGGACAGTCTCTACGGAAAAGGATAAATGGACACAAATCAGACATTAGGAATGGCAATATACAAAAACCTGTAGGAGAGCACTTCAACCTCCCTGGTCACACTATTGCAGACCTTAAGGTGGCCATCCTGCAGCAAAAAAACTTCAGGACCAGACTTCAAAGAGAAACTGCTGAGCTTCAGTTCATCTGCAAATTTGACACCATCAGCTCAGGATTGAACAAAGACTGTGAATGGCTTGCCAACTACAGAACCAGTTTCTCCTCTCTTGGTTTTCACACCTCAACTGCTAGAACAGGGCCTCATCCTCCCTGATTGAACTGACCTCGTTATCTCTAGCTTGCCTGCTAGCATATATATACCTGCCCCTGGAAATTTCCACCACATGCATCTGAAGAAGTGGGTATTCACCCACGAAAGCTCATGCTCCAAAACGTCTGTTAGTCTATAAGGTGCCACAGGATTCTTTGCTGCTTGAACAATGTGAGGGATCCACCTCCAGTGCTCAGAGGATAGTTTGGGCTCCTTGCTGAGTCAGTCTTTAGCCTGGTTACCAATCAAGATACTAACTGAGCTGGTGATATTTATGATGCGGACACCAAGAAATGGACTGAAACCACCAATTACTTTTGTCCAAAAACATGTTAAACAGCAAACTACAGAAACATTTCACTGTCTTGTGTATCTTGCAGTCTTCTTGCTTCAAACTAGTCCCTGCAAGCTGCATGCAGAGGGATGGGCAAACTAAATTATGTTCACATCTCACTCTCATAACTGATTAGATACAAAACTGGCTTGGCAGAAAAATAGCCTCAAGGTTGTTCATTTCTCTGCATGTGTAAGGTTCTCCTGATATTACTGTGACATCTCTTTCACTATTTTGTTGTCTTTCCTACTTGCATGCATTTATAAAGTGTAGTCACCTGAATAAATGAAAACAGCCTTAGTCCTTCTACTTTTGGGCAATTTAAAGTAAACAGAGTTTGTATTGCACACACTTAAGCTCTCAGAATTGCTCTGTGTACTTTTATAGTTTCTTTGGGGCCAGATCCTGCAAACACTTACATGTGTGCTTAACTTTGTGTGAGAATAGCTTCATAGAAATCAGCTAAGCCTCACTGAAATCAAGGGGCCTTCTCTCATGCTTAGTGCTAAGCATAGGTGTTTGCAGGATTGGGGCCTTCAGATTTTATTGGCAATGCAAACACTGCATCTCAGCCCACTATGATATGCGCAACATATATCAACAGCTATTAAAACACACTTCAAGAAAGAATTCCAGAGATTGATTGTTTCTTCAAAAAAGACCAAAAAAATCAATCAGAATTGTTTTATAAATATGCCTACTATGCACCAAATTCCTGTTTTCTTTTTTTTAAACAAAATTTATCAATCCATTAAGGAGGAGACAAGTAAACAAAAATGAATTGTCATTTGTGTTATTTTATTAGTGTCACATGAGATTATGGCATATTATTGACTTCTTCAAGAGTATTTTACCCAAGGAGGTTCAGTTTAACATGCACAAATCAGGATCAATATTGGCTGTGCATTAATTTTCATAAAAATGCTACAAGGCAATTTTCTTTAGAAATCCCATGATCATATTTATAGTTCTATAAACAAATCATCACTGTGACCAAATGATGGTCTAGCTAAGATTTAATTATTAAAACAATGGATTATTATTTGCATTGTTGCTTAGCTTCCCAGGTGTGTTATTTATTGACCAAATTTAATTTATTTGCTCACCCTTTTTAGTGTGAAGTTGGATAGCCTGCATACATTTTGCTGACTCCATTGTCTTAGCTAGCTTTATCAATTCTTTCCCCCCACCTTTTTGCATTAGAGATCACATATAGTTTAAGAGCTGTAATCTGACACCTCACAGCTCTAGTGGATACTTAAAAGACTCATTGATGTACTTTGAAACGTAGACAATTGAATAGCATTAGCAACAGCAGCATCTAGCCATTAGACTGTTAGGATCATTTGCCGAGGCACTAAAATTAAATATAGGGACTCTGGCAATTCCCCAATTATATTGGTTAGTATAATAGCAGTGCCAAGGATATTTTTTTTTCAGTCAGTGCAGTGCAGATATCACAATAACCCTGTTATTTTACATGTTACAGATGTACATATATATCAGGATCAGGAAACAATAAAATATCTTTAACATTTACTTAGTTCAGTGGTGCAAGCAATGTAGATCAGCACCCTGGGCTGATCCAAAGCCCATTGAAGTCTTACCATCAAGCCCTATGTTATCTGGAAATCCCTATTTCTTCAATTTTATTTAATAATACCATCAGTATGTCAAAACTGTATAACCATGTTGGGAGGGAGGTGGGCAGCAGTATAAAGTCAAGGGGACGAAGCTCTTTGCCTCCATTAGCTGGATCCCACAAGATCCATACAGATTTCAGTGATCTGCAGGTATAGCCTCCTCTATGAGGGTCAAGCTTTTTCTCACCCCATGACAGAAGAGTTCCATGGAAATGTTCACATTCCTGCGTCCTTGTCTAATAAACTTGTGATCTAGTCTTTGCATTTATACCATTTTCTGCATTTCTTTCCCTTCTTCCTTCAGTAAGTTCCCTATACTATTGCTTTCCTCCAGTACCTCAGATCCTATGGGCTATAGATTTATTTGACCCACAGACTGCTCTGCTGGGCAAGAATATTTATTCTCCACTGAAAACCACAATAAACATCTTTGTCTTCCTTAACTCTTCCACACTCCTCTTACAGCTTTGTATCCTCCAACTACCTCTTCAAATCCTCCTCTCCAGCTCCCCTTGTCTCAGTGTCCCCTCTTGAAAACAGGCATTGTTTTACACTCATTTAAAAACTCTAAGGCAAACCTGAGAGCCTTAGATATATACATGGGTCCAACATATCAGCAAACATCTTGCCTGCAGCAGCAACAGCACCAACAAAGGCAGGAGACGCCCTCTGACAACAGGCGTCTGAACTACCAACCTAAAAAGTGACCTTGCTAAAATAGGGGGGCATCAACCCTCTAACCCCTCAACCTTGCACCCTGCTCTGTTCTCATGGCAGCAGGTTTGATTCATTTGTTAAGAGTTGCACCAGAACCAGTCATTCCAGTTCACCTTGTCCCATTCTAGTGTG
Source organism: Gopherus flavomarginatus (assembly GCF_025201925.1). Lineage (NCBI taxonomy): Eukaryota > Metazoa > Chordata > Testudines > Testudinidae > Gopherus > Gopherus flavomarginatus. Next base: position 293,412,674 of record NC_066617.1, read on the forward strand.
CAGGATTAGATATTAATACAGAGATATGTGGATTAGACACCATTACCTATGGATACATGATCAAATTTCTTTCCCTTTCCCCTACTCATGCCTCTTCCTCATCCCTACTCATGGACTCTTCTCATGAGAGACTTTTACAAGCAGAACTGGCCTCATTGCTCCAAACAATAATGGTAGAAGGAGTTTCACAGAAAAACAGGGGAAGGGGGATTTACTCTTTGTACATTCTCTTTCTGAAGAAGAATGGCGGTCTTTTGTCCTCTCCTAGATTTGAGGATATGCAACAAGTATGTACATATATTGATAAATGATCTTGAAAAGGGTAAACAGTGAGGTGGGAAAATTTGCAGATGATAGAAAACTACTCAAGATATTTAAGTCCAAAGCAGATTGTGAAGAGTTACAAATGAATCTCACAAAACTGGGTGACTGGGCAATAAAATGGCAGATGAAATTCAGTGTTGATAAATGCAAATTAATGCACACTGGAAAATATAATCCCAACTATATATATAAAATGATGGGGTCTTAATGAGCTATTACCACTCAAGAAAGAGATCTTGGAGTCATTGGGGATAGTTCTCTGAGAACAACCACTCAATGTGCAGTCAAAAAAGCTGGCAGAATGTTGGGAATCATCAGGAAAGGAAGAGATAAGACAGAAATATCATATTGTCTCTATATAAAGCCATGGTATGCCCACATCTTGAATACTGTGTGCAGATGTGTTTTCCCCATCTCAAAAAGATATGTTGGAAATGGAAATGGTTCAGAAAAGGGCAACAAAAATGATAAGGGGTATGGAACAGCTTCCATAAGGGGAGAGATTAATAAGACTGGGACTCTTCAGAATGGAAAAGAGATGATTAAGGGGGGATATGATAGAAGTCTATAAAATCATGACTGTTGTGGAGAAAATAAATAAGGAAGGATTATTTACTCCTTCTCCTAACACAAGAACTAGGAGTCACCAAATGAAATGAATAGGCAGCAGGTTTAAAACAAACAAAAGGAAGTATTTTTTTTTAAGCATCGCACAGTCAACCTGTGGAACTTTTTGCCAGAGGACGTTGTGGAGATCAAGACTATAACAGTTTGAAAAAGAACTAGATAAGTTCATGGAAGATAGGCCCATCAATGGCTATTAGCCAGGATGAGAGAGATGCAAAACCATGCTCTGGAGAGTCCCTAGTCTCTGTTTGCCAGAAGCTGGGAATGGGTGACAGGGGATGGATTATTTGATGATTACCTGTTCTTTTCATTCCCTGTCAGAAGATTGGGATAGATGGATCATTGGTTTGACCCAGTATGCCTGTTCTTATGTTCTTATGTTCTTACATCAACTCACATTCAGGATGATAGTGCTTGCTTGCATCATTTTGGCACTCCAGGCCCAGGAATGGTTCGCAGCTCTCAACCTACAAGAGGCACACTTTCACATGGCCATTCATCCAGCCCACAGGAAGTACCTCTGATTCAAAGTTGGCCCAGTAAGTACCAATATGAGGTTCTACCATTTGGACTCATTATGGCACTAAGAATATTTACCAAGTGTTATAAGGTGGTAGCAATGCATCCCAGGAAACAGGATACATATCTCCCATAGCTGGATGATTTGCTGATCAGAGGTGCGTCTTCATGTGAAACTGAATCAGCATTACAACAGGTGTTATTTCTTTTTTCCCAGCTGGGACTTTTGGGGTATGTCTACACTGTGATAAAAACCCCACAGCAGTGAGTCTTAGAGCCTGGGTAAGCTGACTTAGACTCATGGGGCTTGGATTGTAGGGCTAAAAATTGTAGTGTAGACATTCAGGCTTGGGCTGGAGTCTAGTCTCTGAGACCCTCTCCACTTGTGTGGTCTCAGAGCCCTGGCTTCAGCTGAGCCTGAACATTTGCACTGCAATTTTAGGGCCCTGCAGCTTGAGGGCTGCAAGCCCAACTCAGCTGACATTGGCCAGCCTTGACCAGGCCACGGGTCTTTTATTGCAGTGTAAACATACCCCTGGTGAACTACACAAAAGCATCTCTGAGCCCACCATTTTGAGCCTAATTATCAGACAACAAGCTGGAATCCATTTGTCCCAACATAATCAAATTGCAGACAAAACTGTCAGCCATGTTTTGCACATGTTTAACCCACCTGGGACACATGCCAGTGTGCATTTACATGATTCATCTTGCCAGATTTCACCTCTGACTGTTAACAACAACGGCTGAGATCAGTTTACCCCCCACTCAAGCACCAGATGACTAAGTGGGTAGTATTATCTTCCTAGATTCTATCGGAAGTCACCTAGTGGATGAATCCTGTAGATGTGCAAACAAGAGTGTCCCTTGTGGTCTTGTCCTCATCCTGAACATTGGTGATGGATACACCAGGAAGTAGCTGGGGTGCTCACCTGGAACACCCTCAGAAGAAACAGGGTCCTCACGTGACTTAAAACTCCATATGAATGCCTTTTAGCTGAAAGTCATAAGGCTGTACAGCTTTCTATCCCAGTCTCAATAACCCAGTACTGCAGATCATGACAGACAACACATCAGCAATGCATTACATTTACAAAAGAGTGGCACACACTTGTCTCAGTTATGCCAGGAGGCTATCAAACACTGGGAATGGTGCCAACATGTGATGACTGCAGTGGTCCTTTACCTCCCAGGGATCAACAACAGTGCTGCAGATTTTCTAAGCAGGAACATGGTATCTGAACATAAATGGTCATTGAGAGACACCATATTTTATCCCATCTTCCAGACATGGGGATACCTAACTATAGACCTATTTGCACCAGATGTATGGAGTGCTATTCCTGGGGATGCATGAGTGCTGGATCCCTACTGGATGCCCTGTGTGTTTCCCTCAGTTCTGCTGATTCCCAGGGCAATAGCAAATATCAGATGAGACAGAAGCACAGTGATTTTGAGAGTCCTATACTGGTTGAGATGGTTTTGGCTTTTGGATCTCCTGCAATTTGCCACTCATCCTCTCTTCCATCTCCCGGTCTTTCTTGACATAGTGGCTCAGGATCAAGGCATCCGGACACCAGGCATTACTCTTGATAACTTGGATGCTAGTTGGATGAGCAGTACTGATAACCAGTGCTCTAGATAGATGCAGCAAATCCTCACTCAAAGTAGAAAGGCCTCCATCAGGAAAACTTTTGTAGCAAAATAGAAAAGAACTTCCATATGGGCAGCCTAGGACAACATGGACCTGGTTGAAGCTCCATTATGAAGGGTTATAGACTACATATAATCCTTGAAGCAAAAAGCGTTCATGTTTAGCTCCCTAGAAGTCCATCCGACTGCAATCTCTGCATATCACCCTCCAGTTCAGTCACAGTAAATCTTCTCACACCTCACGGTGACAAGGTTCTTCAAAGGACTGTGACACTCATGGCCCTCCTTCCCCAATTAGAGACACAGCTCCTCTGTAGCTTGTCCTGCTACAGCTCCTGGAACCACCATTTGAGCCTGTAATGGAATACACAAGTCTCCATGCAAAGCAGGAAGGGGTTAATAGGCTACTGAAGGCCCAATTAGTCCAAATTAAGACACTTGGAGCAGGAGGCAGGATTCTAGGGAGGGGCTTAAAGAGAAGAGCCTTGCTTAGTTGTGGATGAGGCAAAGAGAGCAGATGTAGAGTTCTCGTTGTGTGAGATAAGGCTGGCTACTGCCAGGGGCTGAGGAAAACTGGAGCCCAGCAGATCTCCCCGAGGAAAGAGAAGAGATTATGTTTATGTTACTTCAGACATGTTTTGAACTTTTGAGTGCTGTGGAAGATGGAGAACTGTAAGTGACCTAAACAGAGGGTTACATCTTTGCAACCCAGAAGGTATGGGGAAGTGGGCAGGGCAGAGTAGTGAAAGTGGGAGCCGTGATAGGCCGAACCTGCCAAAGCGGCAGGTAAACAAACTGGCCCAGTCCGCCAGCGTGCTTGCCCTGGCGAGCCGCGTGCCAGAGGTTGCTGACCCCTGGTCTAGATATATTAGGTCCATTGCCCCTTTAAGGGGATCATTATACAATAGTTTGCTACCCTAAATGGAGTTAACCAAACAATTCAGTTGAAGCACAGCACTGGATTAGTTTTGATTAAAGAATAAATAAAGGTTATTTAACTCCAAGGAAATAAGTTATAAGTGAGTACAAGTATAAAACATTAAAGCCAGATATGGTTACAAGAGAAATAAAGATATAACACTAGTACTAAGACTTAACAAATTAGATGTGCTGACTAAACTCTCAGGCCAGGATCTGCTCCCAAAGTCCAACAGCGGTTTATTTTTTCTTCTTAGATGAAAAGGAGAGAGATAGGTAGGAAGGGATAACTTGGGGGTGTTTTTGCTCCTCACTTTTATGGATAAGTCAACCTTTGAAATGCATTTTCCTGAGGGTTATGCCTAGTTAAAGTTCATTCAAACAGCAAAAAAGGCGACAGGGTATCTGGTTGTGAAAGAGGTTACACATTGTTTCTTCTCACCTGTTTGTTGAAATGCAGTTTTTCTTGTTTCCTGTCTGCCCCCTCTTGCTGTCTGAGGACCCTGTTTACAACTTACATGTAAACTGAGGTAAACACACATTCCTTTATTTAAGATCTGATTGATCAGTCCTGTCTAACTGGGGCTACATGGGTTTGAACATGTGCTACCTACATTACTCAGGGAGAATTCATAACTTTACATATAATGTTGCTACACATATTTCATCAAGATATTATTGACCAATGAATTATTAGTTTTCAAATGATACCTCACAAGGCATATGTAATACAAATATTATTACAATGGTGTGTGGGGTGTGAATACAGCGGTGCATTCCGTCACACAGAATAAATTGAGGGAGGGGCAAAATAGAGGGCAGAGGGGATGGGGGAGGCTTAAATGGGGAAACTGAACTGCCCAACAACATGAGTGGAGTGGCATGTAGTATATTCTGACTTCCCAACAACAACCTCAGTGTAGCCTAAATGAAATACTGAGAGAGGTGAACTGCAGGAGTCACATCAAGAATGAATCCAGCCCGGTGTTTTTTAAAAGAATTGATGGTAAAAAGGGAGATTCTGACCTTGGTGAATCCAAGGCATTGTCAACTCTGTTTTTGTCACTTTTTATGGCACTTTGATAAAGAGAACTTTGCTAATTATAATGAGAATGGGGTTTTTTTTGGCAGGTCCTCAGAAATGAGATGCTGCTTTTAAGGAACGTTGGGTCCTGTCACTGAGAATGGAAATGACAGGTGGCTGGGAATAAAGGACAAATCAAAATGCGCTTCTGGTAAATATTAGGCATGGATAAGCAATATGCCTTTTGCTTGTTGGAAAATTTACAACACCTCAGTGTTTTCATGGCATTTGTAATCAACCTATGGAGCAAAGAAGCAACAGAGATACCTCGATCAATGCATTTGAGTTTAGTCATCGGTTTTTGACAAGGGAACACAGAGATGCTCAGAGAAAAATTGCCCTTCTAGAAAACAACTTTTCATGACATTGGAAGATTTTTTTCCTTCACAATATAAAAATTATGTTTCTTCTCACAAACACATCCTCTAGCCAAAGGCAAGATGGAAAACTTCAAAAAGCAAAATTATTAAGGGGACAGAATCAGATGATATACTGTTGCTGCTACATGACATACAAATTGTATTTCTCCTGTGAAACACAGTAGTAAGCCCAGCACATCTCCTAGGCCAGGACAACACAAAAACTTTCAAAACACAAAGTTGTCAAGGGATGGACCAATATAATGTACAGACACAAAAGATTTTTCTTTCATCGGCAACTCAATCCACATGATCCACTGGATTTGCTGGACATGATCCTCAGGACCTGATTGTTGTTCCATAGTTTTGACTCTCAATGTTTTCTGTAAACGTGTTTTTGTGAATCAGTCAGTTGATTAAAATAACTATAATAATATTGAGAATGAAAAAATTCCCCATCAACACCATTGACTCAGAGGGGATTGGATCTCTGGGATGCACTGAAATTGGTGAAGAACTCATAGATTCAGAGATAATAGAATTATGATAGAAATACAAAGTGACAAGACTGATGATCAGAATTTACAGAATGGAGAAGAACACTTTGTGATCCCATCATGCAAAGAAACCGATTGGTGCCTAATCACAATGCATCATACCATCTGTTGGTCATTTTACAAATTACATGGACTAAGTGTTATATAGGAGCCACTGAATAGCAAAAGCAAGGTATGATGCTGATAACGTGGATTGCAAGGGAACTGAATATCGAACTGTCATGTTGTAATGCTGTCTATTGCTGACGCAGTATAGTTAGCATTAAAATAGTGTACAGCACAGTATTTTCTCAATAGAAACCACTTGCTTTTCAATAATGATACCGTAAAAACTTGTTTTCTGATGCATTTTTAGATAGCTCATTAGAATAGTGATTTTCTGTCCAGTTCTGAACAGTAGAATGGTAAAAAAAAATAAATTTAAAATTTGAAATTTTGACTAGAAAATGGGGGGAACAATTTTAATGATTTTTTTTTGGTGAAGCTCCCTTCACCCCCCCAGCTCCCTTTTTCTGATTTGTTTTCCCAAAAATGAGAGAGAGAGCACAGGCTAGTCTGAGGATTGGACTGGAAGCCTGACATTCTAATCCCAGGTTCACTACCGAGTAGCAGTCTGGTTTTATAAACCTCTCAGGCTTGATTCTGATCTCACTTACACTTGTGTAAATCTGTAGTAACTCCACTGAAGTGAGGCGAGATATAATGGTAACTGAGATCAGAATCAAACCCTTTGTGTCTCATTTGCCTGCCAATGGGAATAATATTGTTCATCCTTCAGAGGAGTTGTGAGGAATAATTAGTTAATGTGTGCAAAGTGCTTTGAAAATGAAAAGTGCGCAGTATTTTATTATCTCTGTTAGTGATTATTTTTGTACTGTATGAAACTAAACAAACAACTTTTCAATATAACCCTTTAGAAAGTAGTGTGTAACCATGATTTATAGCAAAATGCCATGTTTTCACATGTACCCAAACCTGTTCAGTAAAGTCCCCTAGGGCCTGTTCCACCAGCGGGGGTGGGGTGGCAAGACTGGTGTAAAACTGCATTCAGACAGCCCAACACATCCCCTGGCTTCACTCCAACCTAGGGATCTCCAGGGGAATCCTCAGCTGTGCTTAGTGTAGCTACCCTCATTTTCAATTTGGTACCAAGGACAGATCAACATCTTAATTCCAGTCCAAATAGCAGAGCCACTAATTTGTCTCTTCTCTGAGCAAGTCTTTAGCGGGAACACATATCAGTAGTGGTTCTGTATTCAGTCATTTAAACCATGTGCCCAATTGTTGCAGAACACTACTGAACATTAAAAGAAAATCCTTTTTAATAATGTATATACCCACCTAACCCTAATGATGAGTATGAGTAAGATGTGATGTGCGAAGCAGTTTTAATGCAGTGCAGGAATTACACGTCAGTGCTGCTAAAGCAAGTTAGCATTACCCAGACGTGGGCAGGGTGGGGCAGATTATGTGAACCCTTCATAGTCACTAGAAACTCATCTAGAAAAAGAGCTAAGGCAGTTCCAGCCTGATTCTTTTTAATGTCACAGTTCATTTGCAGACCCATAACTGGAATCAAAAATTAAAAAGCCTTGTATAAAAGTCAGTAACATTAAACCTTTAAGACTCATGTTTCATGTGTCATAAAAAGTCTATGAAAGGATTTTATATTCTGTACAGTGTTTTAGCACTTTCAATCATTTTTTTCTACATAACTTTTGTGAACACTTTTATGGCCCCTAAATGAAAAACTAAACTATGTGTCATTCAAAAAAAGGGTTTATGGATCACAGAATTTAATACAAGTTCTGCACCATAACAAGGAACTGATAAACCTACATTAAAATTAATTTAAAATGTTGAAAAATATTTTAGGAGAATATGTGTCACACATTATGGTAAATATCACTATTGTAGGATGCCTTACATACACATTCAATGATGGTAAAATACAGTACATTCGAGGAAATAGAGAGCAAGAACTATAATGGTTAAAATATTATCCTTGTAACATGTATCTTAAAATCCCAAGTTTCCATATTTGCTGTAAGAAGAGTTAAATCAACTTTAAAAATCATTAAACAGGCATGATAATAAACATAGCATGTGACTGTGTCTGACAAATATATAATTTGGTATAAGGTCTAATCTTTCTCAGGAGGAAAGCCTATTATTCCCCTGTGTCATTAATATTTATGAATTATGCTTCTTTATGAAATGGCATAATTACAATGATATTCTTCAGGTGCTAGCCCTATATTATACATCTGTTTTACACTAATGGGAAGAGTTGTCTTATTTTAACACATTTTAGTCATGTGCCTGTGCAAAGGGGAGAATCAATGCCACAGCAAAGACGTAGAAAAATAATACTGTGCACATTTCATCTACTGAAAAATGCTGTGAAAATGTTAGAATGATTAATTTTCACAAGATTTTTGTGAGATAAGTATAATTTCCCCATTATATAGACTATGAAAAATCTGGTTGCAGCTCCCTGATTCTCAGGCTGATTCTATGCAGGCCTCTCTGTTTTTACTGCTGAGTGGACAAGGGCAACTACCATATTTATCTGACATTAACTAAAATTGCATTTTCTTAGTATTGTACCAGTAATATCCCAACATTGCACCAATGTAAGCATAATGTGAGCACTAGCTAACACTTCTATAAAAATAAGTCAAGTTCTTGAATTAAGATCATTTAACTGCACAAAACTGGAACAAGTCTGAATTTTTCAATAACCCATTCTCCTATCTGTTCTTTATATTCCTGAACCTATAGACTATGTTCTTCCAGCAGAAAAACTGAATACATAGTGTGACAAAGTTCCTCCTCTACCTTGGTGGGTCCTGCACTTATTGGCAGATTTGCTCACCTCTGTGATCTTCCCCACAGTCTGGATCAGCTCCTCCTGTGTCTGATCAGGAGTTGGGAGGTTTGGGGGGAACCCAGGCCCACCCTCTACTCTGGGTTCCAGCCCAGGGCCCTGTGGTTTGCAGCTGTCTATAGTGCCTCTTGTAACAGCTGCATGACAGCTACAACTCCCTGGGCTACTTCCCCATGGCCTCCTCCAAACACCTTCTTTATCCTCACCACAGGACCTTCCTCCTGGTGTCTAATAACACTTGTACTCCTTAGTCCTCCAGCAGCACACCCTCTCACTCTCAGCTCCTTGTGCCTCTTGCTCCCAGCTCCTCACTTGCACTTCCTCTCCTCTAGCTCCTCCCTCCCTGACTGGAGTGAGTTCCTTTTTAAACCCAGGTGCCCTGATTAGCCTGCCTTGATTGGCTGCAGGTGTTCTAATCAGCCTGTCTGCCTTAATTGCTTCTAGCAGGTTCCTGATTACTCCAGTGCAGCCCCTGCTCTAGTCACTCAGGGAACAGAAAACTACTCAGCCAGTGACTAGTACATTTGCCCTCTACCAGACTCCTGTACTCCACTGGCCTGGGTCTGTCACAACAGTCTTTGTGGGAAGTAGTAAATCATAGGCAAGATAGATTAATAAATGATCTGGAAAAAGGGGTAAACAGCAAGATGGCAAAATTTGCAGATGATACAAAACTGTTCAAGACAGTTGAGTCCAAAGCAGACTACAAAGAGTTACATATGGGTCTCACAAAACTGGGTGACTGGGCAACAAAATGGCAGATGAAATTTAATGTTGATAAATGCAAAGTAGTGCACATTGGAAAACAAAATCCCAACTATACCTATAAAATGATGGGGTCTCAATTAGCTGTTTCCACTCAAAAAAGAGATCTTGGAGTCAATGTGGATAGTTCTCTGAAAACATCCACTCAAAGTGCAGCTGCAGTCTAATAAGAGAACAGAATGTTGGGAATCATTAGGAATGGGACAGATAATAAGACAGAAATATCATATTGTCTCTATATAAATCCATGGTATGCCCACATCTTGAATACTGTGTGCAGATGTGTTCACCCCATCTGAGAAAGATATATTGGAATTGGAAATGGTTCAGAAAAGGGAAACAAAAATGATTAGGGGTATGGAACAGCTTCCATAAGAGGCGAGACTATTAAGACTGGGACTCTTCAGAATGGAACAGAGATGATTAAGGGGGGATATGATAGAAGTCTATATAACCATGGCTGTTGTGGAAAAAGTAAATAAGGAAGGATTATTTACTCCTTCTCCTAACACAAGAACAAGGAGTCACCAAATGAAATGAATAGGCAGCAGGTTTAAAACATACAACCTGGGGAAGTCTTTGTCACAGGATGTTGTAAAGGCCAAGACTATAACAGACTTCAAAAAGAACTAGGCAAGTTCATGGAGGATAGGGCCATCAATGGCTATTAACCAGGATGGATAGGGATGATGTCCCTACTCTCTGTTTGCCAGAAGCTGGGAATGGGTGATAGGGCGTGTATCAGTTGATGATTACCTGTTCTGTTCATTCCCTCTGAATCATCTGGCATTGGCTACTATTGGCAGAAAGAATACTGGGCTAGAAGGACCATTGGTCTGACCCAGTATGGCCGTTCTTATGTTTTTATAACAACCGTTAGTGGTGGCTGTGTTGCTGATCACTGCTCTCTGTCCTGGCTCAATGTTGCTCTGTGTTCATGCAAAATGTTTGACTATCCCTTCCTGGGTTTGTGACCCTTTCTATGCATAAAAAGTTAATTAGCATACTCAGCATAGGGAGTGGGTGGAGATGAACTGGCACAGAAGGTGGTGTAATTTGATTGTGATATAGGCCAATAACAATTCACTATTCCCACCAATGTTAGGGGAAAATGGGGAGGGAATTGTGTCTCAGAGGATTGCACTTGAGGCATGGTGTCTGTCAGGGCTACTCCTTAAAACACAATCTAGCCCTACCTGATTAAAACCCTACATCACCCATCCTTCAAAAAGTAGGGTCTTATCCTCCCAAACAGCACAGAGAGAATACATACACTCACAGATGCCGACATTCCACTGTTCCGGAGGGTGCTCGGTGCCAGGCTCGCCAAAGGCCCTGCCACAAATCCACACCTTCCACCCCTGCCCCACCTCTTCCCACCCCCCCTTCTCCCAAACCCTCACCCCACGTCTTCTCCCCACTGCTGCACCCCTGCCCTGCCTCTTCCCACCCCGGTCTGCCACCTCCCCCAAGCATGCCACACCCTCGCTCATCCGCTCTCTCCCCAGAGCCTTCTGCATGCCTCAAAACAGCTGATCGCAGTGGGTGGGAGGTGTGGGGAGGGAAGGGGAGACACTGATTGGCAAGGCCCACTGGCGGGTGGGAGTCGTTTGTGGAAAGGAGGGAAGCTGATAGTGGGGCTACTAGTGGGTGCTTAGCATCAACCATTTTTTCCCCACGGATGCTTCAGCTCGGAAGCACCCATGGAGTCGGCTCTTATGTGTACACTCCAAGTCATATGAGAAAGAGAAGTGCAAAGTAAACTCATTGTTCCCCTGAAGGAGCAAACACAATGCCTAGTGCAAGCATCAAGAGAAATTATGTGCAGCATGCTCATAAATATTTATCCAACTGCTGAAAAGTATGAACAAATGAGTGGTACGGGGAGAATCAGGTATTGTAGGATGTGTAAGAGCCTCAGTGGTTACTGGTCTTGAATAAACAAACACATAAAATTGCCATCCCCCAAAGAGAGAGAAGGCTGCAGTGGAGGAGATTAGCTATGATGGACCAGCAGGCCTGTCTGTAGGCTGCAAAAAATTATTGCAACTGGCCACAGAGGACAGTAAAACATAGTATGTAGCAATCCCTTTATCCTCTGAACTATGCAGCTCCATTTAGTGGTTTGTCAGCAACTTACCTGGTGACACTGACCATTCTAAAACACATCCTGTATCATAGTGACATTACATCCCCCTTTCCTGGGTCCCCTTTTGCCTTCTCCCTGGAGTTCAGTGGATCTTCATATCTTTCATCATTCATACAAGGTATGTCCCTTTGAGTCTGCCACTCACATATCATGTTGTCTGCTCACTGCCCCTGTATTGTTATGGCCACATTGACAGGCACAAATCTGTGTAGAGGGTAAAGTAGTCAGAGGCTGCTTTAATGAATGCATTACTTGTACCTGACCTTCTTCTATATGTATACAATTTGCGGGGAAAGGACAAACCATAGGAACTTAAAACTTTGCCAGCTGGCCACACCTTCTTTTATCAAGGTCATACCTCCTTGTGGCATGCTGTGTGACAAAGGGCAGAAGCGGAACAGTATAGCAGTGTGCCCTTGGGATCGCATAGGAGTGGCAATCATAGTAGCTCACTAATTTTGATATATGTCGTTAATCTTTGCTCATTTTTTTGTCCCAGGCACACTAATATTACTATCAGTTATAATTTGCATTAGGGGACTACCTTGAGACCTCAGCTAGCTTGGATCCTATTATAATTGGCAGTTTAAAAACATACAGGCTATGTCCACATTGCAAGGTCTTTGTAGTGACATGCCACAGTGAAAAGCAGGCTGTATCCACACTGCGGTGTGTAGTTACATGCGGCAGTGAAAGGCCCTGTCAGGGAAGATGCAGCAGGGAAAGGCTCCAGCAGCTCCCCATTGTTGGAGCCTTTCCCTGCTGTTGGAGTTTTTCTCTTCAGTGAGGAAAAACTCCAGCAGTGGGACAATACACTGCTAAAAATAGCAGTGTAGCTGGGGGAGACACTGCTTGGGCAAGTAGGGAACTCTTTAGTATATATACATAAGTGCATACCCCCAGGATTCAGGCGTGTCTTTACTTGCCTAAGCAATGCCTGGCTATCTACAATGCTACTTATATCCATGTGTGTGTAGTGTATGTACTCTACATGCCTCTGAAAGGAGTATGCAGTGTAGACTTACCTACTTACAATCTTAGGTCCCATTTCAGCACAGAAATTCAACTTTTGGGATTTAAAAATATGCTTAAGTGCTTTGCAGAATCGGGACCTAAATGAACAAGTTTTTGGGCATGGTTTTTTGTTTTGTTTAATCTTCATCAGTAACAGTAGTGTCAGTTTGCCACATGTCTAGCTATTATTAGCTAGTATTGTTTCACAGGCATCACAGTAGATGTGAACATTAAGGAAGGATTTGAAGGAGGATAGGACATTATGGAATTTTTGGGAAGTATGTGCAACGTATAGGGCAATGGGGCCTAGATGGGTTTTTTCTCTCTGAAAATGTGTATTGTTAAGGCTTTGCTTCTTTCAGAACTTAACTTTGTAATATTCAGTGACACAATTCTGCCTAATCTTTGCAATACTTTTAAAATTACTTGTATACATGCCAATTTTCCTGTATGTTTTGACAAATGACACATTTCCTTTGGTGCTTCCTTGTGGGTAACAGTGTGTGAGGATCCAGTGGTGGCAAAATTTATTACAGTTATTTTGTAGTTGATATTAAAGAAGATGATGTATTATAGCAGGTGTCTGACCTTTAAAGATCTTAGGACTCAATTCATTACAACATAAAATTTACATATTATTCAACATTCCAGCAGACCTTTTATGAAGAAGTCATGGAGCATACGTATATGAGATTTAAGATGGACAAGTATACTGGCACATGAAGAGACTGAAAACCGTATGAAATAAAAAATATAGTAGTTTGGGAAGGACTCACTTTTTAACCCTTTAACTCAAAGGAATGCTGGCAGCATGTTTTTGTTCAGAGTATTAGTATAATTAGATAGAATGCAGCAGGGGCAATATGGTCTGGGTAAGAACAGAGCTCTTGCATTCTGTTTCAACCCTGTCTTGGCCTTGCTGTCTTAACATCTCAGTCTCTCAGTTTACCCATTGCTAAAACACACATAAAAATCTATGTTAAAAGAACATTAAGTCAAGCACTCAAAGGTTAGGAAATGCCAGCATTAAGGTTGCCTGTGAACTTTATGTAAGATGTTATGTTTGAGGCCAAAGAGAAAATGTATCAAATGACTGTATTAACAGTATTACTCGATGGTCTGGATTCAGCTGCATTAAATGGAACTGACATGAGAAGGCAGGAGGCAGTAGAGGGGAGAATTCTTTGTGTAAGCAGGGTCTCAGTGAACTCTCCCCTGACATCTAGCATTGATCTGGGGGACAAGACTCCAGGAGCTAAACTTGTTTGCATAGATATGCCCACTTCAGCATGATGGGGCTGCTTTGTCCAAATGATCGCTTTTGGCTGGTGTCAGATTGCCAGTCACTTTGTTATTAGGTGCAGGGGTAATAAAATGTTGTTATCCTTATCGTGTGAGTAAAGGGAAGCAGAACTGTGCTTGGAATGCCCTGATTGAGGATAGTCACCCTCAACTGAACTGCACTCACTAAGCAGGAGGTAGGGGTGCCAAAGGTCAGTGGAGGGGAAAGAGTGGGAACAGGTGTTTGTACTTGGCAGTGTGGGCTCTGCCTAAAGGTCTTAGACACCATTGGACTCTCCTCTTCTCCCCTGTTAAAGGACAGAGCTGAAATAGACTCAATCAGGACTATTTTGCTGTGGGTCAGGGGAGCTTAAATCACTGATAAGTGCTAAGTGTTAGACCTGCTTACGGGACAGTGCCTCTAGTGAGAGATTGCCCAGCCTGCACTAGCAGTGAGGCTCCCCCACTAACAGCTGAAATCACTGAGAGCTGTGTTAAGTGGTGGGACCTCAAGACATCCTAGAGTTTGCAGTTGAGAGGCCAGTGGTGGAGTGACTGAGAGCAGAGCAGCTAGCAGTGGAGCAGCTGGCAATTGAGTGAGTGATGGCAGAGTGGCCAATGGCAGAGTGGCAGCAGCAGAGTGGCCAATGGCAGAGCAGCTGGTGACAGCAGAGCAGCTGGCAACTGCTGGGAGACTGGCGATGGTGGAGAGGCCAAAGCGGCAGTGAGCAGCGCAGAAGCAGCAGCTGAGGAATTTCTTGATGCCCATAGAGGGAACATCTGAACGTTGGGTTATCGCTAACCAAGGACAAGAAGTGTGAGTGGGGTGCAGTGGAGGAAGAAGGGAGTGGTGTGTTAAAGGGACATTTGTTTTTCAGACTTTCACACCACAAGGGGAGAGACTGAGAAAAAGGACATTGCCTAGTGTACTCTGGGGTGGGTGTTTTGCTCATGGTCATGTTTTTGAATCATGCTTGTGTTTTTAACACAAACTCAGTGCTTGCAAGAGGGGAAATATTGCCTCTTAGAGGCACCCAGGTGTGATGTGTTGTTTTCCCAGATTACTGGGGGGGGGGGGGGGTTGGCTCAAGTCGGTTCTGTGTTATATTGTAAAAAGGAACCCCTAAATATTGAACCCAGCCTTGTTCTGCCGATTCCCCCTGGCAGAAGGGTTACATTTGAAAGATGGTATGGGTAAAAAGGAATGATTAAAAGACAAATGAAGTTAAAAGAAGAGTAGAATGTGAAATCATAATACAGGATGGGCTTCAATCAAAAAGATTATGTTGATGGGGACACTGCAGAAGACGAAAGATGATAGGATGCCAAAAAAAATTATGCAAATACACCAAAGGTCAGTCTGACCTAGAGACTGGCCAGACCCAACACAGCCCAGATTGCCAGGACTGTAGTTTCAGGATAGTCTTGCTCATCTCTTGGCTGGAGCATGCCCAGTTTGGACAGAATTTTAGGTGAATTTAGCTGCTAAAATCGAGGTCTCTACTGAGAATGTACAAACTGCAATTTTTTAAAGACTTATAATGTGGCCAAATTTGGGTAGATTTTCCTGGGGATGGCAAAAGGCACAACATTGATGCAAACAGCCCCTCTCCACCTGCCAAATTTCAAATCCTTGCTCTAAAGTATGGGGCCACTAGATCTTTTCTGAGAACAGAGCAACACTTTTTTTTTTTAACATAGGCAAAACAGTGTATTTTTCCTAGCCTCATTCTTGGAAACAGCTGAACTGTTTTGGCTGAAATTTCCCCAAAGAATTCAGCCCAAGGCAGATACCGGATATGGAAAATTTTCACTTCAAATGGTTAAAGTTTGGCAAAGTTATAATAAACTAAAAACAGGATCTTATAATGGGAAGTGTTTGGCAACTTTAATAGTACATGGTGCTACCAGTCCCACATATAATAATACTTGCCTTATAGAGGTATTGTGCTTCATTAATTAATATCTGTAAAATGATTTCAGATCCTTGAATGAAAGACTCTGTGCATGTGCAAAATGTTAATTATTATTTTACTATTTATATACTTATGCTTGACTATTACTATTACTATTCTTAAAATGAGAACTTCCTCCTTCAGCAAAATAACCCCAAGCAAGAAACAGACATGTATAAACCTAGCCAACCTTTGCAAATAGAACTCTCACCATGCATACTTTCAGCTGCAGCATTTTGTTAAGAGCTAAGGAAATAAAAAGAGCATTTGAAACAACTAGAAAATTAAAGAAACGATCACTAAGACTCAGGAAAAATATATATTATCATATCATGTTTTTCTTGGAAGAACATACCAAATAATAACTCTCACAATACAAGTCTGTAAGACATTTTGGTGGAACGTGTAAATGCTACGGAAAATCAATTGATAATATAGCAGACTTTTGGTGAACAGGAAAATAAATTGTCAAAGAGAACGCACTTCAGATTTTGATGCATTAATCATTGCATCAGGACAAAGTACGTGCAAACATTTAGTAAATTAAATGCCTATATTTGTCCTCCTATTAAAGGCTCTTCTGACGCAAAGATGTTTGCTTGAGGTCCTATGCACAGCTTGCAATTCTATAATCTTCGCACGAGCTATCGAAGTGCTGCTCCAGTAGCAAGGTTATGTGCAAAAGATTACTTCAGCCACGATTTTTTTACTTTTTGTGTAAATGTAGGGCCTGATTCTGATTTCACTTATGTCAATTTGATACCAGCATGACTGACTTCAGTGGAGCTACTGATTTACCTCAGTGAGAAAGGAGAAACGAGGCCTTATGTCATTTTTTTTATTATGAAAGAAAAAAAGGATAAAGTGTCAGATCTTGAAAACTAGAAAAACCAAGCAATGAAATAATGACAGAGTACAACATCTCCTCATTCTACTCCCAATTACATCACAAACTGCTGCGTCTAGCAGTCAGATTAGGACAGAGAGTCCTAAAAACCTGTGAACCTTTGTGAAGAAATTATTTCCTATTATTATACTGCCTATACTTACCCATGCACTCGCTTATGCTTCTGATGGATACCTCTGCCCACAGCTGTTCTCTGTGTGTCTTATTTTCACTGGTGAGAGATGTCACACATGGAACTGGGCCAAAGTCAGCAGCTATGAAACGGACTAACTCGCTGACCCTAATGGAGAAAACAATGAGATGACTGTACAATAGGCGCTGTTATTACACAAAGTAAACGCACTGAAAAAAGAATGAAAATAATTGTTCTCTCTAATTTCTTACAGTTGCTGGGACTTTGTTACTTATAGCAAAAGTTTGTATCAGAAAATAACTAATGATAGAAGTGCACTTTTTAAATTGCATTTTTACAGAAGAAATTATTCCAGTCCCTAGACTCCTTGTCCAAGATTTTAAAAAAAATCTAACTCTTAAGGTATGTATACACTGCATTGTAAACCCAGGTCTGTGGGACCCAGGCTTGTGGACTTGGTGTTTCCAAGGCCTTGCCTGAGCATCCACGCCGCAGCGTAAACCTGGATTTACAACTGCTGCACTCGAGTTTCACAGATGTGCTAATATAGCCATATTACACTATGCAGACTTTCTGCACTGCGGCTTGACCTGCATCCACACTGCAAAATGACAGGGCTTAGACCTGAGTCACAGTGGGACTAGGGTGCTGAATGTCCCTTCTGGCAGGGTCCTAGGACTCAGGTCCTGAGTGCTTGCTGACCCGAATCAGACTGATTTGTGTGTGGACAGAAGGGGGCCTTGGACTCAAACCTGAGTCAGAGCCTGTCATAAACAGATAGCTAAGGGTTAATGTCTCTTTCACCTGAAGCACCTGACCAGAGGACCAATCAGGAAACCGGATTTTTTCAACTTTGGGTGGAGGGAATTGAGTGTCTAAGTCTTTTGTGAGTCTGCCTGCTTTCTCTGAGCTTTGGAGAAGTAGTTCTACTTTCTAATCTTCTGTTTCTAAGTGTAAGGACAAAGAGATCAGATAGTAAGTTATATGGTTTCTTTTCTTTGGTATTTGCATGAATATAAGTGCTGGAGTGCTTTGATTTGTATTCTTTTTGAATAAGGCTGTTTATTCAATATTCTTTTAAGCAATTGACCCTGTGTTGTATCATCTAAATACAGAGAGAACATTTGTATGTATTTTTCTTTCTTTTTATATAAAGCTTTCTTTTAAGACCTGTTGAAGTTTTTCTTTACTTCAGGGAAATTGAGTCTGTACTCACCAGGGAATTGGTGGGAGGAAGGAATCGGGGAGATCTGTGTGTTGGATTGCTAGCCTGATTTTGCATTCCCTCTGGGGGAATAGGAAAGTACTTTTTGTTTCCAGGATTGGGAACAGAGAGGGAGATTCACTCTGTTTGGATTCACAGAGCTTGTGTCTGTGTATCTCTCCAGGAGCACAAGGAGGGGGGAAGGGAAAAAGGATTATTTCCCTTTGTTGTGAGACTCAAGGGATTTGGGTCTTGGGGTCCCCAGGGAAGGTTTTTCAGGGGGACCAGAGTGCCCCAAAACACTCTAATTTTTTGGGTGGTGGCAGCAGGTACCAGGTCCAAGCAGGTAACTAAGCTTGGAGGTTTTCATGCTAACCCCCATATTTTGGACGCTAAGGTCCAAATCTGGGACTAAGGTTATGACATGGTGTAGCAGTGGTGGGATATAGACAGAATTCAGAAGCCAGTAGAAATATTATATTTTTCTTTTCTCTGCTAAGGGCTTTTTAGCAGAGAGAAACAGTTGGTTTTAAAAGGGAACCAGAGAGAATTTTTTTTTCTGCTCTCTCTGGCAGTTTGTGGCTTGCATGTTAAGCGAGAAGCCATTAAGAGACTGTTGAGGGTCTTTTGTCATGCAATAGCCCTCCCATTAGGAGGCAAGTACCAGCACTTATATGCATGCAAATAAAGTGGTTTTTCTGGTTTCCCTTCATTGAACATTAGCTAGAGAGAGAAAGGGAAAAAAGGCACTGTTGCTAGGCAGACTCCAGGAGGCAACAGAGAACCTGCAGTTCAGAAGATAAACACCGGAGGGCACCCCAACACAAGAAAACAGGAACCATGACTTCTAAGGCAAAAATTGAGGCCGAAGAACAAATCAAAGAAGCTGAACACAGGCGAGAGATGGAAAAACACAAACAGGAACTGGAAATAAAACAAAAAGAGATGGAGATGAAAGAAAAGGAAGAAAGCATCAAACTGGCAGCCTTCCAAAGAGAACTGGCAGCCCAAGAGGCAGCACACAAAAGAAAACTAGAAGAAGAAGAGGTGGCCTACCGAAGGAAACAAGCAGAAGAAGAGTTGGCCCACCGCCGAGAAATGGAAAAACAACAAAAAGAGAATGAAGAGAAGGAAAAACAGAGAAAACATGAACTGGAGTTGGCAAAAGCTGGGCTGCATGTGCCAGCCAACCCTAACAACCCGGCGCCAATTATTGCTCCACAGCACAGGAAATTTCCCACCTACAAGGCAGGTGATGACACCGAGGCCTTCTTGGAAAATTTTGAAAGAGCCTGTCTTGGGTACAACATCCCCGAAGACCAGTACATGGTAGAATTGAGGTCACAGCTCAGTGGACCTTTAGCAGAGGTGGCAGCTGAAATGCCTAAGCTGCAAATGAATGACTATAAACTTTTTCAAACCAAGGCCAGATACCGAATGGGGATAACCCCAGATCATGCCCGTCGGCGCTTCAGAACCCAAAAGTGGAAACCCGAGGTGTCATTTCCCAAACACGCCTACTACATTGCAAAAAACTATGAGGCCTGGATAACAGGAAACAACATTCAAACCTTGGAAGAACTAAACCTCCTCATACAAATGGAGCAGTTCTTGGATGGTGTTCCTGAAGACATCACACGGTACATACAAGATGGAAATCCCAAAGATATCGCTGAGGCGGGGGAGATTGGAGCCAAACGGATGGAAGTGGCAGAAAGCAAGAAAGCTACTGTCAAGGGGAACGATTACCCCAGGGGGCACACAGACCATAAACCCTACAACCGAGGACAGCCAAAGACTCCACATACCACCCAAGTAAAGCCACAGATACCCTACCCTTCAACCTCACCAGTCTCCAGTAACTCACCTCGGCCCAGTGACCCATCAGATGGAAGATGCTTTAAGTGTAATGAACTGGGACATATCAAGGCCAACTGTCCCAAGAACACCATGCGAGTGCAATTCATTACACCACCATCACACCAAAGATCCCCAGGCCCGGATGCCTCTCAAATACCCTTGGAGCGAAGGGAAAATTTGAGAGTGGGCGGAAAGAAGGTTACTGCGTGGAGAGACACGGGGGCACAAGTGTCAGCTATCCACCAATCCTTCGTTGACCCCAAATTCATCAACCCGAAGGCCAAAGTTACAATTTACCCCTTCATGTCACAAGCTGTAGACTTGCCTACAGCTCAACTGCCTGTCCAGTACAAAGGCTGGTCAGGAATGTGGACTTTTGCAGTCTATGACAATTATCCTATCCCCATGCTACTGGGGGAAGACTTGGCCAACCAGGTGAGGCGGGCCAAGAGAGTGGGAATGGTTACACGTAGCCAAACCAGGCAAGCTTCCAGACCCATTCCTGTTCCTGAGCCGTCCACAGACGCCCCGTCTGTGTTACCAGAGACCCAGACAGAGGTAGTGGACCCGGATTCTATGCCTACCACTGAAACAGCCACAGCATCTCCAGTCCCAGGCCCGGAACTGGAACAGCAACCAGCACCAGCAAGTGCAACCACATCTTCAAACTCAAAGCCAGAGGGCGCCAGCGAGCCACAACTGGCAGAAGCAACAGACAGCCATACCCAAAAGGCTCAGCCAGAGCCTGAAATACCCTCAGGTGCACCAGCGGAGAGCGGTTCACCAGCAACGGAAACAACCCCATCACCTACATCGCTTCCAGAGGGACCAAGCCCAAGTCCACAGTCTGAGGAAGAACTGGTGACCCCAGCCTCAAGGGAACAGTTCCAGACTGAGCAGGAAGCGGATGACAGCCTTCAGAAAGCTTAGGCGGCGGCACGGAGCACCCCACCGCCTCTCAGCTCTTCTAATCGATCCCGGTTTGTTATAGACCAAGGACTTTTATACAAGGAAATTCTTTCTGGTGGACACCGGGAAGAATGGCAGCCGCAAAAACAGTTGGTGGTTCCAACTAAGTACCGGGGGAAGCTCTTAAGCTTAGCCCATGATCATCCCAGTGGCCATGCTGGGGTGAACAGAACCAAGGACCGGTTGGGGAAGTCCTTCCACTGGGAGGGGATGGGCAAGGACGTTGCCAAGTATGTCTGGTCTTGTGAGGTATGCCAAAGAGTGGGAAAGCCTCAAGACCAGGTCAAGGCCCCTCTCCAGCCACTCCCCATAATTGAGGTCCCATTTCAGCGAGTAGCTGTGGATATTCTGGGCCCTTTCTCAAAAAAGACGCCCAGAGGAAAGCAGTACGTACTGACTTTAGTGGACTTTGCTACCCGATGGCCAGAAGCAGTAGCTCTAGGCAACACCAGGGCTAACACTGTGTGCCTGGCCCTAACAGACATCTTTGCCAGGGTAGGTTGGCCCTCTGACATCCTTACAGATTCAGGGTCTAATTTCCTGGCAGGGACCATGGAAAAACTGTGGGAAACTCATGGGGTGAATCACTTGGTTGCCACCCCGTATCACCATCAAACCAATGGCCTGGTGGAAAGGTTCAATGGAACTTTGGGGGCCATGATACGAAAATTCATCAACGAATTCTCCAATAATTGGGACCTAGTGTTGCAGCAGTTGCTGTTTGCCTACAGGGCTGTACCACATCCCAGTTTAGGGTTTTCACCATTTGAACTTGTGTATGGTCACGAGGTTAAGGGGCCATTACAGTTGGTGAAGCAGCAATGGGAGGGGTTTACGCCTTCTCCAGGAACTAACATTCTGGACTTTGTAAGCAACCTACAAAGCACCCTCCAACACTCTTTAGCCCTTGCTAGAGAGAACCTAAAGGATGCTCAAGAAGAGCAAAAGGCCTGGTATGACAGACATGCCAGAGAACGTTCCTTCAAAGTAGGAGACCAGGTTATGGTCTTGAAGGCGCAACAGGCCCATAAGATGGAAGCATCATGGGAAGGGCCATTCACGGTCCAAGAGCGCCTGGGAGCTGTAAACTACCTCATAGCATTTCCCAATTCCTCACTAAAGCCTAAAGTGTACCATGTTAATTCTCTCAAGCCTTTCTATTCCAGAGACTTACAGGTTTGTCAGTTTACAGTCCAGGGAGATGATGCTGAGTGGCCTGACGGTGTCTACTACGAGGGGAAAAAAGACGGTGGCGTGGAAAAGGTCAACCTCTCAACCACCCTGGAACGTCTGCAGCGGCAACAAATCAAGGAGCTGTGCACTAGCTTCGCCCCATTGTTCTCAGCCACCCCAGGACGAACTGAACGGGCATACCACTCCATTGATACAGGTAATGCTCACCCAATCAGAACCCCACCCTACCGAGTGTCTCCTCATGCCCAAGCTGCTATAGAACGGGAGATCCAGAACATGCTACAAATGGGTATAATCCGCCCATCTACCAGTGCATGGGCATCTCCAGTGGTTCTGGTACCCAAACCAGATGGGGAAATACGCTTTTGCGTGGACTACCGTAAGCTAAATGCGGTAACTCGTCCGGACAACTATCCAATGCCACGTACCGATGAGCTATTGGAAAAGTTGGGACGTGCCCAGTTCATCTCTACAATAGACTTAACCAAAGGGTACTGGCAAGTACCACTAGATGAACCTGCCAAGGAGAGGTCAGCATTCGTCACCCATGCGGGGGTGTATGAATTCAATGTCCTTCCTTTCGGCCTTCGAAATGCACCCGCCACCTTCCAGAGGCTGGTAGATGGTCTATTAGCTGGACTGGGAGAATTTGCAGTTGCCTACCTCGATGATGTGGCCATTTTTTCAGACTCCTGGCCCGAACACCTACTACACCTGGAAAAGGTCTTTGAGCGCATCAGGCAGGCAGGACTAACTGTTAAGGCCAAAAAGTGTCAAATAGGCCAAAACAGAGTGACTTACCTGGGGCACCAGGTGGGTCGAGGAACCATAAACCCCCTACAGGCCAAGGTGGATGCTATCCAAAAGTGGCCTGTCCCAAAGTCAAAGAAGCAGGTCCAATCCTTCTTAGGCTTGCCGGATACTACAGGCGATTTGTACCACACTACAGCCAAATCGCTGCCCCATTGACTGACCTGACCAAAAAGACCCAGCCAAATGCCGTTAAGTGGACTGATGAGTGTCAAAAGGCCTTTACCCAGCTTAAGGCGATGCTCATGTCTGACCCTGTGCTCAGGGCCCCGGACTTTGACAAGCCATTCCTAGTAACCACAGATGCATCTGAGCGTGGTATAGGAGCAGTGCTCATGCAGGAAGCAACAGATCACAACTTCCATCCTGTCGTGTTTCTCAGCAAGAAACTGTCTGAGAGGGAAAGTCACTGGTCAGTCAGTGAAAAGGAATGCTATGCCATTGTGTACGCCCTGGAAAAGCTACGCCCATATGTTTGGGGACGGCGGTTCCAACTATAAACTGACCATGCTGCACTAAAGTGGCTTCATACTGCCAAGGGGAACAACAAGAAACTTCTTCGTTGGAGTTTAGCTCTCCAAGATTTTGATTTTGAAATTCAACACATCACAGGAGCTTCTAACAAAGTAGCTGATGCACTCTCCCGTGAGAGTTTCCCAGAATTCAGTAGTTAAAAAGTGTTCTTAAAATGTAGAAGTCTGTTAGTTATATACTTAGTAGTATATGTAAAGGTGCATGTGTTGTAGTAATCTGTTTATTTTAAAGTTCTAGAAGGAAATCGCCGCCAGTGAGCTTCCCCACTGTCTGCAATTTGGGGGGCGTGTCATAAACAGATAGCTAAGGGTTAATGTCTCTTTCACCTGAAGCACCTGACCAGAGGACCAATCAGGAAACCGGATTTTTTCAACTTTGGGTGGAGGGAATTGAGTGTCTAAGTCTTTTGTGAGTCTGCCTGCTTTCTCTGAGTTTTGGAGAAGTAGTTCTACTTTCTAATCTTCTGTTTCTAAGTGTAAGGACAAAGAGATCAGATAGTAAGTTATATGGTTTCTTTTCTTTGGTATTTGCATGAATATAAGTGCTGGAGTGCTTTGATTTGTATTCTTTTTGAATAAGGCTGTTTATTCAATATTCTTTTAAGCAATTGACCCTGTGTTGTATCATCTAAATACAGAGAGAACATTTGTATGTATTTTTCTTTCTTTTTATATAAAGCTTTCTTTTAAGACCTGTTGAAGTTTTTCTTTACTTCAGGGAAATTGAGTCTGTACTCACCAGGGAATTGGTGGGAGGAAGGAATCGGGGAGATCTGTGTGTTGGATTGCTAGCCTGATTTTGCATTCCCTCTGGGGGAATAGGAAAGTACTTTTTGTTTCCAGGATTGGGAACAGAGAGGGAGATTCACTCTGTTTGGATTCACAGAGCTTGTGTCTGTGTATCTCTCCAGGAGCACCTGGAGGGGGGAAGGGAAAAAGGATTATTTCCCTTTGTTGTGAGACTCAAGGGATTTGGGTCTTGGGGTCCCCAGGGAAGGTTTTTCAGGGGGACCAGAGTGCCCCAAAACACTCTAATTTTTTGGGTGGTGGCAGCAGGTACCAGGTCCAAGCAGGTAACTAAGCTTGGAGGTTTTCATGCTAACCCCCATATTTTGGACGCTAAGGTCCAAATATGGGACTAAGGTTATGACAGAGCCTGGACTTAGTGTGCAAGATGTAGCCTAACCTTAGAGAAAAGTGGCTAACTAGCCTGTAAAAGAAAAACAAAAAGAGACAGAAGAGAGAAGTCATTCATTACTTTAGTCATAGCAAAAGTTGAGAGTTAATTGCATCAGCTATCACCATCCCAGGCTGAGAATGGCAAGAGAGATCCCATTCACTCTTATTATGAGAAGAAGGATTCACAGCCCTCTAATTCCCTCACAGAAAGTTCCATCTCCCAAGTTGCAAGAGAGAAAAACAAATCTTATAACAAATGAAAGGAAAACTGAGCAAAATCAAAATTTAACACAAATCCAGGAAGGCAAGCTCATGAAATAGGTAATGATCCAGAAAGCTGCTCATAATGGAAATATTTGTGAGGGCTACTAATAATGAGATTTACTGCATACGGCTGTTGGGAGCCTTGGTTCTTTTCGTGCTTGGGTTAGCGGAGGCTGGGAGCATGGCAAATATGACAGGAGAAAAGGGAATTCAGTCTGACTACTCTCAGGTGCCCATATGGGCTGCCCTGGGATGAAGCAGTGCTGCTTCAGAGGAAGCCATCCTCAGTTGCTGACTGAGGGGAGGAAGGAACAGGGATTGTATGTGGAAAAATAAGCATCATAGTCTGATATGGCGGGTAAAGTCCATAATTTTGGCTTGGATCAACTGTCCATGTAATATCTCTGTCCCCCAGGAAATTAGAACCTTCTTGACTTAAACACCTACTTGATATTTGGTGGGGAAGAATCCCATGTGATCAAGAAAATAAGAACATCACTCTATCCTCTATCACTACCTTACCATTCCGAAATACTTACCGTATATACTCGTTTATTAGCCAGTTTGTTTATAAGCTGACCCCCCAAGATGGATAAGTAAAAATAGCAAAAACTGTATGACCCTTTCATAAGCTGACCCTATATTTCAGGGGTTGGAAAACTTTGGCTCCCAGCCTATGAGGGTAAGCTGCTGGCGGGTCGGGACATTTTGTTTACCTGGGAGCTGTTTCCTGCAGCTCTCATTGGATGGGAACAGTGAACTGTGGCCACAGGGAGCTGAGGGGCTTCATGCCTGCAGATGCTCCAGGTAAACAAAACGACAATGTATTAGATATTCAATTCAATGATTCCAAAGAGTTTAAAATCATCAAATTTTTGGTGTAAACCCATTTATATGCTGACCCCCACTCTTTGATGTGTCACTTTTTTACCAAAAATATTTGGCTTATGAATGAGTATATACAGTATATCATTATTTGGACCCTGATGTTCAATAAAAGAGTGTACATGTGACTGCATGGAAGATAGTACATTACTATGTGAGAGTATTTGAAGAAAACATACTGTTATTTAGATGGAAACTATAAAATAAAATGCAATAATGCCTCGATTATCTAGTTTGATAAAACCACAGCATTTCAAACTGAAGCCATACATTGGTTTTGTGTAGCACCCTGTCCATTTCCACATTCTATTGCCTAATTACAGCAAGTTTATTTTGACTGAATACTAGTGATTAATGTATTTATTTTCACATTTGCTAGAAGGTCTGCAAATCTGTATTGCAGTTTGTAGCTTTTTCAAACTTTCACAGCCAGGCATTTTAGACTTGATAAAAATAAAGGCAAAATAGGTGATTGTTAGTTTAGATTCATGTTCCTGAGAAAGTGATAACCAGTTCTGAGGAATAATGGCTTTGTATGTGGAAATGCAGCATGCCTTCAATAGAGGGTGCTGTCTTCTCATTCTATCACAAGTTGAAATAGAAGGTCACTCAGCCTATTGATAAATCACACTGCCGTGATTCCTAACTGACAGCTCAAACTAACATCAAGCTGGATGAGAGAGAACAAAAGGCCATCAAGCAGCCATTTTCTTGACACTTTTATTCAATCACCAGCAGATTGCTTAGGACAGCAATAGCAGCTGTTTTGTCTTCATCTTTCCACATTTGATAAAAGGTGTCAACTCAAATTTTTGTAAATAATTCACTTACCCCTACTGCACACACGAGCACTGTTCAGCATATGTATTCTGAGTGAGCAGATCACTGAGGCAGGTCAGGGCTCAATGATATCAGCTGAAGGTCATCTGTGATCTAAAAGGAAGCACTGATAAAGCTGCAGTCCCTCAAGGTCAAAGATAAGAACTACACTGAGATATGTGTAATGGGGACAAAAGGTTAAATAATAGAGAGAAAACTGTGGTATTGTTTCAGTTAATACGCTAATGATTTTTCTATTGTTCTTAGTTTAGGAAACACTATTACTAAGGCATTCAGCTTGTTAACCCTTTCTAAGCATATGATGTATTTTAAAAAATGTTAGACTCAAGTAATCAGAATATTAGTTTCCAAAGTTGGTAATGTTAAGTAGTACCTTACAGATCCTTAATATGCTGCTTCTAATACTTTTGAACTGTGAAAGGGAATGGAACATTTCTTTATTGCATTCACCGAAAAAAATAGCTGAATATTGTATCAAACACTAGTTGATAAAAAGACTAAAATAAATTAATTAAAATTCAGTGTATTTTCAATTCCTCCTTGAAATGCTTTTAGGTTCTAGACCAGAGGAGAATTAGAGAATGTGTCTAACATCTGCCATTGTAACAGCTTCATTTACTTTAAAGGTTTAGAGAAACTAATAGAGAGATCTTTGAATTATTGCAATCTGACACTGATGTTGGCAGTAGCTAAAGCGCCGAGATTAAAAGTGATACATCCTTCAGTGCTGTTTTTTTCATAGTTATATTACTCACAAAATAAATCTAAACAACAAATAGTCACTGTTTATCACTGTTTGGTTTATGCTTTCTAATAGCCAGAGTATATGTGCATTTGAGATTCTGTCTGGGCTCAAATAGTAAGGAATTTATTGCATGCAACTGATGTACATGAAGATCAAAGAGCAGTACCTTACATTTTCCCCTTTCCTTTCTGCCTCAGAGCTATGGTGGCAAGAACTTCCCTCAATCCAGCTACACTTTGCTAAAGAAATGACCAGAGCTGGACAAGAGAAGACCTATTTTATTCCTTATAAAAACAAACAGGAGTTAGGAATAGTGTTTGCATAAATTTAATTCCCTATCTAGCTAGTCTCATGTAAATTAATTAGAGAAAATCTCAACTAGGATTAAGCAAACAATTTGCAGCAAATAATCTGCTTTATGAATTTAATCTCCTTTTCTGTTAGCAGGACATTGAGAATTAGATTGTGATTTCTTCAAATGTTCTAATTTGAATATGCTGATTTTTATTTAACTCTATGGATTGATTGCAAAAAGTTTTCTGTGAGAATTTGCTACTTGATAATCTGAATTCAGTTGATACTCGTTTACATTGATTGGCCACATAAATCTTATGGCATTGTGTTTGCCTTTCTTAAACGGATAAATCCTAGAATCAGGCAAAGGGTTTTAGGAAGCCACTGTGGCTTTGAATCTCTCAGGAGATAAGCAGCATTAAAGACTTTTAGAAAATGTTAAGCCTTTTCCTTTCTGGGCCACATAAATCTTGCTAAAGGTACCATTCTTAGAAAAAATAGACCACTATAAAATGTATTGGCTGGGTGCAGAAATTTAAATATTATGTTCTCTCATCGCATTTGTGCAAAGTCATTGTCTGTGCATGCATGATCGTAGCTGCTAAGGGTGCTGTTAGGTGTTTTAATTGCCCTTGTGGCAAGGCTGTGGTGAAAGTTTTGGGGAACATGCATCCCTTGCTGTTTTAAGCAGCATTTCATCCTGTATAAAATAAACCAAATGAATTGCATTTATTGGTCTACAGTTTTCTGACCAGTTTCAGAGTGATAGTCGTGTTAGTCCATATCAGCAAAAACAAGTATCAGAGGGGTAGCCGTGTTAGTCTGGATCTGTAAAAGCAGCAAAGAATCCTGTAGCACCTTATAGACTAACAGACATTTTGGAGCATGAGTTTTCGTGGGTGAATACCCACTTCGTCAGATGCATGTAGTGGAAATTTCCAGGGGCAGGTATATATATGCAGGCAAGCTAGAGATAATGAGGTAGTTCAATCAGGGAGGATGAAGCCCTGTTCTAGCAATTGAGGTGTGAAAACCAAGGGAGGAGAAACTGGTTTTGTATTTGGCAAGCCATTCATAGTCTTTGTTTAATCCTGAGCTGATAGTGTCAAATTTGCAGATGAACTGAAGCTCAGCAGTTTCTCTTTGAAGTTTGGTCCTGAAGTTTTTTTGCTGCAGGATGGCCACTTTAAGGTCTGCTATAGTGTGGCCAGGGAAGTTGAAGTGTTCTCCTACAGGTTTTTGTATATTGCCATTCCTAATGTCTGATTTGTGTCCGTTTATCCTTTTCCGTAGCGACTGTCCAGTTTGGCCGATGTACATAGCAGAGGGGCATTGCTGGCATATGATGGCGTATATTACATTGGTGGACGTGCAGATGAATGAACTGGTGATGGTGTGGCTGATCTGGTTAGGTCCTGTGATGGTGTCACTGGTATAGATATGTGGGCAGAGTTGGCATCTCCAAGGTTCCACAAG
The DNA here is from genome assembly GCF_025201925.1 of Gopherus flavomarginatus. Taxonomy (NCBI): domain Eukaryota; kingdom Metazoa; phylum Chordata; order Testudines; family Testudinidae; genus Gopherus; species Gopherus flavomarginatus. The sequence goes on from NC_066617.1 coordinate 293,442,062, forward strand.
GACTCCTCATAGTTTTCTGACCAGTTATTGATGCAGCTTCACTGTGCATATGTGTGCTTGGTCCTACTTATGAAGGATATGTTTAAATCCTTGTATGGCTTATTTACTTACCTCTGTACCAGTGTTCTTAGGGAGTTTTGGAAACACTGCGCCCCTGCTGGGTCAAGTAATGTTCCATACCATCAATTATGTATCACTTCTGGTGTGAATCCTCAAGCATGCAACCTGAAAATTCACTTTCCTCAAGTACAGTACTTACATGAGTGAAACCAGATTACTCATTTGCTTTCCATGAACATAGAAAAAGGATGTGAACATGGCAAAAGCAAATTAATGTTTAAATTGCATGAATTCATGGAATTCTTTTAAAATTTTGGTTGCATTTGCCTCCACTCTCAACTATATATTACAAAGCTGCAGTAGTTACTCAATAACTAAAATTCAAGTTAGCTTCCCACTCTTAGATCAATTTTCTTCATCCACCCATTAGCTTCCCTTTGGGGAAGCTATTCTCTCTGAAAGTTCACATGCTATATCTCATCTCACAGTAGAACTTCTCTGGGAAAAGATTTTAAAAAATCAGGAAGAATTTTAGTTGTAAAGCCAGACACTCAGCTGATTTGAAGTGGAGGATCTGACCTATACGACATACAAATATTCCTTTTGCTGACTTTTTGAAAATTGTCGTAACCGATTTTTGGCTTATCATTTCTTGTAGGCTTGACCAACAAACTGCATGTTTGTTTTGTTTTGCTGGCCTGTCTGGGAAGTGAATTTTAGGGCTTGTCTACATGGGAATGTTAGTACACAGCAAGTGTGTGAATTTACTGTCCAGTGGCTACTCTGCACTAATTCCCCATTTGGACTCTCTTACTGCACACTAAAAGTAAAGTGTACTACTGATGCAACTACACTGGTAGCTAACATCAGTTTCTGGAATTAGGGCAAATTCACAATGTAGACAAGACCTTAGAGTGGAGTTTATATTTATAAAGGTGGGCAGTGGTTCTGTGGTCATCTCTCCCCTTCAGGCTCAGAGGGAGGCCACTCTGCATCACTATGTAGGGTGATCAGAGAGCAAGTGTGAAAAATTGGGATAGGGTGGGGGGTAATAGGTGCCTGTATAAGACAAAGCCCCAAATATTGGGCCTGTCCCTATAAAATTGGGACATCTGGTCACCCTATCACTATGTCACACAGTAAACATTCACTTACCAGGCTAAGTATCAGAGGGGTAGCCGTGTTAGTCTGGATCTGTAAAAGCAGCAAAGAATCCTGTGGCACCTTATAGACTAACAGATGTTTTGGAGCATGAGCTTTCGTGGGTGAATACCCACTTCCTCAGATGCATCACCCACGAAAGCTCATGCTCCAAAACGTCTGTTAGTCTATAAGGTGCCACAGGATTCTTTGCTGCTTTTACCAGGCTAAGGTTCTGGCCTTCTGATCAGGACACAGCAACAAACCTCCTGGCAGGGGAGACAGCAATTAACACAATCTGAGGGCTCTAACCCTCAGGTGGGACAGAGCCACAAGCCATCTGTAGCTTCAGCCTTTGTGCTGGAGCACACAAGAAACACAGTCTGGAGCTCTGATCCTTGGGCAAGGCGGAGCAGGGAGCAATCAAGCAGTCTTTGGCCTAGCCTCCTTGCTAAGGCAGATAGTAAACCCAGTCTGGGCTCCAGCCCTCTAAGTGGTCCAGAGCAGTAGGCAATTAACAGTCTTTAGTCTAGTCTCCTGGCTAGGGCAGACAGCAAATACCATCAACAGGCCTGCAGCCTTCTGGTTGAGGCAAGCCATAAACAAGGCATAGGCCTTCCAGCCTAGGGAACTAAACCACCATCTCAGAGTTGGGGTTGGCAGCAGAGGACTAGTGGGACCCAGCCCACCGTTCTCTACTAGGTCCCAGCCCAGGGCCTAACGGGAGCAGGGGATCCCGCCACTGGGTGAGTGGGGATCCTGCTCAAACAGACGGGTTCGTGCTGTGACAGCACAACCTTACTATTGTCTGGTTTCCCTGGACTACTTCCTACCACAGTCAATTGGTGTTGCTCCATAGCAGGGATCGGCAACCTTTGGCACGTGGCCCACCAGGGTAAGCACCCTGGCAGGCAAGGCCGGTTTGTTTACCTGCCGCATCTGCAGGTTCGGCCGATTGCGGCTCCCACTGACCGCGGTTTGCCGCTCCAGGCCAATGGGGGAGGTGGGAAGCGGCACATGCCAAGGGATGTGCTGGCTACAGCTTCCCGCAGCACCCAATGGCCTGCAGCAGAGAACCGCAGCCAGTGCGAGCTGTGATCGGCCGAAGCTGAGGATGCAGCAAGTAAACAAACTAGCCCGACCCATCAGAGTGCTTACCCTGGCGGGCCATGTGCCAAAGGTTGCCGATCCCTGCTCCATAGTCTGTAAGTCCTCAGTCTCCTCAGGATAAGTGGAGGATGGCAGTCTTAGCAACTCTTCCCCACTCTTGGTCTCCTCCAAGGGCAGGACACTGCATGACTCAGGGTCTGGTCTGGAGTCCAGCAATGGGCTAGAGATGTCTGCCTCCTGCACTGGCTCCAACCCAACTGAGCTGAAGGGTCCACCTCTTATACTTCCTGTCCCTCCTCTCTGATTCCAGCATGAGGGGTGGGCTGGCTTTGCTCCACCCACTAGGGAGAGTGTAGTGGTCCCTCCCTCTCAGGCTCAAAGGGAGACCACTCTGCCTCAGTACAAGGAGCCTATATTATATATATTTATAATTCACTACTAACCACAGCAAAAATACTAATGGTTTATTGGGAATTTGCCCCAATTCCAGTAATTGGTGTTGGCTACCAATGTAGCTGTACCACTCTAAACCCTAAGGGAAGTAAAGGAAAGCTGTGACTTTCACTGGTGGAGTTTACCTAGTTTCAAGCAGGTATAAACATCATCAGTGGAAATTGCAGATTTGTTAGTCTATGTTTGGGCTAACCATTAATTGCTGGAATCGGAGGCAAATTCCTAATTAAGATAAGTCCTCTGGTAGGTAAGTAGTCAGAGGCTCATTGGAAGTGAGATATTGATAGTTTTTAGGGCTAAACTCAGAAGAACCATTGTAATAATCTAGTTTGACCTCTTGCATAATACAGGCCATCAATAATTTCTCTGTATCAAGCTCATAACTTCTGTTTGAACTATAATATATCTTTTAGAAAGATTTCCAGTCTTGATTTGTAGAGTTCAAGTGAGAAAGAATTTGCCATGTCTCTAAGCATGTTGTCTCAGTGGTTAATTACTCTCCCTGTGAAAAATTTCTAGTCTGAATTTGACAGGCATCAGCTTCCAAACATTAAATATTGATAAAAAATCACCTCATATCAGAAATTTCTTCCTCATAGGTATTTGTCGACCATGGTCAAGTCATCTTTTAACCTTCCCTTGGATGAACTAAATAGACTGAGTTTTTTTTAGTCTCTCACTATAAGGCATTTTTTCCAGACCTTGAATCATTCTTGCTACTCTTTTCTGAACCCTTTCCAATTAGTCAATATCCTTTTTGAAGTGTGATCACCCGAGATGGACTTAGTATTCCAGTAGTGTATGCAGAGGTAGTAAGGCCTCTCTACTCCTACTTTATATTCCCCAGCAAATACGTCTTAGGATCACTTTCACCCTCTGAACTATACCAGCACATTGAGAACTCGTAATCTAACTGGAATCTGCCATGACCCTTAAATCTTTTCAGGGTCACTGCTTTCCAGGATAAAGTTCCCCATCTTATAAGTGTGACCTACTTTCTTTGTTCCTAGAAGTATGACCTTATTGGGTTGGATTAAAATACATATTCAAAGGAGCCCATTTTATGAAGTTATCCAGATTGGTTTGTATAATAGATCTGACCCCATCATTATTTACTACTCCATCAATTTTTGTGTCACCTACAAATTTTGCCAGCAATGATTTTATATTTTCTTCCAGACCATTGATAATGATATTGGATAGCATTGGGCAGAGCACAGAACGCTGTTGGACTCCACTAGAAACATTCCCATTAGGTGACAATCCCCCATTTACAATTAATTTTTGAGATCTATCAGTTAACCAGTTTTTAATCCATTTAATATGGGCTACACTGATGTGTATAGTGCTCATTATTTTATCAGAATGTCATGTAGGATTAAGTCAAAAATCTTATAGAAGTCTAAGCATATTATGTCAACACAATTACCTTTATCAGCCAAACTTGTGATCTTATCAAAAATATAATCAAGTTTTGTTTGACAAGATGTATTTTTGTATACACTTATGTTGATTGGCATCAATCCTGCTACCATCCTTCCTTTAATTCTTTACTGATTATGTCTTATGTTAGCCTGTCTGTAATTTTACCTTGGACTGAAGTCATGTTAGCTGGCTTATAGCTTCCCAGGTTATCCCTTTTACTTTTTTTAAATATTGGCACAACATTGGGTGTTCTCCAGTTTCTTCGTAGTGATTGCATGACTTCAATCCCTGGCAAAATAATGGAACAGTTGATAGAAGACTCAATTAACAAAGTATTAAAGGAAGGTAATGTAATTAATGTGAATGAACATGGGTTTATGGGAAAAGAGATCCTGCCAAACTAATTAGATATATTTTTTTGATGAAATCACAATTTGATTGATAAAGATAATAGTATTGATGTCATATACATAGACTTATCTAAAGCATTTGACTTGGTATTGGACAACATTTTGATTAAAAAACGAGAACAATATAAAATTAACATAATGCAGTTTAACTGGATTAAAAACTAGCTAATGGATAGGTCTCAAAATGTAATTGTAAATGGGAAACTGTAATGTATACATCTAGGAATAGACAATGTACACCATACTTAAAGGAAGGGGGACTCTATCTCGGGAAGCAGTGACTTTGAAAAAAACTCAGCTGAATATGAGTTCCCAGTGTAACAGCGTGGTCAAAAAGCCATTGTGATCCTGGGATGATAAACAAGAGAATTTCAAGTAGGAACAGAGAGGTTATTTTGCCTCTGTATTTGGCACTGATGAGACTTCTGTGGGAATCCAGTGTGCAGTTCTGGTGCCCACAGTTCAAGAAGGATAGTGATAAATTGGAGAGGCTTCAGGGAAGAGCCACGAGAATGGTTAAAGGATTAGAAAACACGCCTTATAGTTATAGACTCAAAGAGCTCCATCTATTTATCTTAACAAAGAAAATGTTAAAGGGTGACTTGATTACAGCCTATAAGTATCTACACGGGGAACAAATATTTAATAACTGGCTCTTCAGTCTAACAGAGAAAGGAATAACATGATCCAATGGCTGGAAGTTGAAGCTAGGTAAATTCAGACAGGAACTGAGACATACATTTTTTGCCGTGTGGGTAATTAGCCATCGAAACAACTTACCAAGGGTTGTGGTGGATTCTGCACCACTGACATTTTTTAAATCAAGATTGGAATTTTTTTTTCTAAAAAATATGCTCTTGGAATTATTTTGGGGGCTTTCTACGGCCAGTGTTATACATACTAGACTAGATGATCATGATTGTCCCTTCTAGACTTGGAATCTATGAATTTCTTAATTTATTCAAAATCAACATTAATGGTTCAGACAGCTTCTTAGCCAATTCTTATAATACTCTTGGATAAAAGTTATCTGATCCTTCAGATTTAAAAAATGTTTAACTCTAATAGTTGTTGGTTAACATGATCTCTAGTTACTGATGGAATAGAAAGTATTTCATTATCATATCATCCTGCTTCTTTCCTTTCCCCCCCTTTTTATTTCTTTTGTATCCTGATCTATAGACTATGTATTAATAATTATATTGATTGCTTAGGAATTCCCAGTTTTCACTTTGAGGATTGACAGGTTCTTGTCCCAAGATCAGGTCAAGTGTTATTAAAATTGCTGTATAGTTGGGAGCCCCGAGGTGCACAGTTGCAACACTCACACTAGAAGAGCTTTTCTATATTTACAATAATTTATTAATAAAATTAGCAAAGTCACAAACACTCAAACTCAGTAAGGTAGATAGAGATAATACAGAACCTATACATGAACATCAATATATTCACACCATCCCTTGCAGAACAACCTGAAATGTTAGCCCTTATCTTCCTCATCACCATCACTTTCCTTATCACCAGCTGCTATCATTCTGGCACCCCCCAAAGGCTACATTTCTCTCTTCTTCACACAAGGCTGGGATATAGCTTTTATGATATGTTCCTGATCATTGGTTCTGGCTGTTTCCTCTCATTGATTCGTGTTATCTCAGAGATCCAGAACAGGAGTACCAGAGGTCCTTTGGATCTAGTGGATCAGGTCTAATGTGCACCTCGGCAAACAAGCATCACTGGAGTAGAGTCCATCTCTTCAGGGAGTCATGAGAGGTGCTTGTGGCTCAAAGACTGATGTGGGCGTTAGACAGTACCCAATGAGATATTTGGGGGAAGGAGGACTGTAAAGGGACACGCCCTCACACTAGGTAGGAGGAGGCTAATGAGATCTTCTGGGCCTGAGCTGTGCTAACAAGGCACACTGTCATAACCTTAGTCCCAGATTTGGACCTTAGTGTCCAAAATATGGGGGTTAGCATGAAAACCTCCAAGCTTAGCTACCAGCTTGGACCTGGTACTTGCTGCCACCACCCAAAAAATTAGAGTGTTTTGGGGCACTCTGGTCCCCCTGAAAGCCTTCCCTGGGGACCCCAAGACCCAAATCCCTTGAGTCTCACAACAAAGGGAAATAATCCTTTTTCCCTTCCCCCCTCCAGGTGCTCCTGGAGAGATACACAGACACTAGCTCTGTGAAACTACACAGAGTGACTCCCCCTCTCTGTTCCCAGTCCTGGAAACCAAAAGCACTTTCCTATTCCCCCAGAGGGAATGCAAAATCAGGCTAGCAAATCCAACACACAGATCTCCCCCTGAATTCTTCCTCCCACCAATTCCCTGGTGAGTACAGACTCAATTTCCCTGAAATTTCCCAGTAAAGAAAACTTCAACAGGTCTTAAAAGAAAGCTTTATATAAAAAAGAAAGGAAAAATACATACAAATGGTCTCTCTGTATTAAGGTGACAATACAGGGTCGATTGCTTAAAAGAATATTGAATAAACAGCCTTATTCAAAAAGAATACAAATCAAAGCACTCCAGCACTTATATTCATGCAAATACCAAAGAAAAGAAACCATATAACTTACTATCTGATCTCTTTGTCCTTACACTTAGAAACAGAAGATTAGAAAACAGAAACTACTTCTCCAAAGCTCAGAGAAAGCAGGCAGAAGACAAAAAGACTCAGACACAAACTTCCCTCCACCCAGAGTTGAAAAAATCCGGTTTTCTGACTGGTCCTCTGGTCAGGTGCTTCAGGTGAAAGAGACATTAACCCTTAGCTATCTGTTTATGACACACACTTGCAATGCTTGTTCAGCATGGAGGAAGAAGAGGAGCTCAAAAGGGGAAACTTACCATAGGAAGGAACGGAGAACAGAAAGAATGCTGCTCCACCCACAGACTGAGGGTAACGGAGATAGTCCAGCTGAGGAGGAGACAACTACAGGACACACCACTCCCAGAGTTGTCCTGGCTCTCAGCAAAGCCATATGCCCCAGGAAGAAAGGTGGGAGGTAAACTGCCATGAAGGTGCAATAGACTTTGAGAGACTCAGCCAATAAACCGAACATCCAGGGCTGCCTGAGAGACTGGCCCTCATTCCAGCCACCCCTAAGGATTGCCAACTGGGGTAGAAGAGATTCTAAATGATGGACTATGGGACCAGAGGAGGGGCATTAAGGAGTCCACAGGGACTTTGCTCCCCTCACAGGGACCTTGAACTAAAAAAAATCATAATAATAACATATAAGATAATACCCCGTGAATATGAAGGTAGATATAGATATATTTCTTTATTTAGAGGCTTATACTTAGTTATGTACACTTAGTAGTAAGTTGTAGTGTATGTATATTTGTGTGTGTGTATATATATTCAAACCGTTATACTTTTTATTATATATATTCTTAATCTATTTTGTGTTATTGTAGGTAGGTGGAATACAGTTCCGTTTCTTCCAGTTTAAATAAAATTCCCGTTATGCTATTTTCTTGACAACCAGTTGTATTATCTTGGCAACCATTAAATAACTTTTTATCACAGTAGAACATCCCCCAGCTCTCATCTGCTGGGTAAATTATACCTCCACTGTGACAGACCAATACTAAATCTTGGTTGGCAGTTTTGAGATGGGGCGACCCTCAGGTGTATTTCAAATGATAACACAATAACTCTACTCTGAGAGGTCTGTTTATGTATATATATAAAAGTTAGTATAAGGACCCTGGAGCAATTGTTGGATTTATTTTATATTCATTTCTAGAGATGAATGTGGATGTTGAGTTGACATTGGTTGAAGTGTTCCATTGGTTGAAGTGATTTTGTCATGGTCAATGTCTGTAAACAGGGTGGACTGTTTAGACAAAGTGAAATAATGAAAGAACAAAAAACTGCACAGTTAACTGTCACTGTGTCTACACTAGGGAATTTTAGACAAAATCTCCCATTACTGATGCCACTAGTTCAGCGACAAAGGAGTTAGTACCAGTGTGAAACAGTGCAGATGAGGATCTGAAAGCTTCTGATGTTCTTACAATTATGTTACTTAAACGTAACTGATGCAGTGATAGAAACATCAGAAGCATTTGTAACTACATTAGGGCTTACACTGATACTAACATTAATGAAGGTGAACTTGCGTGCTGTGAGATCTTTTTCTACAATTATCTAGCATGGACAAGGCTGCAAGACTCACTAAACAAGCCAGTACTTGTCCGCTGCACTATCATTATCATAACACTTGTGTATCAGCGTGTTTATTGTTATTGAAGTAGTGAATGTTTTCAATTTTTATACACACACACATATATATATATAACACACATACACACACTAAAAGACAAACATGCTAACGACTCCCTGGTACTCTGAATAATGTTCATTCATTTATTTTAAATGATCAAAAACAATATTGGTTTAGCAGTTTTTACTCTTTTATGGGGAACATGGACTGGAGTTCAAGTTGCAACATAATCTTGATGTCGATCTCTTAGAAGAACGTTAATTTGTCAATGTCTGTAATTTGCCAGGCTTTATTAATCCATTCTTCTTTCTTTCGAGGAATATTTCTCTTCCAAAACTTTGCTATTACATTTTTTCCAATAAAGATATTAAAAAAAGGACAAATCTCTGAAATCATTCTCATATATTGAAACAATCCCACAAGAAATGTTTTGTAAATATCTATCTAATCCAATCTATTTTATATATGACAAGTTTTGCTCTCAGCGATGAGAATGCAACCCTACTAAAGTATATGTTATCTAATAATTTCTCACTGAGAGTTAATATTAGTATATGGGCATTCCTCCCTGACATGCACTGTGCCAGTGAGAGTGAGCCTGCCCCCACATATTATTTTAATCTATGTCTCTCCAATTTTGCATATGAACATTTTGTTGTGTATTGCCAAATTTTTTGTTCTACTTTTCTCTGGCTGGGTTTCTCTGGCAGATATCTTTGCCAATAGATGAGGCATTTAATTTTTAATTTAAGAAATATCTCATAATGCTTTATATAATGCTGACATCAGCCTTATTACATTTTTCTTTCAAAAAAACTGATTCTTTATTTTCCCTGGGTTCCTGGAAATAGAAATATTTAAAAGCAGGTGCAATATATAAGCATAATGTCATAATTGTAAGTAGTAGGAAAGTAGGATTTCTTCTCTCGTCTTATTAATCTTTTGAAATGAAGCACAGAATCTTTACCAAAGAGCAGAGACATCCTGCCCATGCCTAGTCACACCTTGCCCTCATTAAATCTTTTAAACATCTCTGTAAGAATTAGTCTCATTTTACAGATGGTAAGATAAAGGCAGAGAATTTAAATGATTTTAGAGAGACCATAGAAGGATTCAGTCTCTGCACCAGAGTTAGAATACAGAAGTCTCTTGCTTTCAATTCCATGTTTAAACCACTAGACTGTACCGCTTCTCATGCTATTGAGCTATAAGCCTGTGAGGCCCGAGGTCTCATTGGCTGGTAAGCAGAAGAATCCAGTAAGATACAGTTAGCTTGCAAGGGCCTTGCTGTCATCATCAGCCTAGGTGCCACTATCTCCCATAGCTGTGATTTTTATATGAAGGCCTCCCAAAAAACATTGAGAGATATGTCTGTGGTTTTCCTGGACCTCAGAGGCTAGCCCTGGTTGGCTTCAATGGAGTTCATGAATAATCCATGATTTTAAGCAAAAATAGGGACAAACCTTCAACCCTAGCAATTGGTTTATATAGCTTTACCTTTTTAAGGATATATATTTGCGAGGAAAAAATCTGAAAAATCTATTCAAAATTGTAAGCTGAGACTAACTCTGATATTTCCTGGTCCCCTAAAGGAAGAGAAATGGCCTGCAGGCACAGGCTTTGAGATCGCCAAAGACTGTCTGCACATTAAGGGACACAATACGAGAAACTAACCTAAGAACTTCTGAGTGGTTTTCAAAGGGTAAATGTGAGTGACTTTGACCAGTGAGTCAGCTGTAGTCTTGATGTAGGGCAGGGGTCAGCAACCTCTGGCATGCAGTTACCCTAGCAGACCGGGCCAGTTTGTTTATCTCTGCATCAGCAGGTTCGGCCGATCGCAGCTCCCACTGGCCGCAGTTCGCCATCCCAGGCCAATGGGGGTGGTGGGAAGCAGCGGCCAGCACATCCCTTATCCGCACTGCTTCCTGCCACACCCATTGGCCTGTGATGGCGAACTGAGGCCCGTGGGAGCCGCGATCAGCTGAACCTGCCAACGCGGCAGATAAACAAACTGGCCCGGCCTGCCAGGGTGCTTACCCTGGTGAGCTGTGTGCCAGTGGTTGCCGACCCTTAATGTAGGTTGTTATGGTGGAAGGAACAGAGATAATTAGCAACCATAATGAGTAGACATGACATTTATGTATGTGAAGGGGCACCAGTTCTAATTCCTGCAAGCCCATATATTAATAGTCATAAGATGAAGAAAACCTAGTGCTTAGAAAATGAGGATAGCTGGTAATCTCATAAAATACTACTTTATTTTGTAGGGAGTTCCTAATACATTGCTCAATGAAATGAATGAAACATTCTATATTGGTCAGATTCAGCACCATAGTTAGACACTCTGTTAAGTAACATGGTATTGATATTTGGCTAATGTCAAATAACTACATCCGCTTGTCTGAGAGTGAACATCAATAATGACAATGTACAGCTATAAGAATACTAGGTGCCTTCCTTTAAGTAATGATTTAGCCATTGCACATGTCTAACACAACTTACTCTGAGAACCAAGAAGTGGACACAAAAGGGAAAATATGATTTTGCTTGACTGATGTGGCCATCTGTCTATCCATTATGATAAAATGAACTATAGTAATGTAATAACATAGAACATGATATATGCAGTAATTTGCCATTTCCTGCTTCAAAATGTGCCTCAGAATATAATGTTTCCAGTGAACAATGTATCGAGGGCTGATTTGGAAAGAACGGTGGGATTTGTAGGGGCAGAGTTCATTACGTCAGTCTGTGCAAATGCTTCTTTTCACACCTTTGAAAAATATACACACAGCATGTATTTTCACTGCTAGGTTATGAGGTGTTTTATTTGCAAGCATAGGGCTAGATCTGCACATAAATTAGGCATACAGTTGTGCACACAGTTGCCATAATTGAGTATATAGATCTATGTGCATGTGCAAGTGGTTAGTTAGGCACATTGATCAGAACAGGCAAGAGAATGAAACTCACATAGTGATGTTTTTTAAAGTGGGAGGTGGCAACTTTGTTAACTTTTAACTTCACTGGGAACTGGAGGGGTAACACTTCCAGCCCACCTAAATACCAGGAATTGCTTGGGTTCAGTGCCATGTTGGATGTTTCTATGCCAGATCACCAGTATTCAGGGCTGGCACTCTCCATACTAGGATTTAGGATTCAGCCCACATCTGCATATCTTCTCCTCACTCTGCAGAGGGGAAAGAGGGTACAAAGTCTGCAGACTAAGGGTCCTCTCCTTCTTTTTCCAGGTTCACCATGTGTGATGATGCGGTTCTGGCGGGACCCAACTGAGAGTGCCAATTCAGGACCAGTTGCTTAAAACAGGGCAGTTACAGCCCAAGGGTGGGGCTTTTCCACCTCTAAGGCAAACTAAACCAGCCAGACAAAAAAGACTTTGATTTCACTTCCCTGGCTAGCCACAAGTGACACAAGCAACTTCCTTAGACACTTCAGTTTCCCAGTATCATCACCAGTGCCACTCGTCCTGGGGATGAATGGTTATGAAAACCAACACCCCAATAAGAGAAAATGGTTCCCTCGATCCCAAAGAATCAAGCCCCAGACCCAGGTCAATATACAAATCAGATCTTACCCACAAATCATGCTGTTGCCAATCCTTTAGAATCTAAAATCTAAAGGTTTATTCATAAAGGGAAAAAGATAGAGATGAGAGCTAGAATTGGTTAAATGGAATCAATTACATACAGTAATGGCAAAGTCCTTGGTTCAGGCTTGTAGCAGTGATGGAGTAAACTGCAGGTTCAAATCAAGTCTCTGGAGTGCATCCACAGCTGGGTGGGTCATCAGGCCTTTGTGCAGAGCTTCAGTTTGTAGCAAAGTCCCTCCAGAGGTAAGAAGCAGGATTGAAGACCTGATGGAGATGAGGCATCAGCCTTTTCCAGGCTTTTCCAGGTGTAAGAACACTTCTTTCTTCTTACTGTGGAAAATTACAGCAAAATGGAGTCTGGAGTCACATGGGCAAGTCCCTGCATACTTTGCTGAGCTACAAGGTGTATCTGCCTTCTCTCAATGGGTCAATTGTGTAGCTGATGGTCCTTAGTGGGCCATCAAGCAGGCTAGGCAGAGCTAACACCAACTTGTCTAGGAGGTTTCCCAGAAGCATAGCACGAGTTTGAAATACAGGCAGGATAGAGCCAATATTCATAACTTCAACTGAAAAATGATACATACATGTAGACAACATAATCATAACCAGCAACCCATAACCTGGACTTAGACACCTTATATGACCCCCTTTACATAAGATTTGGTGCCACTACAGGACCTTGGTTGCAACCATGTTCTATATGGTCCCAGATTATATCAGTAACTTCACATCATGTCAATCACATCCCAAGGGAAAAGTCTTTTCCTGACTCCCAAAACTAGTGATGTGGTCAGACCCACAGCATCTTGGAAATGCAGTTCAGACTATACCTCCACTATGGGGCAGCATCTGCAGCAAAATAGCTGCTGTGTGTCCTAAAGGCTTCATATTCAGAAAGGGGTGTGTGTGTATGGGAGGCAAGAGACAATCAGCTCTCCCTTCCCCTTGCACAGCCTAGCCAATGGGCAGCAAGAAAAGATGGCAGAATCAATCTCTCTTCCCCTCAAGTATCAGAGGGGTAGCCATGTTAGTCTGGATCTGTAAAAGCAGCAAAGAGTCCTGTGGCACCTTATAGACTATACTATGCTAGACTAGACTATACTATTCACCCACGAAAGCTCATGCTCCAATACGTCTGTTAGTCTATAAGGTGCCACAGAACTCTTTGCTGCTCTCTCTTCCTCTTTACCCTCCTCCCTGCGCAGGCATGAACCTGCCTATCTTTTCACCTTTTCTCTCAGGATGCTAGGAGTTATCTATCCCCTGCCTCTTCAATCAAATAGGGGCAGATCTAGTGTTTTTGCAGCCCCAAACACGGAAATCAGGCTGCCTTTGGCGGCTTTGGATGGGGGATGGGCATCTGCCCACACAAGGCAAGTGTTGCACACAGTGAAAACCATCCCATATTATACAGACATAAACAAAAAATGATTAAGATGGCAATATTTAAGAAAGTATATTAAGACTGTGTCAATATTTTAGAGGTTTATAACATAGCCATAATAATTGGCTCCAGGCTACAACTTGGCATGGAAGGGTGTTATATTTATAAGTAGGTTACTTAATTTTAGGTTACATAACTAACATGCTAATATATTGTGAGCTGTTATATTTATTAATCTGCTTTGGGTTTTTTTTCCTAAAAAAAAAAAGGGAAAGATATGCTGCAGCATTCCCCCTCCCACACAGATGGGCAGGGATAGATAGGGCTTTGACTCTGCCCCCAAAGCAACAGCCCAGGGGGGGAAGCAGTCTGCACCAGGTAAAGGAGTGATGCAGATTACTTTCCCACCATAGTAAGAGAGAAATCAGTTACAATTTAGTTGCTGACCAGCTCTGGGGAAATGCAACTGCGCACTGCCCCATACTCCATGCTAGTTGTTATAAATCCATTATTTAGATCCCAATAGGCAGCAACTCTGGCTCAAAAAAATCTCGAGCCAAATTCTCATGTGACTTAATCACTCCTGGGATAGGACTGGAGAGGACACTTTAACCGCCTCCCCATTCAGGCTCTCTCAGGCAGCTGCTGCACTGCATGGAGCAGTGACCTAGAGTGGCTGGCATGAGAAGTGGCTGGTCTCACCCCTTCTTGTCCCCACCCAGGCCCAGCTGCCAGAAACAGGGGCTGAATATGCCTGGGACAGGCACACTGGAAGGACAAAGCCCCTCTCCCTTCCCCCTGACAGGCCAATCAGGGTGGAGGCGGGGGAGGCATTTGACCCAGCATGCTCCTCCTACACATTGCCTCTGGAAGAGACCCTGGAAGGTTTTCACCTTCCTCTGCAGCATGGGGCACAGGTCACTTGCAGCTTTAAACTAGACTAAATGATAGATTCTCTGTAACTTGCAGTCTTTAAATCATGATTTGAGGACTTCAGTAACTCAGCCAGAGTTTATGGGTCTATTATTGGCGTGAGTGAGGTTCTGTGGCCTGCAATGTGCAGGAGGTCAAACTAGATGATCATGATGGTCCTTTCTGACCTTAACGTCTATGAAGCTATAATATCTGGATACAGGTTCTTAGTTCTTGCAAGATTTCTTCCAATGTGATTTGGAGAAAATGTTTTTGTGAAGAAAACAATGATACAAGTATTGGTGGGTAAAGGCCTTTAATTACATTTAAATGAGATGGAAAGCTTTTTTAAAACATCAATTATTTTACTTGTAGTCATTGAAATAGAACATTTATGGTGAATTTCAGAGGGAGAGAGAGAAAAAGTCTTTCTGAACTTTTGTAGAGTTCTGCAAAGATTCAACCCCCTCAGTTCAATCTGAAAGCCAGCCACATCTTGTCAGGATTTGTCTTGTCTGGAATCCTTGCCATAGTGTAATTTTGGTGAAATTTCTGTCACTGGTCCTTGTCATGAATATTTATTCACATCCCAATGGAAATCATTGCTCATCTGAAAGGGCGTTAACAATCTTTAATAGCCTCTTCTGATTTGATTGATGTTTTTACCACTTCCTCCAGTAAATAGGTTCCATTAGCATACCAAATATGATATCTGTCCTTTTACCTCTGCAGGCACTTTACTGACCACTCACTTATGATTTAAATATCCCACCTAGGGTTTTACTGTCAGTTCAGGTCATTTGTTCAAACTCGCTGGAGAAAGACTTAGCTATTTAACCAGCTAGCACTTCTGACTACCATCTTGCACAGTAACAAAATGTAGTCTGCTCAGACTGGTAGTTTAATCATAGCATTTGGATGGTTCCTGCTCAGTCATCAGTATAGCACAAAGAGTTGTTCATACAATATAGTCTGTACTTGATGGGTTGATAATATTAGTAGATATATGGGATTAAGTGACATGTAATTGCATATGTATAAAGAAAGATATAGTGCAATGTCTCTTATGCTCACAGCAGAAACTGGAATAGCTTTTACATGGGAATTTGTATGTTGTATACACACTGAATTTGTATGTAACTGACACACTGCATGTTAATTTTGAAAATATAACCTTCAGTCTAATAGTTATCAGCTCGACTATTGTTAGCTGTATTAACAGTTGCTACTGGGTCTTGGTTCCAAAATGAATGTCATTGTTTATCAACTGTTTCTAATGCCTTGACAAAATCCAAGGGCAAATGAATGTCCAGAAAAGAGGTGGAGAACATACATTTTGCATGTCACAGTGTTTGCATCATGACAATGACAATTGTGTCATTTCTCTCTAACACAAACTGTGTGTGGCCCAAATGAGTAAAGGGCTACTCACTCATTATGGGTAGGAGGCAGAGCCACTCTTCTTTGTTTTCTAGCCAATTTTAACCCAAAAGGATCTTCTTTCCTTTACTGGCAGTGATGACTCCAGCTTTCATTGATAAGTGTATTAGACGGCAATTCTTTCATGGATCATGTACATTATCCCTATGTCTTAGATACATATGCTAGTGAATGTAAAAGGAAAGAGTAGAAGAATATTAAGAAACACAAAATAAGCTAAATATGCTGACTTGTGGCCAAGTTTTTAGATTATTGTAAGTACCTTTTAGCATTCTTCCTTGGGAACTCGTTGTCTTAAACTTCATCAGGAAGAGAACTGTGTGGAAACAGCCCAGTAACATAAAGAGCAAAAACATCATGGGTTAAATTCTCCTCTCATTAACAGCTAGGGTGACCTGATGTCCTGATTTTATAGGGACAATCCCGATTTTGGGGTCTTTTTCTCATGTAGGCACCTATTACTCTCCACCCCCTGTCCCGATTTTTGACACTTGCTGTCTGGTCAGCCTATTAACAGCAGTAGAATTCCAGTGACTTTACTGTAGGTGCTCTGCTGTAAAAGAAAAGAGAATTTGATTCCATTTATTCATAGGACTGACTTGCCAAAAAGTTTGTAATTTTCACTGAATTTTTTCACTCTGGTGGGAGGTGTTTAACACTATTATGGCAGTAAAATTAATCTGAAATTCATAAAACAGGATGCAGAATTTTCACATCGGTCCTAAGCTTTAAACTGTAAAGTGATGTACATATTTAGAACCTGATTTTGTGCATGTTTGAGTAATGAATGGGATATAGATTATATATTGTATTGATTTCTTAGACTGTGAGCTCCTTGGAGGACCGTTCTTCTTATATGCTCAGAAAGCAACTTAACACTGCCACAAATAAATAATAAAGTTACAATTATAATATAGACAGCAAAGATATTTTCAAAAAATACTGGTCAACCTGGTTTGTTCACTTTGATAATAACCACAAGGAAATGACAGGAAGGGTCTGTTCACAGCATGACTATTTGCTCCTTTGGGAGTAGCATTTCTAGGAGTGATTATTATTAATGATTATTTATTACTTGCATTATCGTAGTGTAAGGAGCCCCAGTCATTGTGCCCATTGTGGTAGGCACTGTACAAACACAGAAAAACAAAATGGTCCCTGCCCCAAAGAGTTTACAATCCACATATAAGATGAGACAACAGATGAATATGGAGAAACCAGTGTGGGGGGGTACAAGCAAACAATGAAACAACGGTGGTCAGCATGATAGGCTGTGTCATAAATAGATAGCTAAGGGTTAATGTCTCTTTCACCTGGAAAGGAGTAACCTGAAACACCTGACCAGAGGACCAATCAGGAAACAAGACTTTTTCAAATCTGGATGGAGGGAAGTTTTGGGTGTGAGTTCTTTGTTCTTTGTCTTGTGTCTGTGCCCTCTTGGCTCTGAGAGTGATTTTTCTGTCTCCTGGCTTTCTAATCTTCTGTTTCCAAGTTGTAAGTACAAAGATAGTAAGACAATAGGTTTATATTGTTTTTTTTGTACTTACATGTGCGTAGTTGCTGGAGTGTTTTGAATTGTATTCTTTTTGGATAAGGCTGTTTATTCATTTTTTCCCTTTAAGCAATTGACCCTGTATATTGCCACCTTGATACAGAGACTATATATTATGTCCTTTTCACTCTTTTTATATAAAGCTTTCTTTTTAAGACCTGTAGGAGTTTTTCTTTAGTGGGGACTCCAGGGAATTGAGTCTGCAGCTCACCAGGGAATTGGTGGGAAGAAGAAGTCAGGGGGAAAATCTCTTTGTGTTAAATTTACTAAGCCTGACTTTGCATACCCTCTGGGTAAGGGGGAAGAGAGATTAGCTCTCTCGGTACTTGTGTTTCCAGGACTGGAAGCAGGGAATCTCCTAGGGTCGTCCAGGGAGGGGAGCCTGGGAGGAAGTAACCAGGAAACAAGGGGAGGGGGTTATTTCCCTTTGTTGTAAGACTCAAGGCATCTGAGTCTGGGGGTCCCCCAGGGAAGGTTTTGGGGAGACCACAGTGAGCTAGGCACTGTATAAATCCCTGGCTGGTGGCAGCGTTATCAGGTCCAAGCTGGTAACTAAGCTTGGAGGTTTTCATGCTAACACCCATATTTTGGGCGCTAAGGTCCAGATCTGGGAAAAAATGTTATGACAGGCTGTGATCTTAGCATCCCAGGAGCCTATCCATTGTCAGGTAGTTGTAGGCATCATGCCAAAGGAGAGTTTTAAGGAGCGTTTTGAAGAAGGATTATGAGTTAATTTTGTGAATGCGGGAGCTCCTCCAAAGCTTGAGGATCAGCATGAAAGAAAGTACAAAGGTGCTTGTTTGAAATTTAACAAGTGGGTGAGGGAGGCTGGCATTATGGGCCAATTGGAGGTGGGAGTCGATCTCTTAATACTGAATGAGAGATAATAGGTAGGGTACGGGTAAGTCATGAAGGGCATTGAAAGTGATGAGCTAATCTTCATTCCAGCACCATGATGCCACTTTCAGATGTACTATTTTTGGTTGTGGTAAGAGTGAGCACTTAATAGATGCTCTCTACATCCTCTCTCCTAACTCCACCTTTTGGGTGACATCCTGGCCTCGTTGAAGTCAATGCGAATTTTGCCATTGACTTTAATGGGACCAGGATTTTACCCTTTGTCTCCTTGCACTGTTATCTTCTTCCATGCCACTTATTAGCTTATTACTTCCCAGGTGCCAAATGGTCTTCCACATTGTCAAATTCCATCTTGAAACCCATTTCTTTCCACTACATGTTGTTACAATTATCTTCTCAACAAATGACTGTTCTTCTGACCCCTGAACTGTAGTCCCATGTCCCATATTTGGACCAAAATCTGTTTGACTTCCTGCTCCCTGTGATCTCAATCATTAACAGATCTGCTCTCATGCATAAGGACAGTAGGATTTTGTCCTGAGATACCAAGAGATATGAAATTTTGCCTTTTATGAGTTCCGCAAATGCTTTATTACATAGGACACTAGATATATAATTAATACAAATAGTCATGTTGTTATGTTGGGAATAGGAAACCAAAATATCTGATGTAACCATGGGTAAGAGAGCATTGCCATGTTCAAAGGCTATTTGAAGTTTTCAGAACTTCATAAACCTGTATCTAGTCTGGAAAATTCTGTTTATTAAATTGAGACCTTAACTAGGTTAACTAGGTTAAAATCTGATTTTAAAATTTTAAGTTACAGAAATATAAAGGAGGTAAGTCTATTACACATTTTTAGTAACAGAAAAGAACATCTCTGTGGACTGATGGCATGTACACCAAGTTTTAGTCCAATATGGTTTTATATGGCTCAGTTAAAAACAGGAAACACCAAGTTGACTGTCAATGTATCAGTGCTACTGCAGCACTATAATGTTTTTCTTTACTTCAGCTATTTTCCAGTGGTAGAACTAGAAAGCAACATTTAGGCTACAATATAATCCTATCAGTTTTACATAAAATATGGATAAAGAATAAACACTTAGCATCCCTGGTACAAATTCACTGGACTTCACGAAACACTAATATATGGATTACGAAAAGTTAACATAATCCTTTTATGGGAACTAAAATCAATTACATGTCAGCTTTGTGGTATTATAAATGTATTTAGTCGGCACAGAATTTTTCCAGCATTATTCATTACAGATTGAAATTGACTAACCAGTTGTTAAATATTAAATAGAACTAATCAAAGTATGGTTCAAGAGATTTTAACACCAATGATCAAAGTGAGCTATTTATTACCTGATTCATGTTTCCACTGAAACAGTGCTTCTATGATGTTATAGCTACCTGAATTTAGTTTGCGTGAGCTCTTAATTTTTCAGTTTAACATGAATGAAAAATAAAACTCAATAATAATAAAAAAAAGTTCATGCAGTGCTAGAGTTGAGAAATTTAGGGCACAAAACTCAGGCAATTCTATGTAGGAGTTCCCAGGGCAAATATATCTTGCCTACCTTAGGCCTGATCCAAAGTGGACCTCTTTCAACTGACTTCAGTGGGCTTTGGGGTCAGGTGCCTTGTGCACATGGCATACTTTGTACTATTGATATGCTAAGATTAATGTATTAAAGACCACAGGCTAAATACAGTCTGGTATTTTGCAAGGGGCTTTGGATAGAGGGAGAAAACATAGGGAACCTCTTACTCTTGAGTGTGCAAGCAGGCAGGATTCCTCATGGCACAAAAGAATGTGCTTGGATATATATCTAGCTGGCTAAATGTTGACCTGCAGACTCTGACTAAGACACAGGTAGGCACCTAAATATAATTAGCTTGATTTTTAAAGCACGGAGGACCCACTTATCCCATTGAAGTCAATGGGTTGCACATAAATTGTGCACTGCTGCTGACACTCCCTCATAATGCAAGAACAAGGGCAGATTCAATGAAGTCAAATGGCAACAGTTTAAAACAGATAAAAGAAAATACTCTTTTACACAATGAATAATTAACACGTGAAACTCATTTCTATAAGACATTCACAAGGTCAAAAGTTTAGTATTATTTTAAAAATATATTGGACATATATATGTCACCACACACCTTCCAGCTTCTTCAGCAATTGAGGCAGACAACAACCTCCTTCACTACACCTCGTTCCCACAGCTCTGTCCATCCTATGCACTGAATGAGGCAGGGGTCTATGGAAAAATAATATCTGATCATTTAATTCAAGACTGTATCATAATCATACGCACAAGGGGGCTGAATTAAGATTACATGAGCATTTCCTACCTGTTGAGTGCTTGGCTTTATAACTTTAATGTTCTTTTAATGTTGTTTTTTAATGTTATTTCCTAAACTTTTTTTAATATATTAAAAAATATTATCCCTTGGAACTATGTTGATTCTTGACATGGGTCAACATCAGGGTTGGAATTTTAGATCCACAGTACACTCCTCACTTCTACTTGAGCTAATGGAGTAACTGGTAACACAAGAAGGCTGTTATTCTCTATGTGGACCTGCCACCAGAAGGGATGGAGACAATACTTTACCAGCAGGTTTCACAGCTATTTGCTAGACAGCAAGAGAAGGTTGAGACTCAGTCCAATTCTGTGTTCCTTAGAGGAGTGTCCTCTTGTGGTTAGAGTCCCATCTTCCTCTGCCCCTCCCCCAGCCTCTCAGACTTCCTGTGTCCCTTCTGCTCTGCTTCTGCTCCCGCTCCTCAGCTCATACCCCATTCCCTCTCTGGCTGTTGTCTCTCTGGTTCCTATCCATCTCCCCAACTCATGCCTACGTCTCCTCCTTGGTCCTATCCTTCTCCACCCTCCCCATCTCTTATCTTCTCTTTGCTCCAGTCCGTGTTCATACCCTCTAATCCTATCCTTCCCATTCCTGGCTCCTGCCCATTTCACCGACCTTGTTCTTACTTCCCCCAATCTTCTGCTTCCCATGGCTCCTGCTGCTGTCCTTCTCTGCAACTCCTGCAACACCCTTAGGCTTCTATTCCCCACTCCGCAGTGAGCTCCTGCCCCGACCACCTGCCCTGCATCTCTTTCCTCCCACCCTTCTGCATCTGATTCAGGTGGCTTCCTCCTTCCTTCTCCTCCACTCTGTCTTGGCACCAGCAAGGGGAACATTGAGAGCACATGATAGCCAGTCTCCTCAATTTAACTTCCGGTGCCACAGCACTGGAAGTAGCAATTGCAGCCCAGGTCTGAAGAATGCTCCTTCACTCTGTGAGGTCAGCCCATGCACAGCCTGGTCAGCCCATAGGAGCCTTGGAGGATGCTCAGTGCAGACAGAATCTTCAGAGAATTTATCTGCCAAATTCTGAGTCTTTACTGAGCATGTACAAATAGATTTCCCAGATAACCTGGCCAAATTTGGACAGTTTTTTCATGGGTATGGCAAAAGACATATTCCTGACACTAAGGTTTAATCACTGCCCTCCCCTAACCATTGTTCAAATCCCTGATTCAAACAGCATGGAGGCACTAGAATTTCTCAGTGAAACAGTGGGAAGCATTTTTTCAGCATGGGAAAACCAACATGTTCTCCTAACTTTATTCTGAGAAATGGCTGAACTCTTTAGCTGAAACTTTGCAAAAAATTCAGCCTGAGACAAATAACAGACATGGAAAATTTCAGACACAACAGTTTAAGTTTAGCAAAGTTATAAGCAGGGCTGTCAAGCAATTAAAAAAAATGAATCATGATTAATCACACTGTTAATAATAGAATGCCATTTATTTAAATATTTTTGGATGTTTTCTACATTTTCAAATATATTCCTTTCAATTACTACTCAGAATGCAAAATGTACAGTGCTCACTTTATATTTATTTTATATTACAAATATTTATGCTGTAAAAACCAAAGAAATAGTATTTTTCAATTCACCTAATACAAGTATTGTAGTGCAATCTATCATGAAAGTTGAACTTACAAATGTAGAATTATGTACAAAAGATAGCTGCATTCAAAAATAAAACTGTGTAAAATTTTAGAGCCTACAAGTCCACTTAGTGCTACTTCTTGTTCAGCCAATCGCTCAGACAAACAAACAAGTTTGTTTACATTTGCAGGAGATAATGCTGCCTGCTTCTTGTTTACAATGTCTCCTGAAAGTGAGAACAGACATTCTCATGGCACTGATGTAGCCAGTGTTGCGAGATATTTATGTGCCAGATGCACTAAAGATTCATATATTCCTTCATCTTCAATCACCATTCCAGAGGACATGCATCCATGCTGATGAGGGGTTCTGTTTGATAATGATCTAAATCAGTGCAGACTGACACATGTTCACATTCATCATCTGAGTCAGATGCCACCAGCAGAAGGTTGATTTTCTTTTTTGGTGGTTCAGGTTTTGTAGTTTCCACATCAGAATGTTGCTCTTTTAAGACTTTTGAAAGAATGCTCCACACCTCATCCCTCTCAGATTTTGGAAGGCACTTTAGATTCTTAAATCTTGGGTTGAGTGCTGTAGCTGTCTTTCTGGAAATCTCACATTGGTACCTTCTCTGCATTTTTCTCAGATCTGCAGTGAAAGTGTTCTTAAAACAAACAACATGTTTTGGGTCATCATCTGAGACTGATGTAATATGAAATACATGGCAGAATGTGGGTAAACCAGAGCAGAAGACATACTATTCTCTCTCAAGGAGCTCAGTCAATTTTTAATTACATTATTTTTTTAATGAGCGTTATCAGCATGGAAGAATGTCCTCTTGCATGGTGGCTGAAGCATGAAGGCGCATACGAATGTTTAGCATATCTGGCATGTAAATATTTTGCCATGGCAGATAGAAAAGTGCTATGCAAATACTTATTCTCACTTTCTGGTGACATTGTAAATAAGAAGCAGGCAGCATTATCTCCCGTAAATGTAAACAAACTTCTTTGTTTTAGTAGCAAAGAGTCCTGTGGCACCTTATAGACTAACAGACGTATTGGAGCATGAGCTTTTGTGAGTGCATACCCACTTCATCGGATGCATTCACCCACGAAAGCTCATGCTCCAAAACGTCTGTTAGTCTATAAGGTGCCACAGGACTCTTAGCTGCTTTTACAGATCCAGACTAACATGGCTACCCCTCTGATACTTGTTTGTTTTAGAGATTGGCTGAATAAGAAGTAGGACTGAGTGGACTTGTAGGTTCTAAAGCAGTGGTTCCCGCTTGTGCAGGGAAAGCCCCTGGAAGGCCAGGCTAGTTTGTATACTGCCATGCACCAGGCCAGTGGGAGCTTCTGGAAGTGGCAGTCAGTATGTTCCTCAGCCCGCGCCGCTTCCAGCAGCTCCCATTGGCCTGTAGCAGCGAACTGCGGCCACTGGGAGCTGTGATTGGCCGAACCAGTGGATATGACAGGTACACAAAATGCACCGGCCTGCCAGTGGCTTTCCCTGCACAAGCAGCGGAACAAGTTTGGGAACCACTGCTCTAAAGTTTTATATTGTTTTGTTTCTGAGTGCAGTTATGTAACAAAAAAAAATCAACATTTTAAAGTTGCACTTTCATGATAAAGAGATCGCATTACAGTACTTTTATGAGGTGAATTGAAAAATACAATTTCTTTTGTGCATCATTTTTACAGTGTAAATATTTGTAATAAAAATAATATAAAGTGAGTACTGTACATTTTGTATTCTGTGTTGTAATTTAAATCAATATATTTGAAAATGTAGAAGAACATCCAAAATATTTAATAAATTTCAACTGCAATTAAAACTGCGATTAATCGTGATTAATTTTTTTAATCACGATTAATTTTTTTGAGTTAATAGCATGAGTTAACTGTGATTAATCAGCAGCCCTCATTATAAACAACTGTAAATAGGGTCTTATAATGGAAAGTTTTTGGCAATCTTAATTATAGGTTCATTATGCGACCCATAATAATAAAATATAGTAATTTTCTATCCATCCATGCACTGAAATAAACTTTTAATTTTTAGTCTTAGCATGAGCCAAAAAATAAATAAAAATAAAAATCAGTCTTTTGAATCACAGTTTATTCTGGATCTGGTTTTATAGTTCACAAATTAACTATACTTTCATGAGTTATTCTTTCTCGTACGATTCAGAAAATATATGGCACAATGGATACCCTCTCTACCCCCACGGATTGGGGTAAACCTCCTTAGTCAAACCTGGTTGCTCTGTGGGAGGTAAAAAGCAAACTAAACAATGTTCCTACAAGCAACAAAATAGTTTACATTTATTACCCTTGCAGAGTGAGGCCCCCAAAGCCTCAGAGAGATGATTCTCCAAATCACTGCATTCTAAGCTTGAGTGACTGATTTAAAAGCTTGCAAGAGATTTATAACGATTCACTGTGTAAGCCAGTGATTTTACATGTAAGTCAAGACACTGCTTTTAAATGACAAAAACTTTAGACTCACATTGGACTCAGCAGGTGACCAACTGTTTGCTTAGATTTAGAATGGCAGGCTTTATCTGGCACAGTGTTTCAAGTGGAGTTTGAAACACATACACAATGCATTTTATCCTGAGATCATTTCAGAAGCACTGAAATCTACACCAGAATTTTCAAAGTTCTCTGTCTCTGTGTCTAATATAGTAGGTATGCAAATAAGTGTGTGCTCACTAATTTCCATAAGTATTTTTCAGGATAATTTTAAGCATCTGCCTTTTTTTGAAAATATGTGCAGATGGGCAAAATTTGAAAAGAGATTAATTCCTTCAGCAATTTTGTTCAGGTGTGAGGATAGAAAATAGCTTATTGAACTGAAGGATTGTGAGGTGGAGAAACACAAGAAAACTGTTCCAGAGGTTAGGTGCTACAGAGAAGAAGACGTTCACAGTAAGAGTGATGAGTGGTGGAAAGGGGAAGAAAAAAGAGAGGCTAGATGAACAAGGAGGGGACTAAAAAGAGAAAAATTCTCAGAAAGAGGCTGGAGGAAGTTTGTGCACAGGTTTAAAATAATAAATACAGTTTTGAACTGGATTCTGAAATGACTGAGAATCAGCAGAGATTAAATGAATTGCAACTTCAACTGCCAAAGAATCCTTTTTCAGTGTATGTGGTAATGGATGATCTAAGGCTTTAATTGCAGTATTAAAATAAAATATTTGGAGTTCAGTCTGGCACCCAATCCCATAATGGGCCTTTGGCACTTTGACTTGGGGGTCTGATGAGTGTGTTTGAGAGGTACATAGATGAGCTAGAGTGCTTTGTAATTGTATAGACACCAGCATTCTCAGGACGCCACTAATGGTTATTGTTCCATCTCCCATGGGACAGAATCACATTCATATTGAGTGACTGGCCTTTACAGTTCTGTAGTGTAAAATAGTTATGACATTTTAAACTCAAGATAACAGCTTTCTTGAAGCTATTATAATAGCAGCACCCCTTCCTCATGAATCCCTCCCCTGCCTCCTACTGCTCCAGGACTTTCTCTCTGCTACAGGACCATACGTGAAGGCATTTCTGTGTCCTCTGTCCACAGGCCCAGTCCTGAAAATAGTGGGATTGGAGGAGCAACTTCCATCCTTGCACCGCTTCCATCAGACTCCAAAATCCCATGACTTGTGATCAGTTTGTGAGGGCTGGCAATACTGCCTTACCCAGACTGTTCAGAGGGATTCTACTTCCTCCCGACACCCCCCCCAGGTGGGGGAAGCTGCCATCAATCCCTCTAACTCCCACCCCATCAATATCCTTTGTGTCCTCAGCCTCCCTTCTGCCCCCATATCCCTCTGCATCCCTTAAATCTGCCTCCTGCTGCCTCTCACGTTCTCCATCCACTTTTCACAGTCTTTGCTGCTCCTCATAGTCCCTGTGTCCTGTCCAGCATCCCAAACTTTGGAGTGGCAAACATTTTGCCTGTATGCATGGCTTCAGTCTCATTGAACATAGTGGCAGGTGGCAGCCAACTTTTGGTTTTAAGGGCAACCTCACTTCCTTATGCAGATAGGCAGCAGGAAAACGGCAGTCATCAGCCCCATAGACAGTAATAGGAGATGATGGCCATTTTGAACAAGGGAACATACTCAACATGGCAGCCTTCCATCATATTTTCATGAGACAGGTACAAAAAATACACCAGAATTGCTAGCATTATGATAATCCTAGCTTCTAGCCCTGCTTTACCCCTTTTAAAATAGGAAGAGGGGGAAGCGAGAGAGAGACATCTGTTTATGTTTAGCATTTGAAAGCTGACTTTCAGGCTAAATTGGAGTATTTCTTGAGAATTTGAAGAAAATGGCACAAATACTTTTCCGATTGGCAAGCTTTTAACATAACTTTGAGAAATATTTGTGACATGTCTGTCTGAGCCCTGTATATTGAAAGCTGAATCAAAACTAAGGCCTGTTAGTTCTACTTGCTATGCATTTATTTAACACTAAGCATCTACAGTATGTAATATAGACTCATAGACTCATAGACTTTAAGGTCATGCATACTTAGGTAACCATAATATATAAAAACAATATACATTTTGTATTGTTTCTCCTTTCTCCCATCCTTCATATATTGCTTGTCTTAAGGAGGAGCAAGGAAGTCTGAACTAACAAAGATGTGTGCCTTTTGTGCCCCAGAGCACTTTGCTTTTCTTTCTCTCCTCCCTTGCCTTTTTAGATGTATAGAACTCTTTGAGGCAGGGGCTGTGAAGATTTGGGGAATCTATGGGGAATCGTATAGCTTATAATTTCTGGTTGATATTATGAAACTGTTTTATGAATGCTCTTTGTGGATGTAGAATCAACCATTTGCTAACAGGGCTATAATACATCTCTCCCAGACCAGGGACAATGGGAAGTTGTTAATCTTAATGTCTGTGCTTTGGTCAAACAATGGGTGTGCTAAGGACCCTGAGGGAAGCTAATTCCTCCAACTTGTCTGCAGTGATGGGGAAGTGAAAAATGCAAAATTGCCAAACAGGATAGCAGGGACAAAGAAAGTGTTTAAAAAGAACTCACAGGAGGACAAACGGGGAAGGCTTTTGTGGGAAGCTTTGCGCAGATTTTTTGTACAGCTCCAAGCACAGTGGAAACCTGACTGTGGTATTTGGGTGCTACTGTAATACAAATTAGTATTTTTTTTATTAGAAATCAAGATTTACTTCATAAGCAGTTGGCATCAGAACCCTCAGGATAGGGTAATTTTTCAGCAAACATATTGCTAATTTTTTTTAAAAATATGAGTCAATGTTATTGAAGTTGCAGTTACTGGGACGATGAATGCAGTGTAACAGCTTAAATAGCTAGGGTGGCTTCACAGTAAAAACTCCTCCTCTGAACAGTTTTTTCAGAGGGCAAATTTTGTGTGCCAGTGGGTTTGTGGTAGAAAAAGGTTTCTGACTCTATAGACTCTTCTCAACTGACTTTTTTGAACAGACAAATGTGTGTCTCACACTGCCACTTGCCTACCCTCTCAAACCAATGTCGAGGATCCATTTGAGCTGACCCAGCCTGTGTGATTTTTCAGATCCTTGGGGACAGTGGTGGAACTTACAAGTTCAGAAGACTCAGTCAATATACTGCTTCTCAGATCAATGCCCATTCGGGGAGAATGGGGCCAAGAAGTCAGGCTTACTTTTAGACAGTGAGACCTGTGTCAGCTCAAAGGATTAAGCAACTTTTAAGTCACAATGTGACTGCATAAATTGTTAATATACTGACTTTTTCAATTGTATGCATGATTGTGCATAAGTCTTTCTGAACTGCGACTAATTCAGCATAAGATAGTGCAGAAGTCGGCAACCTCTGGCACATGGTTAGCCATCTGAGGCCAGTTGGGGTGGCGGGAAGCCGTGGCCAGCATATCCTTTGGCCTGCGCCGCTTCCCGCAGCTCTCATTGGCCTGGGACAGTGAACTGCGGCCAGTGGGAGCTGCAGTTGGCCAAACCTGCCGATGTGGCAGGTAAACAAATTGGCCTGGCCTGCCAGGGTGCTTACCCTTGCGAGCTGTGTGCCAGAGGTTGCCAACCCCCGGAATATAGAATGAAAATACTTCAGCTCATAAAGACTTGTGCAGAATATTTTAAAGAAAATACTTTATGAATTGCATTGTGCCAAGTCCTTTCCCAGCTCCTCTCTGCTACCCTGAGTTCCCCAATTGTAATCAAGTCTGGCTGGATTTGTAATTTCTACAAGGGCAGATGCATTTCAAAGCTTGTTCCTTAGGCAAGTTCAACCTAGGAGTACCACATAAACTGGGTCTGTCAAAACAGCGTGTGAAAAAGAAACCCGTAACCCACCCTGAGCCTAATACTGAATGTGAACACTAGAGAGGGTCCAAACTTGCCCTACACCTGTATTTCTTTTTTTTTTAAATCATAAATAACAACAAACAAAAATTGTATATCAAAGTGTGCTTCTAAGCTTGGTTGTTTCTAGGATTGCCCCCTGCAGAGGCGATGCTTGGGGGGGCACATGGGTCATGTGTCCCTCTCCCAATGTTTTGGTTGTGCCCCCCAACCCAGAGAGGGTGGGTGGCCCAATGCAATGAGTCAGGGGGAAGTGGAACTACCTTCTTGAGTCCAGCTGTGCAGGGCTTCCCTGCCTGAGCCCCGAGCTACCTGGCATCATTGCTCGCCCTCCCAAATGTTCCTGCATTCCCCCTGGGGGGGCGCACTCTGCAGTTTGAAAAGTCTGCGGGGTGATCACATGCCCCTCCAGAAACTTTAATTGTATCCCCCTCCTCCCCTACACTATGAATTACATGTCACCTCTGGCCCCCTGCAGATCCCATGTGTCTCTTTCTCTGTCTGTGCCACAAAGAAATACTCAAACCCTTAATGTCCTAGCTTGGAGTTAGTAGGACCCCTGTGGTCTTCCTTTCAGTATAAGCCAATAAAATAGCTTTGTGTCTGTATGCCGTATCCCAGAACCTGATATCAGGGTGAATCCGCATGCGAGCTCTGCATCTCTGTGCAGAGTTTTAGACCCTGACACTATGTTGCAAGATCCCAGACTTATTTTCATCTATGGAGAAGAGCTTGGAGTGAGATATGGACTGAGGACCCTAAAACGAGTCTATTTTATGTGATGAAGTGTAGCATGTTCAGGAGTCAATGCAGATTTTGTACATCCTGTAGGAGCCTACTTTATATTCTTAGTATACCTTACATTTCTTTAAAATAAGGAAATTCCCAGATAAAACTTGGTTAATTAAAGCTATTATTTCTACAGTAAGTAATATACTCATAATATTACAACTTACAAAACAAATGCATTAAGAAGTATGGAAATGACCAAGTGCATGTAATTAAAGGGCCAGATTATTGCCTCTTCAGTGGTACAAAACCACCATAAACCTGATTAACAGGGCAGTTAAACCAGGTTTAATGTTGCTCTACATCAGTGGATTGGTGCAAAGCAGCCAGAATGTACCAGTGAAACCAAATATTCTAATACTCAAATACAGTTGTTCCACAGTTTGTCTGACTGTGGCAAAGAATAGCAAGTCTTTAATATAAGTACAAAGAATATAGCAAATATAGGATATTATTTTATGTGTTATGTACTTTACAGTAGTCACCCCTGGAGTATGCTAAAATAGAAGCTGCCAGTATCACAATAACTGAACTGGTCATGGGGTCAAATTGTGTTGGCATCAGATAAGTCCTCATGTTATTGAGTGTAATGATAGAGGAAAAAGTTTTTTAAAAAAACCTCTCAATCTGCCTCAAATTAACTTGTATTTAAAAAGACAGAAGTGGACTATCAGCCTATGACTGGTATGGATTTGGGGACTCATTTTCATGTACTGTTTAATATTCCATAACATAAAATATGGAAAATTTTGAGGCTATAATTTTGTATTAGAATTCTGGTTACATTATAGTGTAACCCCTAGATGGTATCCAAACTTTATAAATCAAAATTGTGTATTATTTATTCTATATGTCATGCATTTGATACGTGGTGCAATTTTCAGAGATTAAAATGATATTCTCCTAATTCTTGGATGCTCTTTGATCATGTTTATTCTTTTGCTCCTTTAAACATTGCTAAATAATTGTATATGTATTCAGTGGCTGACAAGCACATTCCCTGTTTGATGGGCTAATTAAGGAGAAAAGCTAGTCTTTTCACAGTTTAGGTTGTAACTAGCTTCCTCTTATAAGGCCAATTTTGATCTCTCCTGTAACTACACCAAAATTAAACTAATGCACCAGAAAAACAATGGTGTGTGGTATATTAAAGGAGATTTCTTCTTAAGATTTGGGGGTAGCTGCATATTAAAAACTCATTTTTGACTAATGTAAACATCGTATTTTTTCACATTTGGGAAAAAAATCTTATGTAATTAAAACAAATGAAACTTCAAATTTGGTTTATTTTGTTAACCTCCTCAAGAGTACTGTCTGGCACTGTTTTGGGAAAGTGCAGGGTTACTTGATATTTGTGGATAAAGTGTTTGGTGTTACTTGATATGTTTAACGTGGTCTTGAGAGAATTCAGGAGAATTTGTAAAATCCATAAATCATAATGTGTGAAATTTAGTCATTTCTGTGGCAGAACTGTAATAACCTTTGTTAAAATTCTGTGTAGTAGTTGAAAGTTTGTTGGGTTTGTAGGGTAACTGTACGAACTCTGTAGAAATGTTGCTACTGCATAAACTTCAGTAAGGGTTACTGGCCTCATATGGACTTTGGTGTGGGGTTACACCACATTAATACTTCACAAATATAAATAAATACCTACCATTTTTTGAAACCAGTAATGCATCTCAGTGTCAGAAAAAAAAATCTCAAAAATCTAAGGAAATTCCTAGACACAATTTTCATTATGGTGTAGTCATGATTGTAATTACAACCAGTTTTTGATGTGGACACGGTAAAAGTGAGACACAGATTGTATAATACAGTAAATGCTGAGGCCACAGATTTATTTAACAGTGAATGCCAAACTGGGGTAAAACACTCTCTGGCAAGGTTGTTCCAGTGAGGATATCAACTCATACCAATGGCCCCTGATGTACTGTACACTTCAGAGTGAGTGTGAAATCCCTGCTCCTGCTAAACCCTCAAACCACCCACACGACTCTGAGTGGTGACAGAGTCCTGACCCCCTCCATGCTGAATATAGGAGAAATGAGATGAGGAGAACTGCAAACCATGTCAGCTATAGAGGCATGTCCCCTCATCATGCCCTGTGAGTGTCTAGGTCCAAGGCCCAAGTAATATGAGACCTCAGTGAGGTGCTTTTTAACCCACCAACCATTTAGGAAACTGTGAAAGTTGTGACATGTAATTTA
Source organism: Gopherus flavomarginatus (assembly GCF_025201925.1). Classification (NCBI taxonomy): domain Eukaryota; kingdom Metazoa; phylum Chordata; order Testudines; family Testudinidae; genus Gopherus; species Gopherus flavomarginatus. Next base: position 293,473,969 of record NC_066617.1, read on the forward strand.
AACACCCTCCAAAAGACACCTCCTGGATTCCAAGTGGAAGAAAAACCGACACAGCAGTATGCCACTTTTGTTTATCCGTTTACCTAGTGATTGGCCTATCAAAAGTAGCCTTTTGCTGGTATAAGCAGCAGCTATACTACACTTAGCTATAGTGGCAAGCCCTTTTCTAGTATAAACAAGGCCTGGGGTGTGTGTATTGTGCCATTTGAATTATATCCGTAGAACTTTTGTGTGTAGACAAGGCCTTAGTGTTTTGTTCCCTTGTTACTGCTGTTGCTGGGTGGTGCTGGTGCTGGTGGTTGTGACAGAAGTGTGCACAAATAGGACCTATTCTTTCAGTCTGGAATGGGATAAAAATCTATGCAGTTAGCTTTAACTTTGTTTCTCTCATTCTCTTGTACCTCTTGTTGTGTCACTGTTTCCTCAAGTGCCTTTGAATGATGCCATAGCCCTCCAGGCTGCTTTCTATTACTCCTTTTCTCAGCTCCTTCTGTTCAATGTGGGAGAAAATCTCTGAAGGAATCTTGGACTTTGGCTTCCAGAGATGCAGTCTCATTCCTACTCAGTGCACATCTGGTATAATATGTTAATAGTAGGGTCATTCATTGAAACTTCCTTCTCTTGATCTATTTTTTTTCCCCAGTCTTCCTGTCCTGCTCTCTTTTGGAAATCTCAACTCTTTTTTTAGAACTGTTCAAAAGTACAAATCTAATTATCATCAACTCTTACCAGACAGAAACATAAAAAATAATAATTATGTACTAATGATATTCATTGTTGAGAATATTTTTTCTCTGCATTGGATACAGGTAAAGAACTGGGGATGTGCAATGAATTTTTGATGGCTGTAGTATGTACATCAATATTTTGCAGAATTCTCTTTGATTATTTTTAGTAATGTTTTATTATTTACATATAATGTTCATTATCTGTACTTTAAAGTTTTTATTGTATTTGATAGTAAGTGTAAGTGATTAAAAATGCCATGTCTTCAGAATTCTTGATTTGTTTCCTGTGTCTGAAATGTGAGTCTATTAAGAGGTGATTAGGGAGGATCTCCTTGAATTCCCCTTCACATCAGGAATCTCCCTTTTTTGGTTCAGTTAACTTGAAGTGGGAGTTGCCTGATATTTTCTACATTTCACCTTCCTAGATTATGGGCACTTTTCATATGCCACATCTTCCTATAAGATGAGTAAGTATGAGTTTTATGAATTTTTCTTCACTTGTAGAATTTAATTTACATGAATAATTAGAAATGGGAAGAGTAAAACTCCTATTTAAAGCAACACAATTCTTTTTTTTTTCTGTTGGCTAACATTGAAAGCTCTTTGTTTTAAAAGGAAGAGAGTTGGTTGTATGGCATTATCCATAAGCAAATTTTGACTTACTAATGCCACGTTGGTTCAAATTAGCCTGAGTCTGTTGTGTATGTCGCTGATGCAAAGTCCGTTTTTTATTCTTTGGCTTTTGTGCTGGGCTGTAATGTGTGAGAACTTCTAGTTTTCCTCAGTAGTTGTTTGCTGGTTTATTTTTTGATAAGGTGAGGATTAGCTGCTAGTTTTATTATGGTGTTGTACGACTGGTGTTTATAAAAATTGTTAAGAGCACCTAGATGCTGAGATAGCTGCTCTCTATTTAATTTATAAATCAAAATAAAAACCCTAAGAACTTAATGTAATTTAGCTCCTAGTTCAGGTTCCTATAGTCCAGAGGTGCCAAAGGCGGTATGTGAGCTGATTTTCAGTGGTACTGACACTGCCCAGGTCCTGGCCACTGGTCCCGGGGGGGGGCTCCGCATTTTAATTTAATTTTAAATGAAGCTTCTTAAACATTTTAAAAACCTTATTTATTTTACATACAACAATAGTTTAGTTATATATTATAAATTTATAGAAAGAGACCTTCTAAAAACATTAAAATGTATTTCTGGCACACAAAACCTTAAATTAGAGTGAATAAATGAAGACTCGGCACACCACTTCTGAAAGGTCGCCGACCCCTGCTATAGTCCTATGGTCACCTTGAAGCAGCCCATCTGCTTAACACTACATCTGGACTGGAAGGGAAAAGAACAGCTTTTCTTTGAAATGCTGCTGTGGCAGATCACTAAAGGCAGCGCTTCAAAAGGAAACTGCGGCTTCCCTTTTCAACCCAGCTCAGTGGCCCTGACTACAGAAGCTAAACTGGGAGCTACATTAAGGCTTCTTTTTTAGCTTCTCAGCCTAAGATGCCACATTTAAGTGGGGCCTGAGGGTAAGGAAGAGAATAACTGGAAGGAGGAGTGGGCAGTTTTAAACTGCTTCTTCCTACACCCAATCCCCTAAGGACAGTTGCCCTTTTTATCCTCTTTCAGCATCCACTTTCCATGATAAAACTGAACTAGCAATGTTTGTTGTTTATTTTTCATATTCCCAGGTTTGCTTTAATAGAAAATGGGATCTGAAGGTGGCCATTGGTCTTTTGGGCCATAAGTTGAAACAAGGAAAGCAGAAAATTTCTGTTTGAAAAGGAAAGAAGAAGTAGGGGGTGGGGTGTCCTCAAAGTCCAAGGAATCATTTCACCATAAATATAGTCATAATTGTGAAGATGGGAGTAACATTTTCAAAAGCCCTTAAGTGACTTAGCCAAAAGTGCTATTTTCAAAAGTGACTTAGGCATGTAGGAGCAAAACGCCCATTGAAAGGCAATGTACTGTACACTTTCAATGGATGGTCTCAGAAGAGACCTCAAATACCAAATCCCTGTAGCAGTTTTGATTCAGTGTCCTTGGTTAAAATGTCCCCTTGTCCCACTGTTGTCCAGCATACAATGCACTGGATGGCAGCTGTGTATCAGTAGCGTACACTAGAATGTACAGTGTATAATTTGGAAAAGATTGTGGAATTCTAGGGGATGAAAGGGGCAATAATATTTTTTTATGTCCAGCTTCTACCCTTCAAGAATGCTAACTTCACTTTAAAAAGAAAATCGACATGAAACCTAATAACTATATGACAGTTGTTATTGTATTATGTTGTAACAGGTTGCGCTGTTGCATATAGGCCATGTCTAAATAAAATAGTTGTACTCCTCTAATGATGCTAGAATAGTTAAAATGCTACAAACCTCAGAGTGCGGACAAAGTAGAACTGTTATAAACATCAGTATAGCTTATTCTGTAAATTTATGGGAAGCTATACTGGTATTAAGCATCTTTATAGCCATATAAATGCATCCAGAGTAAGGGTTTTTAGGAATAAGGATATTTAGGTATTTCCTATTTAGGTAAAAAACCCCATTCTCTTAACTAAAATAGGTATACCAGTACAAAACCCAGAGTCTTTCATGTTTTTTTCTTAGTGTGATCTTATTGCAGCAAGAGAGATCATGGTGAGCGTCTTTATCTTTGAATAAATGTTTTGATTCTTCTAAAACCTTCAAAACTCTTCCTCTTCATCTATAAGGAATGACTGCAAACAAAATTAACTTGTCTGTACTGAAATTTGGTGGTCAGACCCCCATGGTCAGACCACTGTAATGTGGTGGGTTTTAAACCTGCCTATGCCAAACCTTGCCCTTCCTGTAATGCATTAATTCTCTTGAAAACTGAATGCAGCAGATACCTCTTGTGTTTAGGAGAGACCCATACACCAGAGAGCTGCTCAGTATGCCAGTCAGTCTCTGTGAGCATGTGCAAGTTGTGGAATGCATGACTGAAGCTCCATCTGCTAAAGCAATCCATTAAGGTATCTTCAGACCTTGAGGAGACAAGTAGCAGAGCTCAGGTACCAGACAAACCAACTGCTTTGAGTGTCCTATCTACTAGGCTTTTGATGCCTAAAACCAGCTCAGGGAAGAAAAGACCCAACACTGACACCACTGGCAACAAAATCATCAGCACTGAAGCCAATGCTAACCTCACCAGTACTGAAGACTGGCTCTGAAACTGCCGTGAATACAGAGGCAGAGACACTAGATAGAGCTCAGTGTATCCCCAGAATGACAGACTATGTAAGTCCTCCAGGGACAAAACCACTATGCCCCATAAGGCATTGAGGGCTAGTGGTAAAAACAAACAAAACAAAAAACAAGCAAGCAAGCAAGCAAACAAAAAAACAACCAAACTTTGGCACAGAGAAAAAGTTCTCTGGCACCAATCCTAGTACCAGAGATGCAACCTTTGGTATTGATGTCTACAGCTGAACCAAGACAGCTTAATGTATCCTGAAAGAGCTAGGAATATCCTCAGTACCAAGACACCTACTGAGACTGATGCAGTCCCTGGCCTGGTCTACACTACTCGTTTAAACCGATTTTAGCAGCATTAAACCGATTTAAAGCTGTACCCATCCATACTACGAGGCCCTTTATATCGATATAAAGGGCTCTTTAAATCGGTTTCTGTACTCCTCCCCGACGAGAGGAGTAGTGCTAAAATCGGTATTACCATATCGGATTAGGGTTAATGTGGCCGCAAATCGATGGTATTGGCCTCCGGGCGGTATCCCACAGTGCATCACTGTGACCGCTCTGGACAGCAATCTGAACTTGGATGCAGTGGCCAGGTAAACAGGAAAAGCCCCACGAACTTTTGAATTTCATTTCCTGTTTGCCCAGCGTGGAGCTCTGATCAGCACGGGTGGCGATGCAGTCCCAAATCCAAAAAGAGCTCCAGCATGGACTGTATGGGAGATACTGGATCTGATCGCTGTATGGGGAGACAAATCTGTTCTATCAGAGCTCCATTACAGAAAACGAAATGCCAAAGCGTTTGAAAAAAATCTCCAGGCTACACAGTGCTGCGTGACAAGCGTAACGGAAAGCCAAAGAACCAAATGGACACTCATGGAGGGAGGAAGGGGGTACTGAGGACTCCAGCTATACCACTGTCCACAGCAGTCTCCAAAAAATATTTACTTTCTTGGCTGAGCTCCCAATGCCTGTAGGTTCAAACACATTGTCCGGCGTGGTTCAGGGTATAGCTCGACAATTTACTCCCTCCGCCCTCACGTGAAAGAAAAGGGAAAGAAATCATTTCTTGACTTCTTTGAATGTCACCCTATGTGTACTGAATGCTGCTGGTGGACGCGATGCTGCGGCAGTGAAGAGCAGTATCCGCTCCTCTCCCCTCCCCAGTGGCAGATGGTGCAGTAGGACTGCCAGCCATCCTTGTCATGAGCCCATGAGTGCTCCTGGCTGGCCTCAGGTGAGGCTGGCTGGTGGCGCCTGGATAAAAATAGGAATGATTCCCAGTCATTCCCAGTAGATGGTACAGAATGGCTGGTAACCGTCCTCATCATAGTAACTGGGGGCTGAGCTCCATCAGCCCCCTCCCTTTCATGTGTAAAGAAAATATTCTGTACTGCCTGGACTAGCATAGCAGTGGGATGCTGGGCTCCTCTCCACTGCACCACTTAATGACTGTCATAGCACTGGGAAGCTGCCTCTCCCTCATTTTATCCCACTAACAAGTCACTGTTTCTTATTCCTGCATTCTTTATAACTTCAGGACACAAATGAGGGGGACACTGCCACGGTAGCCCAGGAAGGTTGGGGGAGGAGGGAAACAATGGGTGGGGTTGTTTCTGGGGCACAACCCCCGTGAATGGCATGTAGCTCTGTCATAAACAGATAGCTAAGGGTTAATGTCTCTTTCACCTGGAAAGAAGTAACCTGAAACACCTGACCAGAGGACCAATCAGGAAACAAGACTTTTTCAAATCTGGGTGGAGGGAAGTTTGTGTCTGAGTCCTTTGTCTTGTATCTGTCCCTCTCGGCTATGGGAAGGATTTTTCTATTTCCTGCTTTCTAATCTTCTGTTTCCCAGTTGTAAGTATAAAAAGATAGATTTGGTTTTTTTGTAGTTACATGTGTGTAGTTGCTGGAGTGCTTTGAATTGTATTCTTTTTGAATAAGGCTGTTTATTCATATTTCTTTTAAGCAATTGACCCTGTATTTGTCACCTTAATACAGAGAGACCATTTTTATGTATTTTTTCTTTCTTTTTATATAAAGCTTTCTTTTTAAGACCTGTTGGAGTTTTTCTTTAGGGGGGAACTCCAGGGAATTGAGTCTGTACTCACCAGGGAATTGGTGGGAGGAAGAAGTCAGGGGGAAATCTGTGTGTGTTAGATTTACTAGCCTGACTTTGTATACCCTCTGGGTGAAGAGAGAAGTACTTCTGTTTCCAGGACTGGAAATAGAGAGGGTGGAATCCCTCTGTTTAGATTCAGGAAGCTTGCTTCTGTGTATCTCCCCAGGAACACCTGGAGGGGGGAAGGGAAAAGGTTTATTTCCCTTTGTTGTGAGACTCAAGGGGTTTGGGTCTTGGGGTCCCCAGGGAAGGTTTTTTGGGGGACCAGAGTGCCCCAAAACACTCTAATTTTTTGGTTGGTGGCAGCTTTACCAGGTCCAAGCTGGTAACTAAGCTTGGAGGTTTTCATGCTAACCCCCATATTTTGGATGCTAAGGTCCAAATCTGGGACTAGGTTATGACAAGCTCATCATTTCTGCGGGATCTGACATGGAGCAGCTGTGCTCTCTGATACACTGGTTCTCTAGTACACTTGCCCCAAATTCTAGGCAGGACTGACTCTATTTTTAGAAACCATAAAGGAGGGATTGACTCGGGGAGTCATTCTCAGTTTTGCCTTTGCGCCCCCAGCCAACCTCAGCCAGGGGCACCCATGATAGCAGCAGACAGTACAGAATGACAGACAACCATCATCTTACTGCCAATTTACAATGGCAGCAGACGGTACAGAACAACTGATAACCGTCTCTGCTATCATGCAAAAGCAAACAAATGCTGCTGTGTAGCACTGGAGTATCGCCTCTGTTAGCGGTATCCAGTACACATACGGTGACAGTAAAAAAAAGGCTGAATGGGCTCCATGGTTGCTGTGCTATTGTGTCTGCCAGGGCAATCCAGGGAAAAAGGGAGCGAAATGATTGTCTGCCGTTGTTTTCCCGGAGGAAGGAATGAGTGACGACATTTACCCAGAACCACCCGCTACAATGATTTTTGCCCCATCAGGCACTGGGATCTCAACCCAGAATTCCAAGGGGTGGGGGAGACTGCGGGAACTATGGGATAGCTACAGAATAGCTACCCACAGTGCAACGCTCCGGAAATCGACGCTAGCCTCAGATCATGGACGCACACCGCCGAATTAATGTGCTTAGTTTGGCCGCATGCAGTCGACTTTATACAATCTGTTTCACAAAACCGGTTTATATAAAATCGGAATAATCCTGTAGTGTAGACATACCCACTGATACTGAAAACACTATATATCTCAGTGCTACCCTTAGAGGAGATCTGCTTTCTCTCCGAAGCAAACTTTTTCACATCCATAGAGTTGAGAACCCTTTATCCTTTGTGGCTCTATCCGACTCGTTGAAGGCCAAGCCATTTTATCACAGAGAATCTCTAAGTGGACGATGAACATATCTTCTCACCTGTTGTCACTTAGCAGGTGAGCTCTTCTTTTGAATGCAAAGGTACATGCCACCAGCATATAGGCAGCATCTTCAGCCTGCTCCAAAAACATGCCAATATCTGAGAACTGCAATACAATCATGTGGTGTGACACACTGACAAAAATAAAATGATGTAGTGATGTCTACTTGAGTTTGCAGACATCCTAAAACAATAGCTTCAAGAGGTGTGAACTGCCCCTTTCTATTTAAATAGAGTGTTAACATTTAGCTTATCAGGCATCAAAGTTAAAATTAACTATTTCAATACTGATCAAAACAGGCAAGAAGGAAGATGATCATATCATGCAAAGCTGTACAGCATGCTGTGATTAGCACCTCATTTTATTGTCATGAGTGTTTGGAGCTTTTGTTGTGGGAGGATTTGGGGAGAGTACCACCATTTTTTTCTGCAACATTACCCCTTTTGTCCAGTTTTGAAAAATTTCATTAGGGCACATTAGATACTAAGGTAGGAAATGGAAGTTATTGAACTATTTGTAGGTTCTTATGAGTAGCCAACCTAGTTAGTAACTTCTGCTCTATGCTGTGTTTCAGAATGACCTGTAAACCTGGTCTGTCAGTATTGCATCACTTTTGACACTCTGTCCTGTATGTTGCAGAATCTAAACTCATATTCGCTCCCTTAACCATGACTGTCATCACACTGGTTCTCATTTTATGCTAGTGTTGCACCTATATTGTAGAATCTTGTACAAAAATTCCCCCATTGCTTTAAACACTGGAAAAGATATGTTAAAATAAAACCCCTTGAAAGTCTTCAAGAACTTCATAACATTATATATTTTATATAATTAAGACTTGTTTCCATTTTGTTGTTATTTAAGCTCACAAGAATAAGGAAATAGCCATAAAGTCCTTTGAAGTATATGGATATGTCCACTAACATGTCCTTTAACATGTGTTAATTAATTATACATGGCTACTGGTAGGGTACACCTATCATCAGATGAGTTCAAATTTTGTTTTATAAAAATCTTGGTTGTAACACTGGGATTGTTTGGAGGGTTTAGATGAGGAGTTTTTAAAATTGCTTTTTGTAAAATAAGTCTGTTTCTTAGATAATGTAATGTAGTTTGTATAATTTCAGGTAAAACACATCTTGTGTATTTGACTTTGCAAATCTTCTGATTGATCTAAAATGGTCTATTTATGTTATGTGTTTTTATATTAATCTAGCTTAAAAAAGAAATTCATATTACTAGGTATCAGCTTGCCTCCCTGTGGGATATTGCCTTCTGATCCTTCTAAAGGACCTTAGTCTTCTAATGCAAAGACCTAGAGGCATTTTAGCAGCTCAAAGCAGTGAATGGAGGCTTTTCTGCTTTGATTTATACACATATGTATTGTCAAAAACTACTCAGTTTGTGCTTTCATTCATCTAACTCTGCCCAGGAATTATAGAAAATGCTCTCACAATTTTTTTTCAACAACGATTATCCAATAATTGTGACAACATCTCTTCTTCATCACCTTGTTTTTTGTGACCTGCAGAAATAGTTGTGCAAACATGAGTTTATTTATATGTTTGTATGTTTTAAAAGTGCCATGTGCCTCTAATTCTCTTGCTGTCTGGACATACTCATTTCCTCATTTTTATGCTCATATGTGACTCAGAAGGTTTTTAAATTTTGGACATAGAATTTTTGCATGAAAAGAAGTCTCCATTAGCTTTCTGTGACATTTTGGGGCAAAAATGCCTAAGTCCATTTTCATATGAAATGTTGTTTTCTCAGAATTTCAGACAGAAGAAAGGAGATAGCTGCTATCTTTGAAGAAAGAAGATGGCAGGAAACTAAACTTCTGCCCAGTTTTCCGTTCTATTAAAGTGCCAAGATAACATGGTACAGTAACTAACTTCCAAAACAACCTGTAGTTGTGCTCTTGTTGGAGGCTGGAGAAAGCACCAATGGCTTGATATCTTTGGTGGATCACAGGTCTACTCTGTCCCACTGAGACCTTTGGTAACATATCTCATCCTTCTTTCCCTCCCTCCTTTCGAACAGATGTCTAAGAATGTAAGCTGACAAGATCCACTGTGATCTCCCTCCCCATCTACCTTGTTCTCCTTCTTCCTTTTAACCAATACTAATGTTTCTCACCTGTTCTTCTGCTGATCTAATGACTGCATTCTCTCCCACTGCTAAATACCTCAGGCCTCTGCCTCACCTCCTTTCATCCACTTCAGCTTTAATGTCTTCATCTAGCTCCTTCTTCTCACAGTGTAAATATGCTCTGCTATCCCCATCCTAAATTAAAATAAATGAAATAAAACTCTACCAATCCCCAGGTCTCACCAGCTACCACCTTATTCTCTTCATAGCATTAGTATCTACCCCGCGCTCATTTCTCTGGACATCCCTGCTGCTTTTGACATTGTTGATCATACCCTTCTCATACACTTTTCCCCCCGGGGCTCTCTTAACACTGTTCCGTATGCAGTGGAAATCCATCAACCTCATGAAGAAACCTGCACAAGTACAGACAGATATCATTTTCCTTTTCAAATGCAAACGGATGGACATCATACCAAATGGACTGAAGGTGAAAAATCCATTGCTATCTACATACTGCACAGACCACAGTGAAAGATTATGCCATACACTATCAAAGAAACTGAGGAACCACCTGATCAGCATCCTATACAGCAAACAGGAAAACATCAAAAAAGAGCTCTCCAGCCTGGAGGCTTTCATGAATAACCAACCCTTCACACAAATGGACTTTACTAAAATAAGACTGGAGATCTACATTACACACTTCACCTCTCTACAAAGGAAAAGGGACTGTAAGCTGTCTAAAATCCTACCTGCCACATGGGGCCATAACAGTGGTTCCCCTAATTCACCCAGCAATATCGTCAATTTCTCCAGCTACACACTCAACCCATCAGAAGAGTTTGTCCTATCTCAGGGACTCTCTTTTTTCCCTACCACCCACACGAACATCATACAGTTCTGCGGGTGATATGGAAGCCTACTTTCACCATCTCCGACTCAAAGAATACTTTCAAGATAACACTGAAGAGTGCACTGATACACAGATACCCTTCCACCAACAGCACAAGAAGAAGAACTCCACATGGACTCCTCTTGAGGGTTGAAATGACAGCCTGACCCTATACACAGAATGCTTCCGCCAACGTGCACAGGCAGAAATTGTGGAGAAAACAACATTGCTTGCCTCATAACCTAAGTCGTGCAGAATGCAATGCCATCTAGATCCCCGACTGGGGTTATTCTACCTACTACGCAAGATCCACAAACCTGGAAATCCTGGAGGCTCCATCGTCTCTGGAATTGGCACTCTCATGGAAGGACTGTCTGGATATGTGGACTCTCTACTCAGACCCTACACCACCAACATGCCCAACTATCTCCCTGAAACCACTGATTTCCTGAGAAAACTACAAGGCGTCGGTGATTTTCCAGAAAACACCATCCTAGCCACCATGGATGTGGAGGCTCTCTACACAAAAATCCCACACACATATGGAATACAAGCTATCAGGAACAGTATCCCTGATGATGCCACAGCACAACTGGTTGCTGATCTCTGTGACACAATTATCCTTATGCACAATTATTTCAAATTTGGTAACAATATATAACTCTAGACCAGTGGAACCACCATGGGCACATGCATGGCCTCACAATATGCCAACATTTTTATATCTGACCTGGAACAATGCTTCCTCATCTCCCATCCACTCATGCCCCTTCTCTACCTATGCTACATTGATGACATCTTCATCATCTGGACCCATGGGAAAGAGACTCTGGAAGAATTCCACAATGATTTCAACAGCTTCCACCCCACCATCAACCTTAGCCTGGACCAATCTACATTGGAGGTCCACTTCCTAGACACCACGGTACAAATAAGTGACTATCATGTTAACACCACCCTATACCAGAAACCCACAGACTGCTATGCCTACCTTCATGCCTCCAGCTTCCATCCTGGACACACCACATGACCATTGTCTACAGCCAAGCTCTGCTGTACAACCGCATTTGCTCCAACCCCTCAGACAGAGACCAACACCTACAACATCTTCACCAAGCATTATCAAAACTACGACACCTGCACAAGGAAATAAGGAAACAAATCAACAGAGCCAGAAGTGTACCCATAAGCCTCCTGCTGCAAGAGAAACCCAAGAAAGAAACCTACAGAACTCCACTGGCCATCACCTACAGTCCTCATCTAAAACCTCTCCAATGCATCATCAGTGATCTACAACCCATCTTGGACAACAATCCCTCGCTTTCACAGACCTTGGGCGGCAGGCAAGTCCTTTCCCACAGACAACCCACCAACCTTAAGCATATTCTCACCAGCAACCATACGACACACCATAGTAACTCTAACTCAGGAACTAATCCATGCAACAAACCTCGATGCCAACTCTGCCCACATGTCTACACCAGCGACACCGTCACAGGACCTAACCAGAACAGCCACAACGTCACCGGTTCATTCACCTGCGTGTCCACCAATGTAATATATGCCATCATGTGCCAGCAAAACCCCTCTGCTATATACATTGGCCAAACTAGACAGTCTCTATGTAAAAGGATAAATGGACACAAGTCAGATATTAGGAATGGCTATATACAAAAACCTGTAGGAGAACACTTCAGTCTCCCTGGACACACAGTAGCAGATTTAAAGGTAGCCATCCTTCAGCAAAAATACTTCAGGACCAGACTTCAAAGAGAAACTGCTGAGCTTCGGTTCATTTGCTAATTTGACACCATCAGCTCAGGATTATGGCTAGCCAACTAAAAAAGCAATTTCTCCTCCCTTGGTGTTCACACCTCAACTGCTAGAAGAGGGCCTCATCCTCCCTGATTGAACTAACCTCTAGATTGATTCTTGCCTGCATATTTATACCTGCCTCTGGAAATTTCCACTACATGCATCTGACGAAGTGAGTATTCACCCACGAAAGCTCATGCTCCAAAATGTCTGTTAGTCTATAAGGTGCCACAGGACTCCCTGTCGCATTGTTCTTTCTTTGTTCTCCTCAACCGCACAGTCTTGGGATGATCTGTGACTTAAAGTCCTCTGCCTTGCCCCACACATCCAAGCCATATCCAATCCTGCCACTCCCCACCCCCAAACATTTCCTGATCCCTTTGTCCTTTTTTCCCTATAGCTAAAACTCTCACTTAAGCCTTCATCTTAATTGTTTTGACTTGCTGCTCTCTGACCCCCTTGGTGCCGACTGTGCTGGGTTCAGTCACAGAGACCCCCTTGGGGCTGTCACCTGATGTTCTGAAATTACCTCTGAGCCTGTTTTCCCTGCCAGTTTTGGATTTGCAGAATCCTGTCTTGTTGAGCCAGACATGCTAGCCTGCTGCAACACAGAACCAGGGTCTGGTCTATGCCCCCAAAGCTGCAGATTTAACTGAAAATGGCTCAGCAAGTTACCTGCCTCCAGCATCCAGCTCCCAATGGGATCCAAACCCCAAATAAATCCATTTTACTCTGTATAAAGCTTATGCAAGGTAAATTCATAAATTGTCTGCCCTCTATAACACTGATAGAGAGATATGCACAGCAATTTGCTCCCCCAGGTATTAATCACTTACTTTGGGTTCATTAATAAACAAAAGTGATTTTATTAAATATAAAAAATAGGATTTAAGTAATAGCAACAGAACAAAGTAAGTCACCAAGCAAAATAAAGCAAAAGCACACAATCAAACTCTAATACATAAAGAAACTGATTACAGGTAATATCTCACCCTCAGAGATGTTCCAATAAGCTTCTTTCACAGACTAGACTCCTTCCTAGTCTGGCCCGAATCCTGTGCCCTGGTACAGTCTTTGTTAGTTTCAGCAGACATCTCAGGTGGTAAGCAGGGGCTTTCTCATGACTGGCTCCCTTTGTCCTATTCCACCCCCTTTTTATAGCTTTGGCACAAGGCCGGAATGTTTTGTCTCTCTAGGTCTCCACCCCTCCTTCTAAATGGAAAAGTACAAGATTTAAGATGGATTTCAGTATCAGGTGACATGGTCACATGTCCCTGTGAGACCTCATTCTTCATGACCCACGGGCTGGCCCAAGCATACACAGGAAGGCTTGCAGGTAAGTAAACCATTTACAATCAATTGTCCTAGTCAATGGGAGCCATCAAGATTCTAAACCACCATTAATGGCCCACACTTTGCATAATTACAATAGGACTTCAGAGTTATACTTCATATTTCTAGCTTCAGATACAAGAATTATACATAACCTTTGTTAGGATACCTTATAAGAGACCTTTTTGCATAAAGCATATTCCAGTTACATCATATTCACACTCACGAGCATATTTCCATAAAACATATTGAGTGCAAGGTCACACCGACATTGGCTCATCCAGTCCTGACAGGCTGCTGCCCACCAGATCATATTCCTTGCCCATATCACCTCCCCCTTTGAATTTCTCCATTGGTTCATCATCCTTTGCAGCATCAGGTTGAAGTTTTGGTTCCTTGCCTTCAATGCCCAGTATAAATCTGTCCCTCACTAATTAGCTGTCCTCTTTTTTGCATTTCCTCATGACGACTCTGCTGCTTTAGTGATACTAGCCTTGATGCCTTTATTTTCTCCTTTTCTGAGTTGTTTTCTGCCTACTTGTAGGCAGTCTTCTAGAAGTGTAATACATTTCTTGAGCTGATCTGCTGCTGGATGACCAACTCCTGATGAACGGCCAAGAAACAGTTAACCAGATGATTTTGGTAAAATTGTGTGTACTTAGGTGGAAGAGTAACTAAAATATATTTCACACACACAAAACCAAACCACCAGCAATAAAAATAATTGTGTTAGCAAAACATTGTATTATTAACATATGGCCAATAAAGATCTTGGCTGCTTCTTGTGTTGCACTCATTCCTTCTGCATTGACAGCCAGATCCACAAAGAGACTTACAATGCTAAGCACTGCAATGCCTAACACCTAACTCCTAGGTACCCTGCCACAAGGGGAATTGAGAGTCAAGTGCCCGGGCTTCCTATACAGGCACCTAAGAAAGACATCCTCAGAAGCTGGCAAGCTGACAGGGGAGCTATTTGCACCAGGAGTGAAATGCAAAGAAAAGGGATGAAGTTTAAGGCCTTAGGTGCCTAACTCTCATTGATCTGGGGCTTAGGCATCTGACTGTTAGGCACCTTCTTCTGGTCCATCTTTGTTCAGGATTCTCATATGTGAAGCTTCTCCTGGAGTTTGGAGTGCAAGCCAGATCACCTGTTTTTTCACCCCAGCCCAATTATACCCATGGTTAGACCACCTATCTGGGATATGGGACACCCAAATTTAAATTGCTGCTTTGCCTGATTTGGAGTAGAGAGTTGAATGCTGATCTCTCATGTGAGTGCCCTAACCACTGGACTGTTGGGTAACCTGGAGTAGGCATATCTCAGTATCTCCTGTTGGAGCTGTTCCACTTTGTATAAATAATTGAATATTTATTCAAGAAGGGACTTGAACTTGACTCTCCTACTTCAGAGGTGAGTGCCCTAACCGCTAGGATGCCAAGTCAACTTCGCTTTTTCTAACTCCTACTCTAGTTAATATTTAGTTATTTATACAAAGTGGAACAGCTTCAACAGGAGAGATTGAGAGACACAGTTCAGAAAACTCTATAGCCTGGTTGTTAGGGTACTTAAGTGGGTTCAAGTCCCTGCTCTGCACAGGGCAGATGAGAAGTCTGAACTTGGGTCTCACACACCTCAGTTAACCCCAGATATGTATATGCACTCTTTGTCTTTCCTTTGTCCCAACCTGTAAAGCTTGGGCTAATAGGTATGCTCTGAGCACACATACCAGACTGTACCCTGCTGTGGGAGAGAAGCAAAGGAAAGCCTAGTTTAAGAATGCTGGCAGGGGTCAGCTCTGAGTAAGGTTCCAAATAGCTCCTTAGCTGTGGGGTGGCCTCAGGACTTCAGAGGCTTTGTGCATGTCTCTAGCAGAAACTTAGAAGCCTACAGAGTTCATTGGCAGCTGACCAGTGGTTTCAAGGTTGTCAATGGTGTCTAAATGATGGATTTAGGCACCTAGAGAGGCAGTTAAAAGCCTAAGTGTCTTTTTGGAACTAGCCCATACTCTGTTTGTCTTTTAGCTTCTGAGTTCTTTTAGGTAAGGACCTTGCCTTCTTTTATGCTTGGAAAATGGCTAAGCACATTGTGGGTGCTACTGGAAACACCTAGTAAATAACAAGTCAAAATGGCCTCTGCTTATGGTCCTGAGCTTGTGGAACAGGCTCAAACAAACAGAGAACATGAAGAAATACCACAAGACTTCAACCTTGTGGTTAGTCCCAACCCACCTAGCTCAATACATGAACACACACAGTGGAAATCTGCATTCTATTTTTTTCAGCATAAGATGTGGGGAAAAAATATTGTGCATAATTTTGATAATATTTTTGTTAATGCAAACATTTTACAGGAAATGCTGCATTTTCACAGAAACTTCATAAACTCTAAAAAAGGGAAAATTTCATATATTTTTAATTTAAATTGAATATTGGGCATAATGGATCTAGTTTTAAATTCCATCCCAGGGTGATAATTTATAGCCAACTTAAAATTTCTAAAACTAGGTTTGACAGAGCATTAACTACAGCAGGAACAAATATTATATACCGGTTAACCACTGATTATCTTTAGATGAAAAGAAAAGGCAGAGATTAATCAGCCATCACACAATGACAATTAAAGAGAGCTAAACTTGGAAAGCTCTGTGGAAGGGAAATAGTGAAGGATAAAAATAGAACAAAATTTTAAAACTAATTTGTGGAAATTTTATTCATTTAGAGGGGAAAGACCATAAATAAATGTAGCAGGAATGAAAACAATGATAAAACAATCATTTGTTTGTGCTGATAATTTGTTTGCCTTTAGCTGTTTTTTTTTCCTTCAGATTTATAGGCCTGCATCTTTGCACTTCAGCGACAAGTAGATTCATTATGATCATTAGTTTCCCATGGAGGTGTTATATCAGGTACATTTTCATCAGTACTGCTGCTAGCATCATCAACTGTAATGTGAAGATTAAAATGAACAGGCTATTTTTCCCCTTATACAGCTAATTCGAGTCTTCATTTTGCTAAAGATTAAAAGCCAAATTCAGAGAGATGCTGAGCACCCACAACTCCCACTTAGTCTTTAGATTCTCAACACTTCTTAGGATTTGGCCCTATGGCACTAATGTCACTAAATTGCTATTTGATATTAACATACTGTGTTAGTGATCTCCATTCATCAGCAAAGTTTACTTCAGTTTTTGCGAATTTACCTGTTATCCTTTCACTTCATTAAGGAGTCAGGCACTCCATTTTCTAGTATATTTCCTCTTTGTCGGCTATCTCTTCATTTTACATTTAAAGAAATAGTTACTGATTCACTGTTATCTTTGACATTTCTTCTGCTTCCATTTGTTTCTGTACCACTAGCTGGTGTCTCAATTTCATTATTAGCAAACAGCTCTTCAGTAATAGACTTCTGTTCCTCATCTTCATATTGATAATTTTATTTTCACATGCATCATCCTGATTTTCAACATCTCCAGTGAAGTCTTCAGAAGATGAGTCATTTGCGAGAGACTGATTTTCATTACTGGAGTCATCTTCAGAGTCAGAATGTGTTGGTCTATTTTCAGGGATATTGTTCACTCCTGTGTGCCTTTCATTATCTCCAGGAAGAGATGTGCCTGATATACTTGCTTGGTCATTATCCAAATAATTAAAATCAAATGTACTTATTTTGTAGATTAAACAAAAACATTTTTTATTATGATTATTTGTCTTTGGCTTGAAAAACTTTTAGCATAAATGTTGAGTTTAATATTGCTGGCTATTTAAATTAAACAATTAGTGTCGGAAATATTTCCATTGAATATGTAAAACAGGATGTTAATACCTTTGCTTAATGAAAATATATATAGACATAGTATCATTTTGTAAAAGATGCAACAAGATTACGTGAAAGTTCAGTTGATGGCAGCCTCCATTCAGAGACAGCAGTATGCACATAATACACAAGTTAATAATAGAGTCCAGAAACTTGATTCTAAGGAATTTCAGTGAGTTCATCCTCAAGGATCTCATCCTGTGTGCTTTACCTAGATCACATTGGGAACAGGAGGAAGGCATAGAGGAACAGGCACAGGTATCATAAGTTACAGATGGTAAAGGTATATTAGGCTAGGCCAGGGTTTCTCAAACAGGGGTCGCCGCTTGTGTATGTAAAGCCCCTGGCGGGCCAGGCCGGTGTGTTTACCTTCCCCATCCACAGGTCCAGTCGATCGCGGCTCCCACTGGCCACAGATCACTGTTCCTGGCCAATGGGAGCTGTTGGAAGTGGCACAGGTAGAGGGACTTAATGGCCGCCACTTTCAGCAGCTCCCATTGGCCTGGAGCAGCGAACTGCAGCCAGTGGGAGCCACAATCAGCCGGACCTGCGGATGGAGCAGGTAAACAAACCGGCCCGGCCCGCCAGGGGCTTTCCCTGCACAAGCAGCGACCCCTATTTGAGAAACCCTGGGCTAGGCCATACTCTTGCTAAGTCAGAATTGTTCCTTGCACTTTGAGCCCAGCCTTGCTCCAACTTAATGCAAAGGAAGTTTTGTCATTCACACATGGGAATAGGATTGGGCATTAAGGATTAGATTACTTTATTTGCATAGGTCACTCTTCTTACAGCAAGATACTTTTTTCTTTGGCCTTTCTTTCAGTTCTCTTACTTTGTAAGTATCTCTGTGACTTTAGATATTCATTGGACATGTATTGCCAAGTGTTTACCTTTTTATGAGGATTTATTTTAAAACTTTTCAAGTATTATAAATAAACAATTCATTGGCTATGATATTAGTTTCCTACAGGTGCATTTGATTCTTACTTAGAAATATTTTTGTTTATATATTTGAAATAGTGAACCTCTGTGAGATGCTAGAATGTGTAGTAAACTTACAATGATATCTTATTGCAATGACAATTTATATATATATAAATAATATATATATATATAAATATATATAAATTGTCATTGTAATAAGATTTTATATATATTTTATATATATATATATATATATATATATATATATATATATATATATATATATATATATATATATATATATATATATATATATATATGCCAAATCCTACCATGTTAAGAGCCAATCTAGGGATATTTTATTAGAACATATATCACTTATTACAAGCAACTTTTCTTAATCAATCATCATTTCTAGCATGCCCATCCTTTTAGCATAGAGGCACCAAATACCAGCAATTAATTAATCAAGAAGAATAATTTACTATGTGGTAGTGGATAAGGATAACTTTCATATTATCTGCAATTGCTTCTGTTGTATTTTTGCTACAGCAGCTTTCTCTGAATGATTCTGAAATTTGAGTAGGAGATTTAACCTATATTGTCGAATTCAAATCGATATTCCCTATGTCATACTGTGTTCTCATCAATGCCAACTTTCCTAAAATCACGTTTGCATTGTTTTTTCTAGTACACATTGTATCTTTCTGACTTCATTTAAAATCCTCTAATGCTCTTCACACAAGATATTCTTTAGCTGACACCTTACTGTGTTCTTTTTCTTTGCCTATGCGCAATGTGGCTCAGGCGGCATGTGACCAGGATTCTTCACCAAATTTGGTCCCTCAGTTGATCATTAGCTTCCCTGGCTCAGGCTGGGGGAAGTATGACCTGAACGCTGATCCATGCCCCCTCCTTTATTGTGTTAATCATGCTTAACTCACTTTCTAGAATTGGATCCAGAATACCCTCATTTTGCATTAAGACTACCCCTCCCCCCGTTGAAGAATCCTAGCATTAAGGAGGGAGGGATTTTTCATATTAAAGAATGTTTTCTTGAAAAAGCCAGTCCTGTTTAATACATTTTATATAAATTAGGCAGTGGATTGGTCCCTTACAAAGTTTTAATTAATTAAGGGGGATTAATAGGTTGCTGAGTTTTCCTTGTTATCATTGCCATGTTGCTGTTTTTTCTTAGGGATGTTTCATTTTGTCATTTTGAGTTGTCTTCAGCATGTTTACAAAATGCCCTGGTTGCAGTTTTATTAACTCTTTTGGAAATCTAAAAGAGCTCTGTAGTTTGAGTTTAAAAGGTTATCTTGAGGTTTTCTGATATTTTCTCCTGATAATGTTCCATTTAGAACTTTTAACAATGTAATCCATATTTGGATGCATGCAGCTTTCTGTTAAATAAAATATCCTAATCCCAGTAGCAGATTGTCCTTAACAGTGTAAGCGCACAGAACAACTGGAACTTGTCTCAAACGTTGCTAATATTGTCATACGTCTCTTACATGAAAGCTCACTACTACATCATGCCTCAAGGCAGTGTGGTCTGCAGAGGCTTAGAAATCAGTAAATTTGGATCTGGTTATGATTCTCTCTGGCCTTTGTTTACACATAACATTTCTGCCTCCGTTTCCCATCCATGATGCAGGGCTAACACCACTTCATAAAGTGAGTTGTTGTGAACTGACTGATTTGTTTCTTTTGAAGTCCTTGTCATAAACAGATAGCTAAGGGTTAATGTCTCTTTCACTCGGAAAGGAGTAACCTGAAACACCTGACCAGAGGACCAATCAGGAAACAAGACTTTTTCAAATCTAGGTAGAGGGAAGTTTGGGTGTGAGTTCTTTGTTCTTTGTCTTGTGTCTGTGCTCTCTCAGCTATGAGAGTGATTTTTCTATCTCCTGGCTTTCTAATCTTCTGTTTCCAAGTTGTAAGTACAAAGATAGTAAGACCATAGGTTTATATTGTTTTCTTTTGTATTTACATGTGTGTAGTTGCTGGAATGTGTTAAATTGTATTCTTTTTGGATAAGGCTGTTTATTCATTTTTTTCTTTTAAGCAAATGACCCTGTATTTGTCACCTTAATACAGAGAGACCATTTTTATGTCCTTTTCTTTCTTTTTATATAAAGCTTTCTTTTTAAGACCTGTTGGAGTTTTTCTTTAGTGGGGACTCCATGGAATTGAGTCTGCAGCTCACCAGGGAATTGGTGGGAGGAAGGAGTCAGGGGGAAAATCTCTTTGTGTTAGATTTACTAGCCTGACTTTGCATACCCTCTGGGTGAGGGGGGGAAGAGAGATTAGCTCTCTTGGTACTTGTGTTTTCCAGGACTGGAAACAGGGAGGGTGGAGTCCCTCTGTTTAGATTCACGGAGCTTGCTTCTGTATATCTCTCCAGGAACCCAGGGAGGGAACACCTGGAGGGGAGGAGGGGGAAGGGAAATGGTTCATTCCCCTTTGTTGTGAGACTCAAGGAATCTGAGTCTTGGGGTCCCCCAGGGAAGGTTTTGGGGAGATCACAGTGAGCTAGACACTGTATAAATCCCTGGCTGGTGGCAGCGTTATCAGGTCCAAGCTGGTAACTAAGCTTGGAGGTTTTCATGCTAACACCCATATTTTGGACGCTAAGGTCCAGATCTGGGAAAAATGTTATGACAGTCCTCTGAAGAGGTGCTAACTATTATTAATTTTATTGCTTGTTTCCTTTCATTGTGGGTGTTATTTGTCTTTCTTTTCTCCTTAAAAGTACTGCATTCATTCAAGGAAAGTACACATGGATAAAGAAGGCAAATGATAACATTCTAGTCATATAGGATTGTCTGTTTTCTGTGAAAGAGAAGTCTATGTTCCTGAGAAGTGTTCATGGCTATGTTCATGGTTAGAGATGGCATGGCATAATAGTCAGGAAATAGAGCCAGGAAGCAGTTAATATGCCAGGAAGTTTCCAATATGTGCACACAGTTACCATGATTATAGTTCAAATGACTATTTAGAAGCATAACTGGTCATTTCCATGCTCAAATACCAAGTTTTGGTGCATAACTGTGACAACTGCTCACGTGTTTTTACATTCATGTATGTACAGGCCTGCTTTATTGAAAGTCATGCCATTAATTTTTTCCATCTCCATTTTCACATCTGCAAAGTGATTATAATATGTGTCTTCCTGAGATGTAATGAAGATGTAAAGCAGGGGTTGGCAACCTCTGACACGTGGCTTGCCAGGGTAAGTACCCTGGCGAGCCGGGCCAGTTTGTTTACCTGCCATTGTCGGCAGGTCGGCAGGTTCAGCAGACTGCGGCTCCCACTGGCCGTGGTTCAACGTCCCAGGCCAATGAAGGTGGTGGGAAGGGTGCTTACCCTGGCAAGCCGTGTGCCAGAGGTTGCTGATTCCTCATGTAAAGACTATGTGATGAAAATATTAACATACAGAACTCAAGCCTTAGAATAGAACTTAGCATTGAAGCTAAATGACAATTATCAACAGGACTTCTGCTTTCAATGTTTTTGGCAGTTGTCGCTGTCAAGTAATGTAGCTAATGCCCTATTCAAATATGAGAATATAATTAAGAAATAGGGATGTTCACATCTTTGGGGATGGGTAATGGATACTGTCAAGAATACAGTAATGGATAAGGCCCAAGCTGGCAATGATTACAAGCTGTTTTCATGTGACAGTTGACTGAGGGCCAGTATCAGTCCAGATAAGCAGGTATTCACAATCCCAAACCACGGTGAGCATTGGTACTAATCCAAACCTGGTTTCAGCAGGAGTGAATGAATGGGAAGACTGAACTCATCCTTAAGAGATCCTTCCAGAACAAGCCGAAGGCATTTTGACAGCGCAGTGTGAAGAAAGCTGTACTCTCATGACCCATACTATGCCTGTTCTGCAAATATAGGATGTCATTCTGCAGTGCTTTCCATTTTACAACCTTCATGAGTGCTAAGGTGACTTAAAGAAAAAGAAAATAGACTTGCCAGAAGGAGTGATGTGCTGGGAGAGGAAGAGGAAGTGTGCCAATGGAAATTACAGGGAGGGAGGGAGAACTTGTGGTTGAAGGAGGAACCCTGGATTCTGCCAGAGTTTTTCTGTGTGACCTTTAGGAAGCCACTTAATACTTTTGTTCCTCAGTTCCCTCATCTGTAAATTGATGATAGGAATACCTACTACACTACACTGGTAGTACACCTCTACCCTGATATAACGCTGTCCCCGGGAGCCAAAAAATCTTACCGTCTTATAGGTGAAACCACGTTATATCGAACTTGCTTTGATTTGTCGGAGTGTGCAGCCCTGCCCCCCTGTAGCACTGCTTTACTGCGTTATATCCAAATTTGTGTTGTATCTGGTTGTGTTATATCAGGGTAGACGTGTACATTGAGTAAGGGATGTCTATACCGCACAGGAAAACCTGTGACTCTGAGTCTCAGCCCATGTCAACTGACTTGGGCTCGTGGGGCTTGTGCTGCTGGGCTAAAAATAGCAATGTCTTGGAACCTGGGCTCCAGTCTGAGACTCCAACCATCTACCCTGCTCTTTTTAGCCCTGAAGCTCAAACCCCTCAAGTCTCAGTGAATTGAACTGGCTCTGAGACTGAGTGCTGTGGGTTTTTCTTTGCAGTGTAGACATATCCAAAGCATATAGGTTTTTGGCACCCCTGCTATGGAAGCCAAAAGCCCTGCTGCACTCTGTCTTAGAGGAGTCCCTATGAGGAGGCCTTGTTGAACCAGCTGTTGGCCTGAAATTTGGCCATTGCCACCTGGAAATTAATTAATGACTGCCAGACACATTTAGGAGTTAAATGTAGAGATATTGGCAGAGAGGAGAGAGAGTAAAGGCTTGCCTTGACCACAAACTAAGGGAACATTGAGAAAACTTAAATTGTCCTGTGGTGTTTTCACTCTTTGGTTTATATTTTCGCATTTTACTGCATGGTAAACTTCAGAGAGAGACTCTAGCTAGAGACTTTAGCCAATTAATGTCAGTTTGTATTAACCCACAACAAACCCTACCTGGAGGGTGATTTTGTGTTCAGAACCAGAGCCTTTGGTGAATTTTCTTATTCTGTCATTCCATTCCTGGCCCTGCAACAGGAAGCTAAATTAATGGCTGGTACACCATTGAGAATGCTTGGCTGGAGGATACAATAGAAGTGCATGGTATTCTGAGTTGATATCTTGGTGCCTCTGCTAATTCATTACCAAGACATCAACTCAGAATACTATGCCAATCCATTACCCTGCTAATTCATACTTCACTTGGGAAAGGAGCTGCTTTTTGTGTGATTGGTAAAATGATTGATCTTGGCTTATGTTTAAAATCTTCATACTTTTTTGAAAATGAAAAAATAAAATACTTTCTTGATGGTCTGTAGTAAAACATTGCCGCTACTTGCCGCCATGTTGACTTTCAATAACTCAAAATTAAAGGTTCACATAAATCACTTTTGCTTCCCATTGATTAAGAGACCTAGTTTCACCATAATTTAGAATCAACTTTTTGTCCGTGAATAGTTTCATGATTTGCAAGTTGTTTCTGGCAGCCATCGTTGTTATAACACTGATATTTCTTCTTCTCCGTCTCACTGTTTTCGCCCTTATCCCTCATAATTAACTTCTGCATCAGATTTACAACTATTTAGGTCTATGTTTCTGCGGGATATCAACTCCTTATATTAATGGTACTTTGATTAACCATTTCCCTGGCATCATGGACTTGCTTACACATTGTTTTTTATACCAAGTTAAGTTGAAAATGCCTTTCTTAACTGACAAGTTCATTCAAAGAGACAATATGGGTGAGGTAATATCTTTTATTGGACCAACTTCTTGCCTCACCCGCCTTAGTTCTCTGATATCCTGGGACCAATATGGCTACAATAACATGGCACACAAATTTATTCAAAAATGATATAAAAATGTAACTGATTTATTTGATTATATTGGTATAGATATAAAGCACACACATACATCATGCTCTAGACATCAAATGCTGAGACGAATTTCAGTGCATGTTGAATGTTAATAAGATTGGATATATAATTAAAAGAACCTGACAATTAACAAAATCAATATTGAATCACTATTATTTATTAGACAAAAATGAAAAATGAACATAAGAGAAACTGAAATTTTAGCTAAAACATTTTGGAAGCTACAGGCAATTTTAACCTTATATAAAAATATAAATGCATTTCTTAGCATAAAGGCATCAAAGTGCTTTTATCATAAATAAAATTGTACCTGCTGATTCATAAGGGATATTTCAATTATCTTTTTGTGTCCAAAGATTTTACTTTTATTATTATGAACCTCAGATCTTCATTTTCAGTGAAAAATTATACTCTGACCAATTGTGAAATAAATCTGGAAATTCCACTATAGGTGGTGCTCTTGCACACAACTTGTTTCAGAGAAATCTTCCTCTGTAGAATAAGTTTTGCCACCAAGTTCAATGGCAGCTGCTTAACAATATCTGTTATATACCATAATTCTACTTAACGATTCTGCTCGGACAAAGAGCTCTGATCCTGTTCCTCAGTGATTGATATGCTTGTTTAATCTAAATCACCACCATGTGGTATGTTATGACTTTTATTAGCAATCCTGCAAATTTAACAAGTAGGATGGCTCACCAAGATACAAAGTTAAATCAAGAGACTGATGTTTCAATCTGCTTTCCACCCCCAGAGATGGTATCATTTCTTTTTTGTAATCCAAGAATATAATGTTCAAAGTGTCAAAGACAAAGTGTGAATTAAAATTGAAACTCACTCTCTTGGGTAGGAGCAAAAGACACAAATTGGTATAGAAAGCCAATCCAAATGAAAGGAGTTACAATTAACAACCAGTGCTAAAACTTGATATCTACTCTGTGAAAAATTGCAATGCAGTTTAACCGTTGTTACTATCCATTATTAATCAAATGAGATGACAAACACATCTTTCCAGGAGAAAAATGACTGTGTAAGAGAAGGGAAAATGTTCACTGTAATATACACAAAGAATCACATGACTGAAACATATAACATGGCTTTCAGTGGCTTGGTTTGGAACAAAGACTCCCTTTTATTTCATTTGATAGAGCTACTGCCTATGGTCACAAAGTGTCCAGTTCAAATCTTGACTTTGATAATGTTCAGGTTCTGCACACAGCGGGTCTAGCCACCCGAGGTAGAAGCACTAACAGGTTATAGTGCTATTTAGATTCTGACCGCCACAGCAATCACAAAAGGCAATTATATATTTCTAGAGCTTTATAGGGTAAGTTAGACATAGCTAGTAAATTTATTTCTAGTGCAATCCATCTTTCACAATAAATATACCCCAAAGTCATTCTTCCGAAACACGATTTAAAAATAAAACTATTAAAACAAGATACTTTTTGCTTTTTTTTTTACAGTCAGTTGAAATTCCATAAAACTTCAAAAGGGCTAATTTAAAAAAAAAATCAGTATACTGAAGTTATACAATTAACAGCTTTCAGTTTGACATGTTTCATACTCAAAGATGGTTCCTAGCATTTTTTTCAAGCTTTTATATAACAAGTTAAAAATAAACCCTCATGGTGATTTAGTAGCATGAACTAAGATTAAAACTTCAAACACAATTGTAAATGTGATGTAATTATGTACCTGTGACTCTTTGGAAACATTTTATAATATCAGAGTTAAATGTCAGTGCTGTGTGTTTACTTCTAACTGGCATAGGTGGCCCATATTCAACTGCACTGAAGGAACAATGCTTCATTGTATCACTTTAAAGACATTTTCTTCAGTGTTAAATATTTTAAAATAACAACAAACAGACCCTTTTCTGTATAGTGTGACAGCACTAACATGAAATGTACACCACATAAAAATTTTTTCCCTTAATTTTTTTAGAAACAAAATCACAAACTAGCAGCTGAGATGGTATCAAGATGAAGGGTTTGTTTGTCTGAATGATTGACTTAATAAACTAATCCTGAATGAACATCACTAATGAAACTGACAGTGCTATTTACAAAAAAGAAAAAAGAAAAAAAAGAAAAAAAAAGACTTGTCTCTTGATTCTTGAGAATACAATATAAATGGTACAAACGTGTACTTCATTATCTACATTTTCTCTTGTCTTTATTGTTTTGATACTATTGCTGGATTACTACTTTTAATCTGGTAACACGCTGAGTACAATTCACTATTCTTCTTGGCACAGTGGTCAAGAGTTAGCATAACGTTTTCTGAAAGTCAGTATTTAGGAGGAAAAGTTTATATTCTTTGCTGCAGGTGGTGCTAAGGAAATCAGTTCTCTTTGTAACATCAAGATTCACTGTGCAAATATTAAAATCCCTAGAGCAATGTCTTTTATTTTTCCCTTTCGGAAGAGTCTTCCATGCTTTTCTTGGCACCCTGAATAACTCATTGTCCCCATTAATTGTCTTTTCAAAGGCTCCTTCAATACAGTTTCTTGATTCAAGATAATTATGCTGCATCTTCTCTGTGTCCAGCAGGCAATGAAATACAAATTTGGATTTTCACTTAGCAAACTATTTTACAACTTTTAGGTTGTCAGATGACTCCTTAGCAATGTCTTCTGAATATCTTTCTAATCCCACTGACCAGAATTATCCTGATTCTCATTTTACATACATACTGATTTTATATCAGTATAACTCCATTGACTTACTGCTGATTTACACCAGTGTAAGTGGGAAGAGAGCCATGTGTACTGATTCTTGTGCCCATACCATACTCAGTTAGATTTACCAACTTCTAGCATCTTTTTACTCTGTATCATATTGTGAATAGTAAGTGAATAGTAAGCTGTCATGGGATAAAAGGGAAGGTCCTTTCATGGACTGAGAACTGGTTAAAAGACAGGGAACAAAGGGTAGGAATTAATGATAAATTCTCAGAATGGAGAAGGGTAACTAGTGGTGTTCCCCAAGGGTCAGTCCTAGGACCAATCCTATTCAATTTATTCATAAATGATCTGGAGAAAGGGATAAACAGTGAGGGGACAAAGTTTGCAGATGATACTAAACTGCTCAAGATAGTTAAGACAAAAGCAGACTGTGAAGAACTTCAAAAAGATTTCACAAAACTAAGTGATTGGGCAACAAAATGGCAAATGAAATTTAATGTGGATACATGTAAAGTAATGCACATTGGAAAAAATAACCCCAACTATGCATACAATATGATGGGGGCTAATTTAGCTACAACTAATCAGGAAAAAGATCTTGGCATCATCATGGACAGTTCTCTGAAGATGTTCACACAGTGTGCAGAGGTGGTCAAAAAAGCAAACAGGATGTTAGGAATCATTGAAAAGGGGATAGAGAATAAGACTGAGAATATATTATTGCCCTTATATAAATCCATGATATGCCCACATTTCGAATACTGTGTACAGATGTGGTTTCCTCACCTCAAAAAAGATATACTGGCACTAGAAAATGTTCAGAAAAGCGCAACTAAAATGATTAGGGGTTTGGAGAGGGTCCCATCTGAGGAAAGATTAAAGAGGCTAGGACTCTTCAGCTTGGAAAAGAGGAGACTAAGGGGGGATGTGATAGAGTATATAAAATCACGAGTGATGTGGAGAAAGTGGATAAAGAAAAGTTATTTACTTATTCCCATAATACAAGAACTAGGGGTCACCAAATGAAATTAATAGGCAGCAGGTTTAAAACAAATAAAAGGAAGTTCTTCTTCACGCAGCGCACAGTCAGCTTGTGAAACTCCTTACCTGAGGAGGTTGTGAAGGCTAGGACTATAACAGCGTTTAAAAGAGAACTGGATAAATTCATGGTGGTTAAGTCCATAAATAGCTATTAGCCAGGATGGGTAAGGAATGATGTCCCTAGCCTCTGTTTGTCAGAGGATGGAGATGGATGGCAGGATAGAGATCACTTGATCATTGCCTGTTAGGTTTACTCCCCCTGGGGCACCTGGCATTGACCACTGTCAGTAGACAGATACTGGGCTAGATGGACCTTTGGTCTGACCAGGTACGGCAGTTCTTATGTTATTATCTCTTCAGTACTAACCTACCCTTGCAACCGAGCTGCCTTTCCTGTAGTCTTCCAGTCAGGTGTGCTTGTACTGCAGCACAAACTTTTCAAAATACAGTAAGTCGCCTAATGCCTGCAAAATTCCTAGCATACTTTTTCATCACCCTTCTTGTGTAATAGAATTAGTACTGCCTATTTCCAGTTTGGATGACACAGCAAAGTTCCTTTGCTATCTCAGGCTGCAAATTATTACAGTGAAAGAAAATGTGAATAATCATTTGACAGGAACAATGCATGAAAAACAGTGGATTAAAATATAGGTAAAATTATTTGTCAAGATCCTGATCCTTCAAGGTGCTGAGCACCCTTGTTTCCCATTGACTTCAATGACACTCAGCACTGGAAGGATCAGATGCTGAACATGTAATATCTATTGAAGTTAATGATAAAGAAGTCAGAGGGTTGAGAAATGGCTTCTTTCACTTTCATGTTGCTAGAAGACTTTCAGCCCTGCCTCTCAGAGAGAAATCTGGCCAACCTGGTGTATTCATCACCTCTAGACTGGAGTACTGTATCCAGGTGTATCTCAGGTAAAGGCGGAAGTGAACCAGAGGTTGTATCTCCAGTGAGACTGTCATAAACCTAGTCCCAGATTTGGACCTTAGCGTCCAAAATATGGGGGTTAGCATGAAAACCTCCAAACTTAGTTACCAGCTTGGACCTGGTAAAGCTGCCACCACCCAAAAAATTAGAGTGTTTTGGGGCACTCTGGTCCCCCCAAAAACCTTCCCTGGGGACCCCAAGACCCAAATTCCTTGAGTCTCACAACAAAGGGGAATAAACCATTTCCCTTCCCTTCTCCCTTCCAGGTATTCCCTCCCTGGGTTCCTGGAGAGATAAACAGAAGCAAACTCCGTGAATCTAAACAGAGGGATTCCACCCTCCCCGTTTCCAGCCTTGGAAAACAGAAGTACCGAGAGCTAATCTCTCTTCCCCCCTCACCCAGAGGGAATGCAAAGTCAGGCTAGTAAATCTAACACACACAGATTTCCCCCTGACTTCTTCCTCCCACCAATTCCCTGGTGAGCACAGACTCAATTCCCTGGAGTTCCCCCCTAAAGAAAAACTCCAACAGGTCTTAAAAAGAAAGCTTTATGTAAAAAGAAAGAAAAATACATAAAAATGGTCTCTCTGTATTAAGGTGACAAATACAGGGTCAATTGCTTAAAAGGAATATGAATAAACAGCCTTATTCAAAAAGAATACAATTCAAAACACTCCAGCAACTACATACATGTAAATACAAAAAAACCAAACCTATCTTTGTACTCACAACTTGGAAACAGAAGATTAGAAAGCAGGAAATAGAGAAATCCTTCCCATAGCCGAGAGAGAGACAGACAGAAGA
Source organism: Gopherus flavomarginatus (assembly GCF_025201925.1). NCBI lineage: Eukaryota > Metazoa > Chordata > Testudines > Testudinidae > Gopherus > Gopherus flavomarginatus. The sequence goes on from NC_066617.1 coordinate 293,503,705, forward strand.
CAAAGAACTCAGACACAAACTTCCCTCCACCCAGACCTGAAAAAGCCTGGTTTCCTGATTGGTCCTCTGGTCAGGTGCTTCAGGTTACTTTTTTTCAGGTGAAAGACACATTAACCCTTAGCTATCTGTTTATGACACGCCCCCCAAATTGCAGACAGTGGGGAAGCTCACTGGCGGCGATTTCCTCCTAGAACTTTAAACTAAACAGATTAATACAACACATGCACCGTTACATATACCACTAAGTATATAACTAACAGACTTCTACAGTTTAAGAACACTTTTTAACTACTGGATTCTGGGAAACTCTCACGGGAGAGTGCATCCGCTACTTTGTTAGAAGCTCCTGAGATGTGCTGAATTTCAAAATCAAAATCTTGGAGAGCTAAACTCCAACAAAGAAGTTTTTTGTTGTTCCCCTGGGCAGTATGAAGCCACTTTAGCGCAGCATGGTCAGTTTGTAGCCTGAACCGCAGTCTCCAAACATATGGATGTAGCTTTCCCAGAGCGTACACAATGGCATAGCATTCCTTTTCACTGACTGACCAGTGACTTTCCCTCTCAGACAGTTTCTTGCTGAGAAACACGACAGGATGAAAGTTGTGATTCGTTGCTTCCTGCATGAGAACTGCTCCGATACCACGCTCAGATGCATCCGTGGTTACTAGGAATGGCTTGTCAAAGTCCAGGGCCCTGAGCACAGGGTCAGACATGAGCGTTGCCTTAAGTTGGGTAAAGGCCTTTTGACACTCATCAGTCCAGTTAACGGCATTTGGCTGGGTCTTTTTGGTCAGGTCGGTCAGTGGGGCAGCTATTTGGCTGTACTGTGGTACAAATCGCCTGTAGTACCCAGCCAAGCCTAAGAAGGATTGGACCTGTTTCTTTGACCTTGGGACAGGCCACTTTTGGATAGCATTCACCTTGGCCTGTAGGGGGTTTATGGTTCCTCGACCCACCTGGTGCCCCAGGTAAGTCACTCTGTTTTGGCCTATTTGACACTTTTTGGCCTTAACAGTTAGTCCGGCCTGCCTGATGCGCTCAAAGACCTTTTCCAGGTGTAGTAGGTGTTCGGGCCAGGAGTCTGAAAAAATGGCCACATCATCGAGGTAGGCAACTGCATATTCTCCCAGTCCTGCTAGTAGACCATCTACTAGCCTCTGGAAGGTGGCGGGTGCATTTCGAAGGCCGAAAGGAAGGACATTAAATTCATACACCCCCGCATGGGTGACGAATGCTGACCTCTCCTTGGCAGGTTCATCTAGCGGTACTTGCCAGTACCCCTTGGTTAAGTCTATTGTAGAGATGAACTGGGCACGTCCCAACTTCTCCAATAGCTCATCGGTACGTGGCATTGGATAGTTGTCCGGACGAGTTACCGCATTTAGCTTACGGTAGTCCACACAAAAGCGTATTTCCCCATCTGGTTTGGGTACCAGAACCACTGGAGATGCCCATGCACTGGTAGATGAGTGGATTATACCCATCTGTAGCATGTGTTGGATTTCCCGTTCTATAGCAGCTTGGGCATGAGGAGACACCCGGTAGGGAGGGGTTCTAATTGGGTGAGCATTACCTGTGTCAATGGAGTGGTATGCCCGTTCAGTCCATCCTGGGGTGGCTGAGAACAATGGGGCGAAGCTAGTGCACAGCTCCTTGATTTGTCGCCGCTGCAGACATTCCAGGGTGGTTGAGAGGTTCACCTCTTCCACGCCACCATCTTTTTTCCCTTCATAGTAGACACCGTCAGGCCACTCAGCATCATCTCCCTGGACTGTAAACTGACAAACCTGTAAGTCTCTGGAATAGAAAGGCTTGAGAGAATTAACATGGTACACTCTGGGCTTTAGTGAGGAATTGGGAAATGCTATGAGGTAGTTCACAGTTCCCAGGCACTCTTGGACTGTGAATGGCCCTTCCCATGATGCTTCCATCTTATGGGCCTGTTGCGCCTTCGAGACCATAACCTGGTCTCCTACCTTGAAGGAACGTTCTCTGGCATGTCTGTCATACCAGGCCTTTTGCTCTTCCTGAGCATCCTTTAGGTTCTCTTTAGCAAGGGCTAAGGAGTGTCGGCGGGTGCTTTGTAGGTTGCTTACAAAGTCCAGAATGTTAGTTCCTGGAGAAGGCGTAAACCCCTCCCATTGCTGCTTCACCAACTGTAATGGCCCCTTAACCTCGTGACCATACACAAGTTCAAACGGTGAAAACCCTAAACTGGGATGTGGTACAGCCCTGTAGGCAAACAGCAACTGCTGCAACACTAGGTCCCAATTATTGGAGTATTCGTTGATGAATTTACGTATCATGGCCCCCAAAGTTCCATTAAACCTTTCCACCAGGCCATTGGCTTGATGGTGGTACGGGGTGACAACCAAGTGGTTCACCCCATGAGTTTCCCACAGTTTTTGCATGGTCCCTGCCAGGAAATTAGATCCTGAATCTGTAAGAATGTCGGAGGGCCAACCTACCCTGGCAAAAATGTCTGTTAGGGCCAGGCACACAGTGTTAGCCCTGGTGTTGCCTAGAGCTACTGCTTCCGGCCATCGGGTAGCAAAGTCCACGAAAGTCAGTACGTACTGCTTTCCTCTGGGCGTCTTTTTTGGGAAAGGACCCAGAATATCTACAGCTACTCGCTGAAATGGGACCTCAATTATGGGGAGTGGCTGGAGTGGGGCCTTGACCTGGTCTTGGGGTTTTCCCACTCTTTGGCATACCTCACAAGACCGGACATACTTGGCAACGTCCTTGCCCATCCTCTCCCAGTGGAAGGACTTCCCCAACCGGTCCTTGGTTCTGTTCACCCCAGCATGGCCACTGGGATGATCATGGGCTAAGCTTAAGAGCTTCCCCTGGTACTTAGTTGGAACCACCAACTGTTTTTGCGGCTGCCATTCTTCCCGGTGTCCACCAGAAAGAATCTCCTTGTATAAAAGTCCTTGGTCTATAACAAACCGGGATCGATTAGAAGAGCTGAGAGGCGGTGGGGTGCTCCGTGCCGCTGCCCAAGCTTTCTGAAGGCTGTCATCTGCTTCCTGCTCAGTCTGGAACTGTTCCCTTGAGGCTGGGGTCACCAGTTCTTCCCCAGACTGGGGACTTGGGCTTGGTCCCTCTGGAAGCGATGTAGGTGATGGGGTTGTTTCCGTTGCTGGTGAACCGCTCTCCGCTGGTGCACCTGAGGGTATTTCAGGCTCTGGCTGAGCCTTTTGGGTATGGCTGTCTGTTGCTTCTGCCAGTTTTGGCTCGCTGGCGCCCTCTGGCATTGAGTTTGAAGATGTGGTTGCACTTGCTGGTGCTGGTTGCTGTTCCAGTTCCAGGCCTGGGACTGGAGGAGCTGCGGCTGTTTCAGTGGTTGGCATGGAATCCGGGTCCACTACCTCTGTCTGGGTCTCTGGTAACACAGATGGGGTGTCTGTGGACGGCTCAGGAACAGGAATGGGTCTGGAAGCTTGCCTGGTTTGGCTACGTGTAACCATTCCCACTCTCTTGTCCCGCTTCACCTGGTTGGCCAAGTCTTCCCCCAGTAGCATGGGGATAGGATAATTGTCATAGACTGCAAAAGTCCACATCCCTGACCAGCCTTTGTACTGGATAGGCAGTTCAGCTGTAGGCAAGTCTACAGCTTGTGACATGAAGGGGTAAATTGTCACTTGGGCCTTTGGGTTGATGAATTTGGGGTCTACGAAGGATTGGTGGATAGCTGACACTTGTGCCCCCGTGTCTCTCCACGCAGTAACCTTCTTTCCGCCCACTCTCAAATTTTCCCTTCAGTCCGAGGGTATTTGAGAGGCATCTGGGCCTGGGGATCTTTGGTGTGATGGTGGTGTAATGAAGTGCACTCGGTTGGCGGTCTTTGGGCAGTTGGCCTTGATATGTCCCAGTTCATTACACTTGAAGCATCTTCCATCTGACGGGTCACTGGGTCGAGGTGAGTTACTGGATACTGGTGAGGTGGAAGAATAGTGTGTCTGGGGCTTTACTTGGGTTGTAGGTGGGGTTTTTGGCTGCCCTCCGTTGTAGGATTTATGGTCGGTGTGCCCCCTGGGGTATTCGTTCCCCTTGACAGTAGCTTTCTTGCTTTCTGCCACTTCCATCCATCTGGCTCCAATCTCCCCCGCCTCGGTGAGATTTTTGGGTTTTCCATCTTGTATGTACCGTGTTATGTCCTCAGGAACACCATCCAAGAACTGCTCCATTTGTACGAGGAGGTGCAGTTCTTCCAAGGATTTAACATTGTGTCCTGATATCCAGGCCTCATAATTTTTCCCAACGTAGTAGGCGTGTTTGGGAAATGACACATCTGGTTTCCACTTTTGGGTTCTGAAACGCCAACGGGCATGATCTGTGGTGATCCCCATTCTGTATCTGGCCTTGGTTTGAAAAAGTTTATAGTCGTTCATGTTCTCCTTAGGCATTTCAGCCGCCACCTCTGCTAAAGGTCCACTGAGCTGTGGCCTCAATTCAACCATGTACTGGTCTTCAGAGATGCGGTACCCAAGACAGGCTCTTTCAAAATTTTCCAAGAAGGCCTCAGTGTCATCACCTGCCCTGTAGGTGGGAAATTTCCTGTGATGTGGAACCATAATTGGCGAAGGGTTGTTAGGATTGGCTGGCGCATGCAGCCCAGCTTGCGCTAAGTCCAGTTCATGTTTTCTCTGTTTTTCCTTCTCTTCACTTTCTTTTTGTTGTTTTTCCATTTCTCGGCGGTGGGCCATGTCTTCTTCTTCTTGTTTCCTTCTGTGGGCCACCTCCTCTTCTTCTAGTTTTCTTTTGTGGGCTGCCTCTTTGGCTGCTTGTTCTCTTTTGTAGGCTGCCAGTTTGATGCTTTCTTCCTTTTCTTTCATCTCCATCTCTTTTTGTTTTATTTCTAGTTCCTGTTTGTTTTTTTCCATCTCTCGCCTGTGCTCAGCATCTTTGATTTGTTCTTCGGCCTCCATTTTTGTCTTGGTAGGCATGGTTCCTGTTTTCTTGTGTTGGGGTGCCCTCTGGTGTTTATTGTCTGAACTGCAGACTCTGTTGCCTCCTGGGGTCTGCCTAGCAACAGTGCCTTTTTCCCTTTCTTCCTCTAGCTAATCTTTTCAATGTAAAGTAAACCAGAAAAAACACTTTATTTGCATGTGCATAGTGCTGGTATTTGCCTCCTAATGGGAGTGCTATTGTCTGACAAAAGACCTGTTTGTCACAGCTTAGTGGTTCCTTGCTTAATATGCCAGCCAGAAACTGCAAGAGAGAGCAGAGAAAAAAAAATTCTCTCTGGTTCCTTTTAAAACCAAACCGTTCCTCTCTGCTTAAAAGCCCCTAGCAGAGAAAAGAAAAATATAATATTCCTACTGGCTTCTGGATTCTATCTATCCCACCACTGCCACTCATGTCATAAACCTAGTCCCAGATTTGGACCTTAGCGTCCAAAATATGGGGGTTAGCATGAAAACCTCCAAACTTAGTTACCAGCTTGGACCTGGTAAAGCTGCCACCACCCAAAAAATTAGAGTGTTTTGGGGCACTCTGGTCCCCCCAAAAACCTTCCCTGGGGACCCCAAGACCCAAATTCCTTGAGTCTCACAACAAAGGGGAATAAACCATTTCCCTTCCCTTCTCCCTTCCAGGTATTCCCTCCCTGGGTTCCTGGAGAGATAAACAGAAGCAAACTCCGTGAATCTAAACAGAGGGATTCCACCCTCCCCGTTTCCAGCCTTGGAAAACAGAAGTACCGAGAGCTAATCTCTCTTCCCCCCTCACCCAGAGGGAATGCAAAGTCAGGCTAGTAAATCTAACACACACAGATTTCCCCCTGACTTCTTCCTCCCACCAATTCCCTGGTGAGCACAGACTCAATTCCCTGGAGTTCCCCCCTAAAGAAAAACTCCAACAGGTCTTAAAAAGAAAGCTTTATGTAAAAAGAAAGAAAAATACATAAAAATGGTCTCTCTGTATTAAGGTGACAAATACAGGGTCAATTGCTTAAAAGGAATATGAATAAACAGCCTTATTCAAAAAGAATACAATTCAAAACACTCCAGCAACTACATACATGTAAATACAAAAAAACCAAACCTATCTTTGTACTCACAACTTGGAAACAGAAGATTAGAAAGCAGGAAATAGAGAAATCCTTCCCATAGCCGAGAGAGAGACAGACAGAAGACAAAGAACTCAGACACAAACTTCCCTCCACCCAGACCTGAAAAAGCCTGGTTTCCTGATTGGTCCTCTGGTCAGGTGCTTCAGGTTACTTTTTTTCAGGTGAAAGACACATTAACCCTTAGCTATCTGTTTATGACAGAGATAGGCCCTGATAAGCACGCAAGACCTGTGCTTCAGTCTGTCTGCTGATTCCCCGTCTTCTTTCATTGAGGGAGGAGGGATAGCTCAGTGGTTTGAGCGTTGATCTGCTAAACCCAGGGTTAATGAGCTCAATCCTTGAGGGTGCAATTTAGGGATCTGAGGCAAAAATCTGTCTGGGGATTGGTCCTGCTTTGAGCAGGGGGTTGGACTGGATGGCCTCCTGAGGTCCCTTCCAGCCCTGATATTCTATGACCTTAGTCCTGATTTTCAAAGACATAGATAGGCTAGAAGCCAGCTACATCAGGGGCTGAAGCTTCATCCAAGGCCTTCAAGGACAGCTGCACTTCTCTGGGGCAATGCATCTCATAAAATACATAGTGAGGTAGCAAATTGGTTTGAATACATCATACACTGCTTTGCATTCTTCCACTGGTTCCTGTGTTTCTGTTACAGGAAGAACAAATATTCTCATATGGATATAATCAGAAGAGGACCTTTGACCAGATGTCAGGGAATGAGAGAAGCCCAAAGTGCATGTGCTGCTCCCCCTTCACTGAGATGGTGAGTGGGGGAGATGGGGCCAGATGATTGGCTGACAGCTGCCCCTCCCTTCTGTTGTAATTATTGGGTCTACACATTTATCCTAATTGTGAGCTCAGTTGTGAAAAGTGGGTGAAAGTTCACAAGATGTCACAATAATCTAATCTAAAAACAATAAATGTTGATGAGAAAAGGTGTAAAAAGGAAACAGACTAAATTAGTCCAAACAAAAAGACCTACTGATATAACTCATGAACTATGTCAAGATCAAGCCTGATAAACAGAAAAAGAGTGGGACTGGATATTACTGGACCACAGCTGGTGTGTCAGAAATGAGGCCTAATGAACAAAATAATGAAGGGATGGGCTATTCCACCCATCACTTCCTTTTAGGTCCTAAGAAGTTTTTGAGGAAAACTGCAAGAAGCTGTCTGACAACTACTGGCTGGGAGACAAAGGAATGAGCTTTACCATCATGGTTGTCACCCCCCAACACATCTCTTAGGACCCTGAGATCCATCAGGATACCTTTGGGTCTTCATTGTCCTGATCCTGAAATATGTCCTGACTGGACCATCGTCACCTCCATTCGCTCTGGCTGAATGCTGAACACCATCTGGGATATGAGACTTTGGTTCTTGCTGTCATCCCCATCCATCCACATGTGTCCTTTTTCTTCCCTATCTATTTTCTTCTCTTTCCTGTCCATCTCCTTTTGCCTTCTATGTAATAAGAGTACGGCTTAGCTGACCAAGACTGTATATTTTGTAACACTGCTGTAAGTGCTGTGACCAGAAGGAGGTAACTAAAAGAATTGCCCTAAACCAGTGGACCACTTGAAAATTGCTGAGGGTCTCAGCAGACCACTTAATGATCTTTCCAAATGTTGTTTGTACCATTAACTAGCTATTGTAAAGCACTTTGGATAAAAGCACTATATACAAAACAAATAATAATAATTAACATTTTTTTGTTCTACAAATAAAAGCACACAACTCATATTTTAATATCAGTAGTCTTATCTTTCTAATGTGACAGATGTGCCCTCTCTTCCCCACTGCGGCAGCCCCCAAGCTGGGGCTGGGAAGGAGAAAGGTCTCTCCCCTGCTACAGCAGCCACAGAGTTGAGGCTGGGAAGAAGGACTGTCTCTCCCCGGCAGCTGCAGCCCTGGGGCTGAGAAAAGTCGCCACTTTCTCTGGCTGCCACAGCCCTGCCCATCCCAATTTCCCCAGCCCCTCTTCTCACCCCACTGCCCACTCCCACCTACACTCTATTTCCCCCAAGGCCACCACCTCACCTTATATGTGCGTCTTCTCCAGGATCCAGGCACTTAATTAGTGGAGCCATGCCTGTGTGGCTCTACTACTTAGGTGGATGGCCCTTCATTCTCTCTTGTGAGGCTGCCCAGGAGTGCACCTTAGAGGGAACTATCTGCAGACCACCTGAATGGAACTTGCGGACCACTGGTGGTCCACAGACCACAGTTTGAGGACTTCTGCCCTAAATTGCCCAATACTGCTACAAGGTGCCTGGTCTTGGAGTGACCAATAAGACTGTGTGATGTGCCTGGGTTTCTTCAGCAGTGATGTTGTAAGTGAGAGTCAACACCAGAGACAGAAGCTTCATTTCTCTCTTTGCTGTTCTTTTCTCTCTCTTCTTGAGCGTGTTTTGTCTTCTAGGAACAGGATCAGACCTTAACAACAACAGCAATAGTGACAGCTGCAGCCCATCTCAGCTAACTTTTTCTCATTTCCCCATAAAAGAACAGTTTATTACAGTCTTTAATATTATCTAAAAGACTGTCAAATGGCCTTTTTTTCCTTCTCAAGACTCTCTCCAGGGAGGGAAAGGGAACAAGGGATATTGTTAGAATGAAAGCCTTACATAAGACTTTTACATTTCAAATACTTTCACTGTTTTGCCTTCCTATTCTGTATCTTTAATAAAAAGTTGAAAAGGCTTTTTAATGGTGTTTACCATGAAGCATGCTGAGGGCTCTGTATCTGAAACACTAAAACTTGTTTAACACTATTTAGTGTTGGACAGGGTCATGTTAACACTTTTCACTCTTCGGGCCCATTTATTCCATCAAAATGAATATAACATAGACATATTCAAAGACTTTTCTCTCCAGTTAGCTGCAATTAGCCAGGAAGCAATTATGATGCTTATAAAAATCTTGAAAATGACAGTCGTTGAGCTGTGACCACCAAGACTGTTGCTTATTACACTGTTTCCATCTGTCTCACTATTCCCTTGTGCCTCCCCCGTCTGATTGTCATATATATTTGTTATTGCCACCTTTGTAGGAGGTGGAGTAGCAGCTTAGCAATAGCTGCCCTCCCCCATATACCTATTATACAGACAGTAAGCACATGGGAATGAAGGAGGACTTTAGACCCCTTAGTCTCCTGCATATGTATGCTGCAAGAGTAGTGATTTGGTCCATGTGTCTTCCTCTATTGGTCTTTGTCATTCATTTGTAAACACAGTTTTAATCAGGTGCTTTCTAGAATCATTGTTCTAAAATAGATTTCTATCTAGAATAAATTTCGCTGGTAGAGCTGTAAGTGTACCCCTGGTGCCAGCAACTCTCCTTCCTGTCTTCACCTTAGCTTTAGTGCTCTTGCTCAGGAGCGCGAGGGACAACTGTGATTCTCACTGAGATCTCAAGTTGCTGAATCAGAACCCCAAAAAGTGGGGTATGTCAAAAGGAAAGAAGCCTGGCAAAGGAGTGAATGAGTCAGCACATCTCTCTTTCCTGCTAGCGCAACCCACATTTTTGGCACTGCCTTCTGCAGCTCATTGGTGGAGTGGAAGTTGTGGTTGCTTTGTGATATTGCAATCTTTGCTTTAGTGGACTTTCTACTTTAGGTGTCCTCTGAATGTGGTGTGGAACCACTAGTAACTTAAGGGTATATATTAATAAAGTCAAAGTTAAATTTGATCCTCTAATCTGAAATCCAAATATTTAGGACAAGGTGCATTGCTCGTCAAAGGAAATAATAGTGAAGAATGGACACTTCTGGTGTTGATCACCTCACCTCATAGTTCCTACTGTTGTGCCTGCTAGAGGTTAGCTTTGACCAGTTAATGAAGATCTCTATACAATGGCTGGATTTACTAAATAATCATCCTCAATATTTCCCCAGCCAAGGTTTGAACTGAGCTTCTGTTGTTGAATTGGCAGTAATTAGTCTATTCTATATAGGTGCTTAGACCAGGCTCATCACCATAGTACCAGAGCATCTTCCAGTAGAGCATTAAGCAATGTAGCTAACTTCTGTCAAGAGTTTATTCTATCATCCTCACCCTGGGGGGTGAAGAGGGGAGGGAGAGGGAGAAGTATGTTCAGTGGAGAGTTTAGTTTTGGATGGGTGTGTGTGTGTGGGAGTGCACATACACGCATATAGCTATATGTTTATGTTAGAGAAGGCAAGATCAAAGAAATGTGCCTTACACTTGGAGAGGAAGATGGTGAGATTTGTGCTCGTCCTTAGTTTCCTGGGATAGTTCACTCCCTAGTCTTGGAGTGGCCCCCGAGAAAGCTCTGTATCCACACAGGTGGGTTTATTGTAGAAAGCTTCATTGTGTCAGAAGGGCCAAGTTGTTGATCCTGGACTTCACTGCAGAGCTTTAGATGGTCTTGTAGATAACCTGGGCCCAATCCATTGAGCACCTAGAACTTAGGGACCAAGATCTTGAACTTGATTTGATAGTTTATGGGAAACTGATGCCAAGAGCAAAGGACAGTGCAATGTGTTTCCTTTGGCCTGTCTTGCTGAGGAGATGTACTATCGTGTTCTGTACCAGTTGAAGTTTTCTAGGTGTTGAAGGCTTCATTCTCAGGTATTCTATTGCATTACTGTAGTCCAACTGAGAGCTGACAAAGGAGTGAATAGCCATGGACAGGTCATCATCAACAGACTGGGCTGGCGTCTCCTAGCCCAGTGGTTCTCAAACAGGGGTATGCGCTCCCCTGGGGGTACTCAAAGGCCTTCCAGGGGGTACATCAACTCATCTAGATATTTGCCTAGTTTTACAATAGGTTACATAAAAAGCACTAGCAAAGTCAGTACAAACTAAAATTTTGTACAGACAATGACTTGTTTACACTTCTCTATATACTGTATGCTCAGACGTAAGTACAATATTTATATTCCAACTGATTTGTTTTATAATTATATGGTAAAAATGAAAAAGTTGGCAATTTTTCAGCAATGGTGTGCTGTGACACTTTTGTATTTTTATGCTTGACTTTGTAAGCAACTAGTTTTTGAGTGAGGTGAAACGTGGAGTACTCAAGAAAAATTAGACTCCTGAAAGGGGTACAGTAGTCTGGAAAGGTTGAGAGCCACTGTCCTAGTCAACCACAAACGATAGAAAGCATGTCTTAAGGGAGCTGAAAGGAAGCTTCCCTTATGATGCATGAGGAATCATGCATGTCTTAGCTGGAAGTCAATTTTTGCATTCTTATGTCCACCCACTTCAGTTATCTGCAGCATTGCCACCCCTGAGCACTAAAATATATATACATTATTAGACAAGACCTAAAACATCATGATATTGATTTCAAAATCATGAGAGTTTATAAAAAATACATTTTGTGTTCTTTTTATTTTTCTTCTGGTATCTGAATCTTTGTGGCACACTTGCTTCATGTTTTCTAGTTTTTCCCTGCATCTGTGAGGGCTAGACCTTTATTTTTAAATTAAAACCGAGATTCTCGCATAATTATATGTATCTAGGAGCTGGGGCTTCAAGAAAAACCACCAAGAATTGTGAGACTCATGATAAAATTGCACGAGTTGGCAACACTGCATCAGCAACAAATATGAAGCACACTGACACCATTAAAGGAGCCTCAAAGATCAGTCTTCACTGCTTCACTGTGATGCAATTGGTTAGCCTTTGAGTGGCCAGCCCTGTGAAAGGGATATGACAGTCTGTGTCCTTGTATTCAACACTTGCACACTATTGTAATATTCTTTGTGCAAAGTATGCCTTGTGAGGTAGCATCTGAAAAGACATAATTTGCTGGTCAATATTGTCCTGATAAAAAGTGTGGCAACATTGTATGTAAAGTTATAAGATTCCATTGTATGCTGTTCTTAATGCATGTTCCGAACCACAGCCCTGCCCAAACAGAAGATGGCAAACTGGTCTGTCTCAAACAAAGGAAAGTGTGATCTGCTTAATTTGCATTGAAGCAATAAACAGAGTCATCAAGCACATAGGGAGTGCCAACAGGTGGGAAAACTAGCAGGAGATATCTTCCCCTCTAGACTTTTTGCCTCCTGAATCTTAGCTGGAAATATTTTCTATGGGGGGGAAGGGGGATTAACGCTATAAAAATGAAGGACAAACACACGAAGCCACACACTCCTTCCCCTCTCTCACTTTCTGTCCATCAACTGATTGCACTAGAAGGAACATCATAAACAGCCATTACACAGAAGAAGGAGTCCTGGCCTAGAAGTTTGGCCAGTAAGACTAGTGAGTGCATGTGGTGAGAGAAACTTAGTTCTGAATTTAGCATTGTTTGTTAAGTTAGGCATTAGTTGAGTTTTATCTTTATTTCTCTTGTAACCATATCTGACTTTTATGCCTCATTCCTTGTATTCACTTAAAATCTCTCTCTTTGTAGTTAATAAGCTTGCTTTATTGTTTTATCTAAACCTGTGTGTTTGAATTGACGTGTTTGGGAAACTCCACTTGGGAGAACAGGATTTGTGCATACCATTTTCTATTAGTAAAACAACAGACTTTATATGAGGAGAGGGCTGGGCAGTACAAGGTATTTATTTCTGGAGAAAGTCTGGGATTGGGACTGTGCTGGGGTCACCCAGCATTGTAATTCAGCCTAGAGAAAGCCTGAGCATGACTGGCAGTTTGCAAGTGCACACAGACATAGCTGGGAGTGATTTACATTCTATAGGCTGTTTGTGAGCAGTCCAGGAGTGGAGGCAAAAACAGGAAAGCAGTGTAAAGGACACCCCAGGTGAGAAGGCAGGGGTGACACAGTTACTCACTGGTCTAGATTGTATCCTGGGTATGTCACAAGAGGGTGTGAAAAGTGATGGGTAGGAAACGGTGGCTGATTTGAAGAATAAGAAAAAAACAGGTCTATAACTGCTCTTTCACAAGTTTTATCACTATATAAAGAAAGGTTGAAGAGGCTGACGATCACACTGTAGCATCTCTAAAGTATTCTCAGACTTCTTTAACAAAGTTTGAAGCAAAGAGGCACTGAATTATATGAAAACTTATTGTTAAGACAAAGATAGTAAAAAATGGAAAATGAGACAATTAAAGACCCCATGACAAATTTTATAACAAGTATAGAAAATAACACAAAGCTAATCCATAGTATTTTCTTTTCAAGGTTCTTCTCAGATGGTGTAAATAGGGTTTATAGTACTTGGGTTTTTTTGCTACTTTGCCATCAATCACCCTGAGGCATTACTAAACTCTTTCTTATCTGCTGACAGGTAAAACAGAACTTTAGTGCTAATATTGCTGAAATTTTTTTGGTGAACATCAAGAACTCTGTATCGACGTAATCAAAGAAGAGAAAAAGCAAACTTAACAAAATATTATGCTAAGACTCTCAAATTGGTTGCCATTCACTTCCTTTGGTGGTAAAATTTTTTTTACCTGTGCAGGTGAGGAGTTGCTGGAAGGAGAAAGTAACTTGAGCTTTTTGAGTTGCCAGTAGCATTTTATAGTGAATTGCACAGCTTCACTTTAGTTATATTTGGGTATTAATTTCAAGTTATGTCCAGAGTGGCTAGAACATATGGGCAGAGATGTTCTTTTTTGGTGTGTGTATGTGTGTGTGTGTGTCTATAATTCTAAATAAATAAATACTGTTTACTTCTGTCTTTTGGGCTTCCCAGTGTGTTCTATTTCTGGGTGGAAACCTGACTCCATTGAAGACAATGTCAGAACTCCCACTGATTTCAGTGGAGATAGGATTTCACTCTGTGTCTTATAGACTGCAAGCTCGTTGGGAGAGAAACAACATATTTTATCTTCAATAGAGTGAGTTCTATCATTAGTCTTGACAAATTATTATTAAAAACTGAAATTCGATTATTATATTAATGTCAAAAAAATGAATGGCTGCAAAAAGATTGTTTGAACTGCCCATGTATTTTAACATTGCCAAGAAATAAAACTGAGCTCACCTACGCACAGTACAGAAAACATCAACTTCTTTAAAATAGCTATCGACTCAACACAAGCCCTACATTTATGACTAGAAGTGGGGGACAAAGCACTGTTTATAGTTAGCTAGTGATGTAGAGCCCTTTGTAACAGTGCTGCCCAATTTTACATAATGCTATTCCACACAAGATGTTGCCTCTCACCATAGACTGTCTCTGCAAGCATAAATTTTAAACATATTGAAATTTGATTTTGCTTCATATTTTTCCATAGATAAAGAAGCCTGAAAATCAATCATATATTTGAGGTTTAGTTGCATCAGATAGAGGTCGACTATATAAGAGCTGGCTTGGTATTAAAGATAATCTACGACGTCAAGGCAAATGTTTTAAGCAAGCAGTTTTTAAAATACTGATTTTAATAGGATACATGACCCTGATGCATTTTATTTAGTCTTGCACATCTTGCTAGCTTTAGATTTTCCATACTAGACCTGTAGAGAATTTAGTGTCATTGGCTGTCTGCAGCAGTAGATGTACATATAAAGTTTCTTCATATAGCAATTTCTCAGCATACAGTAGTTCCTTCTAAATCTAAATTGTTCTGCTATAGTAACCAGAAAATATGCAGTCTGCTAATATGTTGAATAGAAAATTAAAATTATTTTGTTGCCTCTTTATGGAGACCCAGCTTGTAGAATATTTTAGAAGTTTGTTCCTCATTGATTAATGAGATGCATGTATGGCATGGTCTGGTCTCTCTTGTTTTTCTTTCATTTATTTTTCCTTAGGAGTGTTGATGCTCCTGAAAGTATGAACATTCACTAATTTCATTGACAATATTAAATTGGGAGATGGTGAAAAAAACAGTATATACAGAGAAATAGTGCAAAGGAACTTACAAAGTTTAATAACATGGGCAGGAAATAAAGTGAGAATCAACCTGGAAAAATATCTTCAATAGACCTACTTGGGAGAATGAAATAATCCAAAACTCATTGCAAAGAAGACATCTAGGGTGAAACTCTAATCCGGTTGAAGTCAATCGGAGCTTTGCCATTGTCTTCAGTAGAACCAGAATTTCACTCCTGGAAAGTAATGCTCAAAGAGACCTGGTGACATGAGACAACAAACTAGACATAGTATTTACAGTTTGACCTGGTAGAGGGAAAACGTAAGTGTAATATGGAGCTACATATGCAGGAACATGATAGCCACTCTGTAAATGGCTATAGTAACAGGGACCACACCTAAAATATTTTGTTCAGTTCTGGACAGCACATGACATCATCAGCTATTGCTTAAATGCTGTTGATCTTGAACTATGTTGTTTATCTATAGTATAAAAGGGCAATTAAATACTTAAGGATCAATTCCATGATCACTTACATGTACAACTCCCACAATGGAAATCGTACCTCAGAGTGAGGGCAGAATTCATCCCTTTGATCTTAAAAGAAAAAAGACTGTTGGGGCAGTTTGTGTCATAATGAGTCACCTGACTGAGTGGCATAATTAATAAAACAGGCACTTACACATCAATTCAAAGAATCTCTTTGGTACTGGAGCGCTACATGACAGGTGTGCAGAACAACTACAGAGCATTGTTTATATAGATAAAGTAATTTTGAAAACTGAAAATAAAATGTGGTGCTTGGAACATGGGATATGTTGGAATAACTATTGGATTCATAAGTGGTTCAAACTTAAAGTGTATTTTGTTAGGACCATGAATAGATTTAAGCACGTCTTGAGCTCTTCTTGAAAAACTTAGAATTATATCAACTGTGTCTAGGCAGAATTATATTAGATACTCAGAGCCTAACCTCTGGAATGATGAGGTCCCCCACCTGCAGAAATGAAAATGAATATAGTCCAGGCAGATCCAGTGCTGTACCTCACCCCGTCATTTGCTATCGGATAAGTCTACTCCTCAACTATCCAGTCTCTCGCTGTGATTAATTTTCTTAAAATGGCTTTATCCTCATATCCAAGTTTACTATTTTACATAGATACACTGCTGTTCCTCCTAGTTTGATCTAAATACAGCACCACTTGAGTTTTAAAAAAATATTTTCTAAAATAGTGAAATTGGTGAGCATACACATGTTGACTAGTTCATTAGAACTATGGGTGTAGCGCAAATATCTCTGTATGCCTCTGTCTCATAGACCCTGTCTAAAAAAGGCCCCAAGACCTTTACTCACTCCTTCACCTTTACACCATGGATTAACATTTGGTCTGCAATTCACTTTCAACAGCTTGTTAGCATTTCATCGCCTTTTGAGTAACTCACTGTTACCAATCAATTTTACACAGCCTCCCTTTTCTCACCATGTCACTTCACTCATCCTCCTGATTGTCACCTCCTTTATCTAGTGTTGTCAACTCTCATGATTTTTATCACAAGTCTTGCGCTATTTGGTGATTTTTCTTATGCGCCCAGTTCCCGGAGTAGTGTGATTATGGGAGAATTTCAGTTTTTATTTAAAAAAACAAACAAACTAAGTTTCTAGTCCTCATGGGTGCAAAGAGAAACTTGAAAACATGAATGATAAAGGCGCAAAAACCTGAAGGCAAATAAAAAGAACCCAAAATTTATTATGTTAAAAATCACATAATTTTTAAGACAACCTCTTTATTTCTTGGGGGTCTAATGCATGACTGTTGAATGCATGGGGCTGGCGACATACCAGCATTTGTCCTTGTTTGTTCCTACACCACCATTACTAGTCACCATCAAGCCCCCTCTCCTTCCTTCCAAAGTCTTGTACATTTAACTCCTGTCACGTATTTTCTGTATCATTTTTGCCCTTCAGGGCCTATCTGAATGATATGAGACTAAAGTGTTCATCTTCCCCATAAACCTCATAGTTGCTGCGAGGGAAGGGAGTCTCACCATTTTACTGCTGTAACCTCTTGACTTTTGGAGGAAGAAGACATCTCTGCAACATTTCCCCTCCCCCAGCCTTTGTTTTTTGGGTTGTTTGTTGTCCTCTTTTGTGTGCTTCAATGTCCCTCATAGCTTTCCCAAGCACCAGCAGCAGCACCATGATAGTGGTAGTATTCTTGAGAGTTTCACTGTTGTCTGCATATTTGAAATAAGAGAACTGAAACTCACTCTTAATTTCAGTTTATACTGCCCATCTCCCCCATGCACTATTCTATGCAAAGTTACACGCAGCTGCAGAAACAGTGGGGCTCTATCAAAAGACTAGTCTAGAAACTCAGGAAGAAGGGACTGCCTCAATTTACATTTGCTAGGTTTTATTCACAACTATAAGGGTAGGATCTTACTATTATTTTTACACTGAAAGCTGAAATTCCGCAGTAATGGGTAACTTACATCCTAGTTTATCTAGCAAGTGGATTTTACAAGCCCTGTGTGTAAACTTTGTCCTTTCTTTTCCTTAGTTGGATGCAACAGCCCGTAGTACCATTTAGTTAGTCTTAACAGTTCAATGCTGCAGTCTTGCCTTGTGGATGTAAAAAGTTTCAGACTTGAGTATTTCTAGAAGGGAAAAAAGTTACACTATAATTTACCAGAAAAATGCAGACGGTTAGGATTTCTGATTATTTTTCCTTCCCCCTGGATACCATGGTCAGGAGCTGCATGTGGCACGGTCAACATGAAATAACATTTGAAGTAAAACGATGGAAGCAGCGAATTGGAGACCTCAAAAGGGCCTGCTTAGGAACTGGAAACTTTTACCCTGGGAATCCTGAGAAATTGGATGAAAACACTTTGAATTTCTTCCTTAATTCAGATCTGCCCACTGTACTGAGTTGGGGTCTGATCTTACTTCCACCAAAGTCAACAGAAAGACTTTCATTGAGTTCAGTGTGAGATGCATTGAGCCCTGACTGCAGCCCAGCATAGAATAGCCTTATTCAGCATAGAATAGACTACTGGTGTAAGTCTGAGTCTGTTTTAATTATAAGAGCCATCGTCCCTTTTTTCCACTCCCATGCCCACCAAGACCCACTCAAGCCATGCAATGAAAAGCATGTAAAAATATTTTTTACAAGAATAGAGCCCTTGTGGGAAAATAATATACCCCTCATCCTCCTAATATCATGTTAGAAAAATTATTCAGAATAAACTGATTTTATAGAGAGTCTGATTGTAAAGCAAAATTAATACAAAAAGACAAGAAGTCTGCGATAAAACCTACTAACTTAAATTATCCATATTTGTGTACAAGTATTCATATGTAGCAACAGTCCCAAGGCTGAGATTAAAGCTCTTTGGTAGGTTACTTCAAGGCCTTTTTATTGCTAAATCTTATTATGTCTCTAAAATGTAGAAATTAATCACCTGTCATCAAAGCTGCAGTGGATTATTGACTTCTAAATGTCTCTACAAATTGATTCATGACAGAATGAAACAGGAGACTGAACTAGCACTGAATTTTTTTTTTTTTTGCATGTGATAAAACAGGGTCTAATTAAAAAATGTTTCGACAAATGCTAGTGATTACCACAAAATATTTTGCTATCAAAACAGGGTACTGCTGGAATAGTCTTGTTCAGATACATAGCTGTGCAGTGCAGATCTCTAAGGTAACATTAGTTTGCGAATCTGAATGGCTAGACTGATAATTTATTGAATTCTGATACTAGATAGCTGATAACACGCTCTTCTGCACTCACTGAAAATTGGATGACTGTGAAAACCTACTGCTATTTGCACCTACTCCCAGGTTTATCGACTCAAGAACTGTTTGGGCCATGACATTTGCACCCTAGAATTTAAATATTTCAGTGCATATTCAGTATCCATTGTTGTTCTTTAACATTTATGAAAAGGATATCTCTGTTTTTTTGAAGAAAGAGATGTACTGTGATTTTCACTAAAATCTGAGCTCTTATTTCTTACCTACTGTATGCTGATGAATTAGTTGGAGGAATTGGGAGAGACAGAAGTTGATAGTGTTTTCTTTCTCCAAAACATAAAGCATTTAATATATTTTCTACATAAATCAATATAGATAACTTGGGGGTTCTTCATAAATAACTAGAGTTGAACTCCTAAATTATCAGTAGATTATGTTTGACATATGTCATTGGAAAGGTAATTTTCTAGACATTTGCAATAAGTTCTCGGATTTGACCTATGACTTTGGCATCACAGGATATTAATTATCTGTGTTCAGGTAATACTGAGGCAAAGTAACATGCTTTTTTATTTTACTTTGTTAAAAGTCTTTTTTCATTTTATAAAAGACTAGATAAAATGTCACTTAAATTGAGTTTATTGAAAAGATAGCTCCACTAGTGACATTTTCTTCAGTGACAGTAGCAACCAGAAGATTGTTTGATTGTATTTTCTTGTGGAATTGTAATTAATATGATTTTAACTATTATGACAATTTCAAGTGCTTCAAAATAATGCAAGGATATCACCAATGAAAACTTAGAGCAAATAAATCAAATGTTGAATTCTGAATCCAAGTAGATCTTGTGTTATGGACAGACAGTTCTGCTCAGTGAATTTTGAGACTGTGTAGCAATGTACTCTGACTCATTTAAGTTAGTATTTGGATTCTTAGGTGCTTTTTTATATTTTATGATTCACTAAGATGGTAGTATTACTAGATTTTAGAGAGGGAGGAAGTCTTGGCCCTACTGAAATCAATTCACTTAGCCATTTATTTCACTATGACTGAGATTTCACCCTGCATCTTTGGCAGTTAATTTTTACAATTACTGCTTCCAAGTACCTACAATTGACATAGTATTTCTGAAATATTGCAGTAATACTGATGAGGCAAAAGAAAAATATGTCAATATTTTAATGGTGACCACTCTACATAGCTACCAGCCAACCTGTCTGAGGCAAAACTTGAGGACTTTCTTTTCCAAAAGCACAGTTCTGTACCACCTAAAATAAAATATGTTCTAATGTTGTCTGAAAAACTTTGTAATAAGGATTCCAATTTCTCGTGCACTTTGGAGACAAAAATTTTCTGAAGCCAAACAGGGAGAGTCTTTGTTCTGTTTGGTGTTCTTTTCCACCTGTTCTCACAAATATATTAGAAATATACCTAAAATGTGATTAATCATCAAAGGAGAGATAACTTTTTCTTTTACCTGTACTTTTACCTGAAATGTGGCTGAAGAAATCTGTCAGTGTAAAAACAAAGGCAAAAATTAGTTAACAAATGGCATATAATTACAGCTTTAAAACTGAGGAAACTTGAATGATGTGCAAGCTCCAGTTATTTACAAATAATGAAATAAAAGATCACTAAGCCTTTCTTTTGTTTCTGTCTAACAAAAGGCTCCATCCTTAAAAGAAGTTAGCTTTGTTACATAACTGAGCAGTGGCTCATAAAGTTCATACACACCAAAGTACTATGTTACCTAGAACTGTTGTTAGGTTGAATTCTGTATTAAGTAAGAATCTACATTAGTAACTTAGTGTAAGATCGTCTCCTATGAGTGCTATCTGCCAGGCATGTGAAACGATCTCCCTTTATGTTTTCCTTTTGGATCATTCCCTCATGGAATATTGGCTTTGATTCCTGACACTCTACAAAATGTCTAGGTTGTTTGATTTAAAAAAAATATATGTACGATTTGTATGGATCTTGAAGAGATTCACAGAGGCACAGGACAATGTATATGGAGGCCCTATGCTTCTGCACTCATTCCCAATTCCTGTAGGTTTCTCTGTAGAAGCTATGCTGCCAAGAAGACCCTTGTTGGCCCTGGCTACCCTTTCACCCCAAACTGAACAGAATGGAGAGGATACATTGACTTAGCAGGCAATCTTCACAGGTTTGGAAGGACGACAATACAGATGACAGTCTCCTCAGACCTGCTTTCTCCAACCCAACTCTGATGAAACACCTAGGCATGGTCTTTATAGGGTTTGGGGAAAGGAAGCAATGTGGGCAAGGAGAAGAGTAGAGTAGAGGTGGCACTTGCCATGCCATGTCTGCTTTTCATCACATGGGGTGTGTGTATAGGTGGGGGAGCAGACAGGTCCCTCTGAAACTCAGTTGTATATCTTGGAATACAGTTATGATGGAAAATAACATCGGTTGTGCTAAGACTGATAATAAGGCAAGCTTTGAAAGTCGTGAAAAAGAGAACAGTAAAAACTGCTTTTTCTGTATTTCTGTAACACAGTGATTACTATTTGTATCTATTAATTAACTATTTGTGCATGTGGTGGGAGGCAGGACTGACTAAATTAGCTGAAAAGATCGTTTTAGACTAATTGGTGCTAATTTAATAAACCTGATGTAAATATTGTTTAAATGTAGACTGGTCATAACCAGACTGTCTTAAATGAATTGGCTGCCATTTAGTGCCTGGACTCCTGTGGTATATAACCAAGGCCCAGATTTTCAGCTTTGGCTGAAGAGTGCATAGTGTAAATTGGTGGTGGGGGCGGCTCTTGGTGCAAGTGAGCTAAAAAAACCAGCCAGAGATCACAGCAGAACGAGGAGCATCCAAAACTTTCCTCCAGTCCTATACTGGCATCAGGGAGAGAGGTTGGCATGGGAACCTTTGTGTCTCAAAAGAATCCAATATCCATTTTGATCCAGATATTCCAGGTCTACAACCAGGATCTGCTGGCAGTACAGACAAAGATGTAGTTCAGGAGTGGCTCCACTGAATGTGATAGAATTATACTGGTGTTAAACACGTATAAGTGAGTTCATAATTAGGTCCACTGAATTAACTAATGACTACTCTAATACTCTCATGACAGATAGCATTTAGTTTCACTAGACAGTTCAGTGTTGGGATACGTTTAACTGTTTATAGCAGTTCAGTAGATCAAAGGGAGTTTTTCCTGAATAAGGAGCACATATCTGAGCCCCTTGAGCCAAATTCTACCCTGTTACACTGGTGATTATCTGTTGTTACTCCATTGATTTGCAAATGAATTTCTTATCAAGACAGTGGCATTTTCCAAATTAATACCAGAATCATTGAGAGTAGAATTTGGATCTCTCTATTTAAAATCACTTTACATCCTCTCATATTTTCTCCTCTCTCTCCCTTATCCATTCAAGTTTACTCTTCTTACATGCATATAGTAGGCATATTTGGCCATCCCCTGACCCACATGTGGAGCTGAATTTTTTGATAGTGGCATATGGATACCTAAGAGGTTGAATTGACACTTGTACAAATGAGAATCTGCCTTTGGGTGTCTTTCATATTGTAGCTTCTGTGAATTTGGCTGTGGTATTTGCTGTCCTAAATTATTTTACTCATCTTTGATCCAGAGCATTTTCTATCATTGTGAGTGGTTTTAGAACCTGAAAACAAAACCCTGCACAAAAAAACTCTCGCTCCTCAAAATCCCCATTATACCCTTCTCCCTCTCTCATCACAGTGATGTCTTTCATGCTGCCCTTTAGGCATGAAATTACCTTCCTCTTCTCATGTGCCAAACTCTCTCTCTGACTCGGTTTCCTCCCTAAAAATAGTTTTTTGCAAAGCTTTTCATCGTTCATCTCTGCAAACTGTCCTGCTTCAAGTTTAAATAATTATCCAGATGAAATATATGTTCTGTGTCTATATTAGATTGTGAGATCCCGGGTGCAGGGACAGTGGGTAAGTTCTCTGAGCTTCCTCCAGGAGCCATAGACCCAACTTAAAAGGCCAGATAAGATGGGTTTGCATTGCTGGACCAACACAAACAAACTGATATATACAGGTGAATCTGGCCCAATATCTTCATATATATTGCTATAGCATCAAGCACACTTTTGGCACTTCATAGATGACTAAGTAATGGGTGCCTTGGAAATACCCAAGACAAGTTTAATGCAACAATTAAAATATGGAGAAAGCAGGAAGCTGAACTGTTGCTGAAACTCTTAAATCTCAAATTGACCTTCTTTTGCCCACGGGAGTTACCATCTGTAACTCCTGGCTGCTCCACGGTTAGCTTTAATTTATATGACTAGTGACATGAAAGATGTAAAATCTGTAAAAATACAGTGTTTGGCTGCTTAAATTAAGTTTATGAGTTTTTCTTAAGCCTGCCAAACAACTTAAATATTTCATGGCTTTCATAGGCTACAGTTCTAATATTTATAACTCTTGTGTTCAGATTTCAAAAATTATAATTACAGCTCCCAGGATTCCAGATATAGCAGATGTTCAATATTTTGTACAATGCTGGCAGAAATGCTTTTCATGCCTTTTTTGATCTCAGTACCCCATGTATTGTATCTGTTACAACAAGCTGTTGATAAGAGACTTTATTATTGTTTTACTGTAAAAGACTCTGTAGGGTAGATTTAGGATTTTGTATAAAGGGAGGACAAATGGGGACTCAACCCTACTGAATAACAAATAGTATCATGGAGTAGATACTTTAAAAAGATACCTTATTCAATAGGACAAGAAAATTCCATCATTTAATCTGATCCAGATAGTGGTCCACATGGGATCGCTGAACCCACAGTGACCCTTTCATTTTAGGGCTTCCTTGTTCCCCTGTGTGGTGGATCATTTAATATCCCTTTTACTCTTATTGTTTGCCTGTATCATGCCTTTGCTAAATCTATGAGTAGCTTTATCTGAGTGAGATGCCAATACTGGTTTTTTAAAATCAGATTGCTGCAAGAGAGAGAAAATCATGGAGCTGACTCTTTCTGCCATGCAGTGGTTTTCTAATGGTCCACTTGTATTGAGGAGAGGAGAAACGCACTTGTCCTGATTTTTGCTATGTCTGTCTTGTATTAAATTCCTTATACTGGGCTGCTTACTTATGGCCAGATTCTGTCCTCGTTTAGGATTGTGAAAATCAGGGTGACATCACTGTCTTCAGTGTGGTTATGCTGGATTTATGCTGGTGTGATTCTGATCAGAATCTGGTACCTAGATGCTGATTTTAATTCAATCCACGGATACTCAAAAAACAGATATCAAATTAGTAGATTAATACAGTAGCCCATAATATTGCTGAGAATGCAAATAAATGAAAGCATTACAGTCATTACATCAAGAAATTTTAATTATGCAATCATTCATTTAGGTTTCAATTAGAAATGTATGGAAGACATTAAAATTCATACTGTTTTAGGGATATTACCTTATAAAAATTCAAATTGGATACCTACTATCTGATTTCCAGTATTTCCTTAAAAGATTTCCATGGGAATATAAACATTAGATTGAAACATAATGAAACTTGAAACAACAACTTTTAATGATATATGGGTGTCTTCTATTATTCATGTCCATAGTACAGCTGCAGGAAAACAAATATACTGTGCTTTTAAAAACTTCTCTAGTTTGAAGTATTTTTTGTGCAATATTTAAATAAGAAAGAAATATAGGCATTTTCTATTTGAAAATAGGGGAGCTAGAAAAATGGCATTTGTACTGTAGCTAGAATCCGAATATAAGATGGATCCAACATGTTAAACCCTTGAAGCTTAACAAGATCATCTCGAGGAGAGAATGAAGAATATATAAAATGATGCTTTCAAACTGGCAATTTCCACTCTGATAAAACTACCATGAAGGACAATCAACAATAGAGAATTTCACACCAAGAAAATAAATATAGAAGGTAGTGGGTTTTTTTTTCTTTATTTTTAAATGAGAAATGTTGCTATTAAGGTAGTATTGATAGTATTAAAATTATATGAGCTAGAAGATGCTCGTTGGTACTGGTTTGTATACAATGTGATGTGGTTATGTTCAGAATACTGAAGTAGCTGTGGAAGTGAGTTTTTAACTGCATTTTCTAACTTGTCTTGCACTGGGTTATCATGTGAAGTGAAAAAAAGTTTAAATCTTAACAGTTTACTTGTCAATGTCAACATTGTATTATGGAATAGCACAAGGCATCTAATTTGCTAAAGTTGCATATGTACTAATCTTGCAGTTTTTGCATTCGGTGCAGTCTTTCTAGAAAGGAAACAAAAGTACAAGTCCTTTTCTGAGCTGTGAGCATTGGGTCATCTTCCTCAGGCTGGCTTAGGAAAGGATTTTTTAAAATGGGGTCTTTTCAGAAGATAGGTTAGTGAGTCAGATTATCCACCATTGATGCAGGATGCAGGGGATTTACTCCAAAGCCTGTAAAATTTATAATATAGGCATGAATGGTGGGTTGAAATGCTAATGACTGAAGCATTGTGGGGTGTGGGATGAGGAGAGATCATTGTATCGTGGCTTTGCAACTTTCTATGACTTGCTTCAGTTCTAAAGCTTTTATGTTACCTTGCTTGGCTTGTGCATCTGGTCAAACTTTACAAAGTAGGCCTGTTGCAGAGACAAGTTTCATATTTTTCTGCAGAGCATACATGCCTGTCAGAGTCCATCATTTTCCCATAAACTAAGTGATTATTCATTGGTATTATTAGCACCCTATACATTAGGTCCCATTACTTTCCCTGTTTTGGACACATCTCTAAACTTTGCAGCTATTGGAATCCGAGAATATATCAACTCCAAGGTGTAATTTTCAGTTGGTCATCACTTCAGTCTTTTAGTTTTATGGCTGAAATTTAGTAGGTTTATTCTTAGGTCAGGAGCAAATTTGTTTGGGATGGCTAAGCCAAAATAGTTCAGTAATCTTCGTGAACAAAGGGAGTGGAGAAAATACTTTCCCATGATAAAATTTCAATGTCCCTATCCTGTCAGTGGTTGAAGAAACTTGAAGTTTGGCAGGGAAATAGTCCCAAGGTCACAGATCTAACTTTTGATGGCCTACTGATGGCTATAAGGATTTTTGAAAATGTACTTTGTGCTTGCATACTGAATTTTGCAATGGGGTCTCTTATCATCTTCTAATATTCTACTGGTACTTCAAATGATTGTGTTACTTAGGTCATGATATGTCTTTCTCTGATTAGTGAAAATGTACAGGGCAGGCAGCAAGATTCTGGATGATTTCTACCTCATTCCATTCGACATAGAAGAGGTGCCTGAAATGAGGCAAGAGCTCTGCTGCTTTCTACCAAATGGTTGAAAATGAGAATAATACTTTGCAGCCTCAGAGGTGCTGTAAGGATAAATTCATTAATGCTTATGAGGTACTCAGTACATTGATGAGTGTCATAGAAATGCCTATAAAGAAAAAAAATCCTGATTCAGTGCAGGGTTTGTTACAGTAAATGAGGAATGAGACCACATACTGAATAATGAGGGTAATGAACAGCTGCTTTGTTCACAGAGCACTGTCCATCTTACACACTAAATGTGGCAGAATCCTGTGGAAAATTTTTTGTGATTATGTAATTAAAGTCTGTATCATAATAAATACACACAAAGGGGCAGTTACATTTGTGCAGGCGACCATCCATTTCCTGTCTTCTGAGCGGGTCCTCTGAAACTTTAACGGTTGTGGATATAGTGAACACTTACTCGCTAAACATTGGTTCAAAACTCAGCAGATCTGGCTTAGCCAGTTAAGCCGCTTTTTGTTGAAAGGACAGTCACCCCTCTGCAGGGGAACTTTAATTCTTGTATATTTTTCTCCTCTCCCTGGCTCTGAATTTCTCATTATTTTGCAGTTCTTTCTTAATTATGTGATTGAGTCTTCTTGATACGTCAGGGGAAAATGAAAATGACATGGAAATTGTCTTTCATGTTTATTTTCTTCCTGTTTATTTTTAAGCAATGTGCTGAGTAATAGGATGGAGTGGGAAGGGATTATGTGACCTTCCATTGTTATGGGGGTCACAGTGATAAACTAAAGCTCAAGCTGAATAAAGCTCTCACAGTGTTCACATGGCCATGTTCCCTGTTTGGGTAGACTAGCTGTGTCTCTCCTACCAGTACAACTGAATTACAGTGAGAGATGAAGGATTAGAGAGAACAAGGAACATGGCTGAATCCCTTAAGTGTTCACTTTCAGACATTTTCTTCTAACATTTGAACTCCACCCCTAAGCATGTAGCACTCTTATAATATTGTTACCTGGACTTTGCTAAAACACATTTTAATGGTTAAAAATATTTTGTTTGGGAATATATCATTCCTGTGCTTCTGAAAGAGATGGCTTTAAATAGCAATGGGTGAATTTGATTGTTTGGAGAAGCAAAATTAACTTCTCTTGCAGGGAAAACAAAAGGAATTTTGTGTATGATGAATTCAGGAGAGAAATAATGTAGAATTTCATGAATGTAGGGAATTCAAATACAGCTACATCCCAGGGACCAAAATAGAGGCCAACAGAGCTTTTTTGGACTGCACAATGTGATCCTGAAAGGTAAGGACCTAGGGACATTTGAAATATGTCATATTTCCTGGTTACTCAAAACATCTCTGAGGAGGAAATTAAGAAAGACACAAGAAGACTAGAATTCCCCCAGACTACAGCCCACACCACAGGTGATAGGCAGAAAGAAGCAGCTCAAGTGCTAGAAGGCAGTAAGAGGACATATTATTCTATTTTTTATTAGGAAGATGCACTGGATGAGTACAAGGAGCCTCACAGCAACTGGCTGATGAACAACAGAAGGAAGGGAACTGACTGGTGATGGAAAACGATGGACTTAAAAAGATGGTAAGGATGGTTTGGGAAGGATGAAAGTGACCAATCAGTGTTTCTAAACCTCAGGAGGGGAATGATTGTGAGGAAAGCTATAGGGTGGGTGAAGAGAGATGAAGGGAGATTGATCAATGTTGAGAGAACCTGACTGGTGGGGACAGGGGAGCAGTGAATAAAGCTGTACTGCTGCTGGATCTTCTTATACTTCATTAATTTGAATTTTATTACCCTATTGCTCCTGAGTTGTTTGTCTTTCAGGGTACACTGCAAGACCTATCTGTACAGCTTATTTCCTGAGGGGGAATGGGGATTTCAGTTTCTGTTGTGGTCTGAAGAGTTTTCTTTTTGGGGTCCTTTTGAGTGAAAACATGGCAGATATTTTTGAATTATTATTTTAATTATTTTATAATTGGTGTACATTGGTGCATTTTTATAACTGGTATACAGGTGCATTTTCTAAATTAGGAATAAAGTATAAAATCCATAATTTTTCTGGTTGCTTGTTCACTGAAAATCATATTCCATTCTTATTAAATTTGCTGTGGAAACTAGCTGATTTTGTGAAGGCAAAAAAAAAAAAAAAAAATAAGACTAGCTCCTTAGGGCCATTTGATGGCTGGTGCAGCTTTGTGGCTTTCCGATTCTGAGTTCATTGGATAGTAGTTTGCTCCTGAGCTGCTTTGTGTTGCACCAACTATAATGGGTCTCAAGTGACTGTTACAATAGTTGGGGCTGTCGGCGCTCTCAGCAAACTCCCTTTTCCTTGTCCGTGCCACCAACAGCAGAGGTGATGAGAGCAGATGGCTCCTTGACACTTGGCTACTGGATAGTGGGAATTTTCTGTTGGCCTTTTGGGACCCCAGTAAGAATACAGTAGAATCTCAAAGTTATGAACACCAGAGTTAGGAACTGACCAGTCAACCACATACCTTATTTGGAACAGGAGTACACAATCAGTCAGCAGCACAGACCTCCCCCCCCTCCAAAAAAACCCCCAACCCCTCCCAAAAAACAAAGGCAAATACAGAACTAAAATACAAAATAAAGGGAAAGTTTTAAAAAAATGGTTTCACGAGGTAAGGAAACTATTTCTGTGTTTGTTTCATTAAAATTAAGATGGTTAAAAGCAGAATTTTTCTTCTACATAGTAAAGTTTCAAAGCTGTATGAAGTAAATGTTCAGTTGTGAACTTTTGAAAGAACAACCATAAAGTTTTGTTCAGAGTTACGATCATTTCAGAATTACGGACAACCTCCTTTCCCAAGGTGTTCATAACTCTGAGATTCTACTGTAGCTTGCAAACAACAAATTAAACAAATAGATTACAGAAGACTTTCTTACTATAGCTGTGCACTCTTTAAGCTGTTTTATGTCCAAGGTAATATAAAGCTCTGTGGGGCTTGAATTTTGTGGAGGAGGGTTTTTTTGTGGAGGCAGGGGGCTTTAATACCTATATCTGTCTTTGTTTATATAAATCAATGTATTTTGAAAGTTCATGCTGACACACAAAACCAATACCTAGCATGGCTGAAATCTGATTTGAACTACACACTTTGGTAGTACTAGTGATGATATCAGTAGAACCACAAGAAATTTTTTTCTAAATGGCTGTATAAATCTCATAAATGGGAAAACAGTTGCTCTGATTTGTTCAGTATGTAATGGTAGATATTGTTTGAATGAAGAGATTGCTTTGAGGCTGGATAGATATTGGATCATTGACATTTAACCTAGTGACTCTTGAGCCTAATAGGGAGTCATTGATGAAAATGCATTTGGTAATTTGGTCTTATCTTCCTTCTGATGGAAACCTATATCACCTCAAAACAATTACATATATATATAGTGTGAGCACACACAGTTGACATAAAGTTAAACACAAAGATGACTCCAAGAGCATCCTAAATTGGAAAGAAGTCTACAATAATAATAAAACTTTATCACTGAGAGTCATTGGCAAAAATAGCTCTGTACAGAATTTGGGGAAAATATGAAGGACTAGAGAGCTCAGGGGATTTTCAATAGACTGCAAAACCTCCCATCCATAATTCATTGATTCAATCCAGTCCAGGTCAGTTGCAGACAGAAGTCACCATCTGATGTCTAACTGTGGTAGTCAATGTAAAATGAGCTAATGTTCTCCAGTCAGTTCCTAATGGGCAGGTTTTCATTCATAACAGCAAACATCACTAGAAAGCCAAATTCTACTTGCCTTATTCAGCTGAGTATGTGAGTAATCCCATTTAAATCAAGGAATTTTGCAAGGAAGGCAAATAGGAACTTGTTCAAAATTAACAGTTTTGTCAGCAGTCGCAGCAAAAGAAACCAGGGATTGAATGGAAATAGTGAGAAACTACCCTTTCACTCCCAAAATTAGTCAGTCTGGTCAAATTTGAGGCACATGGGCAGAGCACCGGGACTGGAAGGTTGCACTCCCTTATAATCATGGTGTGCCTGTTTTGTGGGACTTCAATCTCTAAGGCTGTATGTCCATCACTAAACTTAAAAGGAAAACAAACCAAAAAACAGAGGGAGAGAGAGAGAGAGAGAGAGAGAGAGAGAGAAATGGAAATCTGTTTCAAGCATAATTTTGAAACAGATTTAAAATTTCTTTAATTTTTTTCATCATGCTATATATCACCTTTAAATATTGGTACATTATGTTCTCCTGCAAAAGTAAAATGGATACTGTCAGGTTTTTCTTTAATAGTTTAAAGATGCTTCACTATTAACAATTCATTTCTTGTCAGTTTTGTCCTTCTCTATTATGTACTTTCCCTTCCCTGAGTGATGGTAGTTTCCAACACCTCTGAAGTTTTTAAAAATAGAAATAAATTTCTTTCTTTCTTTCTTTCTTTCTTTCTTTCTTTCTTTCTTTCTTTCTTTCTTTCTTTCTTTCTTTTTTCTCCTTCCCAGCTGATAGGACAAATATCTTGATTAATTTATGGTTTTGTTTGGTTGGATGAGTCTTGTGACTCAAAGAATAAATTGAGGGAAAGCTAAATAAAAGAAGTGAGTATTGATTAGCAATAATTTTCTGACTCTTGATTTTTGTGTGTGTTGAGAGTAGAGCAATACAAACCCAAGCAAACTTTGTATTGGGGAAGATCCTATAAAGATAATGATTCCCGCTGTGAACTAAATATTTGTTAGTTTTCAAGTATGTATTTGTGAATTTTAAAAAGAAACTAGCAATTACCAGTGGACCAAACACTTCTCACCAGATTTGATCAATTTTAATATATATATAGTTCCTGTCAGCCAAACTTTGTGCTTGGACTACAGGATAAAGTAAGTTTCCAAGCAAAGTGGGCCCTAATCACATAGTCTGAGGCAGAGGAAATACTATCCATGTTTAAATGGATGGGGAAAGGAAAAAGATTTTCAAAGCTATTGTAAAGTAACTATTACAGTTTATAAAAAAACATTTCTACTAAACTTGATATCCGTACCCTTATTTTTTCAGTATGTTTGTCCCTTCAAGTGGTGGAACATAACTGAAGAGATGTATGTATGTGTTCATCACGGTATGTGAAGAATTCTTTTTTAATCATACTTTGTTCACTGGCTTGGGAAAATTTCCATAATCTTTGTTGCTAAATTGATATTTCATAAATTGATAATCACTGTTATGTTGATTAAAACTTGATTAAAATACTTTCCAAAGCAGGGAAAAAACCCTGCTACATTTTAATGACATGTTGCCTATACGCTTTAAGATCAGGGCTTTTGTTACATGGGGACCAGTTTGACTTTATGAAAAACATGTAATTATAGCTATTGTATACTCTAGTTGTTGTATTCAGCTAATTTCATTCCAGGCATGGAATTCACAAGCACTTGTGAAGATCCGCAATGTGTTCAAGTGCACAATGCTGTACTTTTTGTAAAGAATTGCCTTGCATCTGACTGATCTGAATCCCAGAATTATGATCCAAGAAAATGTTACAAATCTATCAATAATTGGATATCCCTCTTACCTATCAGAGGGGTAACCATGTTAGTCTGGATCTGTAAAAGCAGCAAAGAATCCTGTGGCACCTTATAGACTAACAGACGTTTTGGAGCATGAGCTTTCGTGGGTGAATACTCACTTCGTCAGATGCATGTAGTGGAAATTTCCAGGAGCAGGTATACATATGCAGGCAAGCTAGAGATATAGTGTGGCCAGGGAGGTTGAAGTGTTCTCCTACAGGGTTTTGTATATTGCCATTCCTAATATCTGATTTGTGTCCGTTTATCCTTTTCCGTAGTGACTGTCCAGTTTGGCCAATGTACATAGCAGAGGGGCATTGCTGGCATATGATGGCATATATTACATTGGTGGACGTTCAGGTGAATGAACCAGTGATGGTGTGGCTGATCTGGTTAGGTCCTGTGATGGTGTCGCTGGTGTAGATATGTGGGCAGAGTTGGCATCGAGGTTTGTTGCATGGATTGGTTCCTGAGCTAGAGTTCCTATGGTGCGGTGTACAGTTACTGGTGAGAATATGTTTCAGGTTGGCAGGTTGCCTGTGGGCGAGGACTGGCCTGCCACCCAAGGCCTGTGAAAGTGTGGGATCATTGTCCAGGATGGATTGTAGATCCCTGATGATGCGTTGGAGGGGTTTTAACTGGGGACTGTATGTGATGGCCAGTGGAGTCCTGTTGGTTTCTTTCTTGGGTTTGTCTTGCAGTAGGAGGCTTCTGGGTACACGTCTGGCTCTGTTGATCTGTTTCCTTATTTCCTCGTGCGGGTATTGTAGTTTTGAGAATGCTTGGTGGAGATTTTGTAGGTGTTGGTCTCTGTCTGAGGGGTTAGAGCAGATACGATTGTACTTCAGTGCTTGGCTGTAGACAATGGATCGTGTGATGTGACGGGAAGGAAGCTGGAGGCATGATGTCATAAACAGATAGCTAAGGGTTAATGTCTCTTTCACCTGAAGCACCTGACCAGAGGACCAATCAGGAAACCGGATTTTTTCAACTTTGGGTGGAGGGATTTGAGTGTCTGGGTCTTTGTTTTCTGGCTGCCTGCTTTCTCTGAGCTTTGGAGAAGTAGTTTCTTTTTTCTAGTCTTCTGTTTCTAAGTGTAAGGACAAAGAGATCAGCTAGTAAGTTATATGGTTTCTTTTCTTTGGTATTTGCATGAATATAAGTGCTGGAGTGCTTTGATTTGTATTCTTCTTTTGAATAAGGCTGTTTATTCAATATTCTTTTAAGCAATCGACCCTGTGTTGTATCATCTAATACAGAGAGAACATTTGTATGTATTTTTCTTTCTTTTTATATAAAGCTTTCTTTTAAGACCTGTTGGAGTTTTTCTTTACTTCAGGGAAATTGAGTCTGTACTCACCAGGGAATTGGTGGGAGAAAGAAGTCAAGGGGAGATCTGTGTGTTGGATTGCTAGCCTGACTTTGCATTCCCTCTGGGGGAATAGGAAAGTACTTTTTGTTTCCAGGATTGGGAACAGAGAGGGAGATTCACTCTGTTTGGGTTCACAGAGCTTGTGTCTGTGTATCTCTCCAGGAGCACCTGGAGGGGGGAAGGGAAAAAGGATTATTTCCCTTTGTTGTGAGACTCAAGGGATTTGGGTCTTGGGGTCCCCAGGGAAGGTTTTTCAGGGGGACCAGAGTGCCCCAAAACACTCTAATTTTTTGGGTGGTGGCAGCAGGTACCAGGTCCAAGCTGGTAGCTAAGCTTGGAGGTTTTCATGCTAACCCCCATATTTTGGACGCTAAGGTCCAAATCTGGGACTAAGGTTATTACACATGAAGGTAGGCATAGCGGTCTGTGGGTTTTCGGTATGTGGTGGTGTTGATGTGACCATCACTTATTTGCACCATGGTGTCCAGGAAGTGGACCTCCCATGTAGATTGGTCCAGGCTGAGGTTGATGGTGAGGTGGAAGCTGTTGAAATCGTGGTGGAATTTTTCCAGAGTCTCAGTCGCATGGGTTCAGATGATGAAGATATCATCAATGTAGCGTAGGTAGAGAAGGGGCTTGAGTGGACAAGAGCCGAGGAAGCGTTGTTCCAGGTCGACCATAAATATATTGGCATATTGTGGGGCCATGCGGGTGCCCATAGCGGTGCCACTGATCTGAAGATATATATTGTCATCAAATTTGAAATAGTTGTGTGTAAGGATAAAGGCACAGAGCTCAGCAGCCAGTTGTGCTCTGGCATCATCAGGGATACTGTTCCTGACAGCTTGTAATCCATCTGTGTGTGGGATGTTCGTGTAGAGAGCCTCTACGGCCATGGTGGCTAGGATGGTGTTTTCTGGAAGGTGACCAATGCATTGTAGTTTCCTCAGGAAATCAGTGGTGTCACAGAGATAGCTGGGAGTGCTGATGGCATAGGGTCTGAGTAGAGAGTCCACATATCCAGACAGTCCTTCAGTGAGAGTCCTTCATGATGACAACAGCACCTCCTTTATCAGCCAATTTCTGCCTGTGCACGTCAGCGGAAGCATTCAATGTATAGGTCCAGACTGTCATTTCGACCCTCAGGAGGAGTCCATGCGGAGTTCTTCTTCTTGTGCTGTTGGTGGGAGGGTACCTGTGTATCAGTGCGCTGTTCAGTGTTGTCCTGAAAGTATTCTTTGAGTCAGAGACGATGAAAGTAGGCTTCCAGATCGCCGCAGAACTGTATCATGTTGGTGGGGGTGGCAGGGCAGAAAGAGAGTCCACGAGATGGGACAGACTTTTCTTCTGGGCTGAGTGTGTAGTTGGATAGATTGACGATATTGCTGAGTGGGTTGGGGGTACCACGGTTGTGGCCCCATGAGGCAGGTAGGAGTTTAGACAGCTTACAGTCCTTTTTCCTTTGTAGAAAGGTGAAGTGAGTAATGTAGATCTCCTGTCTTATTTTAGTGAAGTCCGTTTGTATGGAAGTTTGGTTATTAATGAGAGTCTCCGACTCAAAGAATACTTTCAGGACAGCACTGAACAACACACTAATACACGGGTACCCTCCCACCAACAGCACAAGAAGAAGAACTCCACATGGACTCCTCCTGAGGGTCGAAATGACAGTCTGGACCTATATATGCCATCATATACCAGCAATGCCCCCCTGCTATGTACATCGGCCAAACTGGACAGTCGCTATGGAAAAGGATAAACGGACACAAATCAGATATTAGGAATGGCAATATACAAAAACCTGTAGGAGAACACTTCAACCTCCCTGGCCACACTATAGCAGACCTTAAGGTGGCCATCCTGCAGCAAAAAAACTTCAGGACCAGACTTCAAAGAGAAACTGCTGAGCTTCAGTTCATCTGCAAATTTGACACCATCAGCTCAGGATTAAACAAAGACTGTGAATGGCTTGCCAATTACAAAACCAGTTTCTCCTCCCTTGGTTTTCACACCTCAATTGCTAGAACAGGGCCTCATCCTCCCTGATTGAACCTACCTCATTATCTCTAGCTTGCCTGCATATATATACGTGCTCCTGGAAATTTCCACTACATGCATCTGACAAAGTGGGTATTCACCCACGAAAGCTCATGCTCCAAAATGTCTGTTAGTCTATAAGGTGCCACAGGATTCTTTGCTCCTCTTACCTATGTTAGCAATTTATTTAAATATTAACATTTATGTTATTACAGTCAATTAGAGTTTTGTGGTAAATCTAGATTGCTCACTCTCTGGACTAGGGGAGCAATGAGGGCTGAAGACACTGCAGAGAGGAATGAACATAAGAAAATAAGAACGGCCTTACTGGGTCAGACCAAAGGTCCATCTAACCCAGTATTCTGTCTACTGACAGTGGCCAATGCCAGGTGCCCCAGAAGGAGTGAACTAACAGGTAATGATCAGGTGATGTATCTCCTGCCATCCATCTCCACCCTCTGACAAACAGAGTCTAGGGACACCATTCCTTACCCATTGTAGCTAATAGCCATTAATGGACTTAACCTCCATGAATTTACCCAGTTCTCTTTTAAAGGCTGTTAAAGTCAACCCTAAGTCTACAGTAGGATGTAAAAATGTGTTGTTAGAATGTATGGCTAATGTGTCCTAAGAGTCTAGCATAGGCAAGGTAATGTAGACTTTAACACGTTAGCTGGTTAAGATAAAGCCATGAGGGGAGCCTATGCATCAATTCAACCTGCTTCAAGTATGTTAAGGTATACGCTGTCTTTTCTGCACTAACCTTAGAACATGTTAGTTAATATGTTCTAACCACACACCTTTAAATACTCATCAACACATTGCCTTCGGGGCTGGGTCTGCCTCCTATTGCTCTTGCATCCTGAGACTAGAAAGTATTGCCTTTGAGCAAGCCCCATCCAGTCCTCTTTAGCTGGCAGGTTGGTGATAGAAACAGTGCTTTTGCAGGAGATGAGAAGTGAAGAAAAATATGAGTATCCTTTGGGCTTTAATAGGAACTTGGAGGAAGTCTGTGGGGGCAGAGAGGATGAAACTCAGTTAACTAAATTGAAAATAAGTTAGCAAACTAGACATCAACGTTCCACTTGACCTAAACAATCAACGACAATGAGAATTGTTACATTGTAGAATATGACCTTATGCACATTTTTTTGTATCAGAGATACTGTATCAGTCACATTGCAAAAGACCTAGATCAACTTAAAAAAATAAAACCCAATAGAATGATTACAGCCACTGCCTAGAATGACAAGTATTATCAACAAAAATTAATCAGGCGCATCTTTTAGTGAACTCAATTAATAATGTGCAACAACAGGGTCTCTTTTCTTAAGATGAAAATTAATTAGTGGAGGGAAGGTCACTTGGAGATGCTGACATCACTCATCAGAATGCTCTGGCAGCTCTAATTATTTGTCTTCCAGGCTTGGGTGATCAGAAATTATTGCAATACCTGAGCAACATTTTGAAAAAGCTTTGTGCATGGCTCTTTTAATTAGACGTGGTATTTGATTAATGCAGTGGAAGCATTTAGATCAGCCTCTTATCATTGAGTGACTTAGAAGTTTTAGAGAATTGTACTGTGCAAGACAGGGTCACTAAGATTTTTAATGCAGACTCTTAAAAAAGAGTTTTAAGAAGCTAATAAATTGTTTATGTCCTCTCTTTCCTTTTCTCTATCATTGCCAAGCATGAATTTATATAGTTTCAGATGGGTTTATGTAATATTGTACTATTGCAGATATGAGCTATACATGGTAATCAATAATGCGTAGAAGCTTATGGAAGATGATATTATGATGTTTTTGTATTAATAATTTACCTTTATTCCCCCAAGACACAGGCAAAATAAAAACAATTTAATATGTTTACAGAGTTAAAGAAAACTATCCATGTTTATTTTCTATTTTCCATATAGATTTTATTTGTGTGTGTATATATGTTAATATAATGTGCATATCAATATACAACAATGATTTCTAGTTAGAGATAGGTGAATGATTTATAGCAATTTAGGGGTAGATTTCAAAGTCTTTGAGGGCAGGGATTGCTTCTTTTCTCATGTTTGTACAGCACCCCAAAATTGCGTCCATCTTGGGCACTATTTTAATATAAATAACTATAAACAAACAATTAAAAGTTACAAAGGGCAGTTAGGTACCCAGTTTCCAGTGGCTTTCAATGGAAGTTGGATATCTAACTGCTCGTTGTGCCTTTGAAAATCTACCCCTTAGTCTAGAAATTTAGCTTTTTCCCCTCCTCTACATGAATTGTCTGTGACCAGCATGTGATTTTTCTCAGATCTACTTGTTGCTTGAAAATATTCATTGAATATGTTTAATGGATAATTCTTAAACTTTGTGTGGTTTGTTGCAAGTATTTGGCATTTGCATTGTTTATTTTACTACTACATATTCTTTATAATACATTAATTTTGATTGGGCACAGAAGCAATATGCTTAACTTTAATCATCAGTTGAAGTCACAGTTTGCTGGGAGACAGGAAGGCAAACCAATTTCATGTTTTCACCGTGTTGCTAAATTTAAGCAACCACTTAAGTGGGCACAATTCCATGGAAGCTAATGGAATTATTCTTGGATTTGGCCCATTATGTGTATTGTTCCTATGAATGACTTCCTCCTAACATGGTTTTATGATGACAGTTCAAAATCATAAAACTTATTCACTCTAGAAAACTAGAGTCATCAATTTTTACTTTTGATGTATTTGGTTATTTACAGCTTCATTGGCCAGCTAGGAAATATACAGCACTGAGATCATACCATTGCCTTCAATAAAATTATACCTTATTATGGTGGGGCTGAATTTGGCAATAACAGCTTAAAATGAACATAGTCAAGAAACATCAGTAAATTGTAATTCCTTGTAAAGGTGGCTGGACTTTCCTATGCTTAAGGTTCTGAGTAAGCTATGAAGATTGTTTGTGTCAAATGTGGTTTGTTAATGCCACCAGGACTTAAGAGAATTGGAAATGACTTTCTGGGCAGAAGGAACTGTGATCTGGGACAGAAATATCCCTTTAGGGAAAATCCCAGGAGCAGCCAAGCGTGGGAGAAAAAAATTAAATAGAGGTTTACCTTGTGGTCTTTTATATCAACTACCAGTAGAGCCAAACTGCAGGATGAAGGGTAATTCTGAGCTATATACTGACTGTATATTCTCATGGTACTACTGTACATACTGAACCTAACAACAGTTATGCTATTCTTTTTATACAGCAAGTACAGTACTTCACTACAACTTTTTACAAAAGGATATTTTAAATGAAGCTTCTTTTAGTGTTTGAAATATAGTATCTATCTTTGAAATAGCATGCAGCTTTCATTTTGGCATTTACTGTCCACAAAGGGGTAAAAGTTAGTTCTGGTGCTGAATAAGTGTATGAAGTTTATGGTGACTATGAGTTAACAGTAGTTGATTGGCTGGAAGGTCTCATTTAAATACTCTTAAAGCAAGGCAAGATTTGGAAATTCCATATTAAATAAAATATAGTGAAACACAAACAATGCCTTTTCCTTATCACAGGGGAAGGTAGTTAAAATGTTAACGTGGTAGGCAAACCAACCACTTTCAAGGTAATCCTTTGGGGCCCAAACAGTAGACAGAGAATATAAACTAATTTCTGATAACTTTTTAATTTTGACCCCTTTTGAAGTAAAAGATTGGTTTTAGACATGTGTGAAACGTGCTTTCAGAACACATAACACAGCTTAGATGACATGTGCTCCTTCAGTCAATGGATCCCGTATCTCCACTGGCCTCTGCAGCTTTTCTGGCAGAAACTCTAGACACTAGGCTTGATTTTCACCTCATACCAGTTTTACATTAGTGTAATTCTGACTTCAGTGCATAAGAGCCAAATCAAACTTTATATAAATACATTTTTGTTGTACTATGTTGTATCTGTGGCGGGTACTGCCAACTATGTGGGAAAGGATTCTGGGCCTGAGGTCGCCGGATCTCCCCAAAGAAAATGAAAACTCATGTAATGACTCTGAAATATGGCCATCTGGAAAACCTTCCTCTACCTTATAGTGTGCTGGTCATGGAAGCCTCCCTGAGCCCTGCATAGCTAATCATGTCCTTACAAACCCTAGGGCCAAACAGTTCAAACTGAGGAAGTTAATCAATCAGTTTATGTATGTTCTATGTTTGTAATCACCTTTAACCTTTTTTCAATTATTTTCTCTATTTTTTTCACTTTTGTTATGAATTATGTACAAAGACTAAAGCTATTTCTTTAGGTTCTAAATGCTGCTGACAATTCTCGGGGAACTTTAGCAGCTTCAGTGTAGTTATTCCAGATTACACCAATGTACCTGAGAATAGAATTTGATCCTTAAAAATTGTGAGCAAAGTATAGGCATTTGAAAATGCAAAATCAAATTTAAAGCAAAAGTGAACAAGGCTAAAGGCATTAATTGTACAGTTGGATTCACTGGAAAATAAGTAAGTAATTAAATGGAAGTATTCTTGAAATCACTAGCAAATTTTTCACACTTTCTTTTCCTTGAATGAGCAAATTATGAAAACTAAAATTGTTGACTTTTTATATGAATAAATAATGTATGAAGTAACATTGTTTCAGCGTAATGCATTATACTTTGAATGTATGCAAATTAGACAAATGCCAATGTACTTCTTATGGAATCCCCTTGAAAATAAGCATCTGAGAATCAGGATATTTCTTAAGACTGTTTTCACTGGTTATTTAAATAAAGTTCCTTTTTACCAGATGCCTACTGTAATTTGTTAATGTTAATTAACAATATTTGAAGCAAATCATGATAAATAGATACTCCCCTAAACATTATGCATCTTGTTGTCTGAGTAATCTGATGAGTAACGGATCAAATTAGCACAAGCTTTCCCAGTGTTGGTACATAGGTCTTTATTAGAAAGAGTATACATCATTCCTGCTTGTTATTTTGATCAAAACTGAATCAGAAAATTACCCATAAGAAAATATTTCCTTTGGAATTCCAACTAGTCTCTGTCTCCTTCAAACATAAAGCTTTAATTTTTTCTTCTCAAATACCAGTTAAAAAAGATAACTTTACATTAAAAAAACACAAGGGTATTCTGTTGTATTTAAGTTCTTTGTTGAGGTGCCCTCAGTTTTCACAATAACATTAAAACTTGAAGTTTCTGTCCATGTATGAACACTTGAATTCTGTTTGGAATATAATTATGTCACACTGCTAAACCTTATGTATTTTAATTTTGACTACCATGCCATATTTTATACAGTGTTGAAACAAAGGAAACTACATATGTACATTAAAAGTGAATCATTACTGCACCCAATATTAGAAGAAACTCCCACAGCCCTTTGTCTCCCTATAAGGGGCTCAGCTGTGCTGCTTCTAACCCTAACTACATCACTTCAAATTACCAGTAAATTAACAGAGTAACACTTTCAACCTCAGAGCAGATTTGATCCAAACAGTCTTTAAATGCCATTTCTGTTCCTATTAACCTAAAGATCGGCATAGCAGATATTTTCGTGAGGCTGCCCAGCAATACAGGGCATTAATGGCTAAGTTGTGACAGCACTTTTCATGATGATTTATGATTCAGTGTTTAACTTGATTACTCCACTGCTGATTCTGAATACTATTTCAATTAGTGCACAGAAGGTCACAGCACAAATATTCCTCTATAATCTATTCCTATTAACACTAATACACAGAGTAACCAAATCTTTTCACCCTTGTTGATTCAAATCATCCATAGCACTAACTGCAGGCTTGTTTACCAGTTTACTGCTCTGGACATATCTGAAATGTTAATTTCCAGTCCTTTGAGTATCATTAATAGCTGTATCATGGTATAGTGAATAAAGCATCCCTATGCTTGAGTATGCACATTAATGATTATCAAAGGCTCAGCATTATTAAATGGCAAGTACACTTTCAAAAGGAACTCCACTTTACATCATTATTTCACGGTTAATTATTAGGGGGAAAATAAGAGAAAATATTTAAGAAACATAATAGGAGATGTAAATTAATACACTTAAGGAAAACACTGTATGAAACCAATACACTAGAATAAAATGTTTCCTTAAGAATAGGCTTTTGACATAAAATTCTGCATCATTTATGCCTAGAGTGACGAGACAGCAAGTGTGAAAAATCCGGATGGGAGTGGAGGGTAATAGGAGCCTATATAAGAAAAAGACTCAAAAATCGGGACTGTCCCTATAAAATCGGGACATCTGGTCACCCTATTTATGCGTAGCATAATCCTGTCCTTTGGACTGAACTGTCCTTGGTTATTCTTATATATGAAGGAGTTCACTCACGGTTAGATCACCACATTGTGGCTAGATGTGGCGTAGCCTTTCTCTCCTGTCTGGCAGTCACTCTGGTGCTGTGGAGGTCTCTGTTCCTGTAACTTGGCTCTCTGGCCAGGTCATGATTTAGCCCATCCCTTCCACTATAACAGAAAGTCCAACAAAATAAGAGTTCATTGTCCTTATATTTGGTCTCTGGCCCCAGCTCCTTGCACCCCTTTTTTGGCCTCCTGCCACCATACCAGTGGATAGTACGGGAACTTTACCCACTTCATACAGAGGGTTCCAGCATATAAGAACATAAGAATGGCCATACTGGATTAGACCAAAGCTGTCTTCTGACAGTGGCCAATGCCAGTTGCCACAGAGGGAATGAACGGAACAGGTAATCATCAAATGATCCATCCCCCGTTGCCTATTCCCAGCTTCTGGCAAACAGAGGCTAGGGAAACATCCCTGCCCATTCTGGATAATAGCCATTGGTGGACCTATCCTCCATGAATTTATCTAGTTCTTTTTTGAAGTATCATAACCATCAACCAAGTTCTCTTCAGTCCAACTTCTTGCTGTTGCTTCCCTGGGCTCTATTGTGGCTTTCTCTCCCTCAGCCCTTGTTTCAGGCTGGGACACTCAGGGCTCTTTGCTGGAATCCCCTAACAAATTTCAAAGCTAAATCTATACATATAAACCCTACCACTCTCCACCCACTCAGAGAGTTGGGGCTCATCTGGTGCCCCCAGAAGGGGGATGGGATGCTGGGGTTATGTGCCCAGGTTTTGGAGCATGTGATGAAAGGGGAGCACCCTGTCACTACAGCTGCTCTAACAGTTCCCAGCACAGTATGCCACTGCTGCTTTGTCAGTGACATGGACCCAACTCTTTAGAATGCTCATGTGCTTAGTTTTGGCAGGCTGCCAACAGGTTCCTGGGGAACACAAGTAAGAGAAGGGAAATGGGAATGTGTAAGAATTTATAACTCAGCCAAACCTAAATAAAATTTCACTGGACAAGTGGAAGGCTCAGGGATTTTTCCTTTCCAAATTTCAAAGGCTTTCTGCAGACAATGGAGCCTTTCAAAAGTAGGAAAGTGTTAAGCAACCTAAATTTAGGGATACTCCATAATGTGATGGTTTAAGTTTCCTTGCACCTCAGGCAACATGTGACTGCCAGCTTTCACCCTTCCTAGCCCCTATTCTCTGAGGTCAATGCCAAGTTCTGTGATATAACCTGAGACCTCTGCAATACATCTATTGCACCTAATGTTCCTTTGTCCATACGTCTGCATTTTGCACATCACACAGGTAGTGCAGCTAAATAGCAGAAATCAGCTGTGCTCTGCATAATGACTACTTTCGGGGTCCTTTCCACCATGGGACTTATATCCTACAAATACAAAGAACTGCCATTACTCTTTCCCAGTACAAAGTAGAGACATCCCACTCCCTCACACAAACCCTGGTAGCACCCATGTATGGATGTGAGTTATATCATTCTATAGCTAAAGCCCATACAATTTCAGTTCAGTTGCACATTATGGCAGTCTTACATTTTTGGTAGTATCTGATGAGGATCGCCACATTCTGTGGGTGGAAAATGGGCAGGATCGTGGAGGTAGAGTTAGCATTGATAATGGAGCCTTTATGGTACATTCCCTGAATTTCTAGCGTGTTTACCACAAAGACAAAATTATATTAATGTTATTTTAAAGGACAATATATTCTCAGCCTTGTTTCTTAATGAAGTTTTTCTCTGGGAATGTAAATAGACTTTATACTAAGTGGTTTGATGCCACTAAAACTTTGATACTGAACTTGTTGGTTTCTCCCATTTAATGATGTAATTGATTCTGTAATAATTAACATTCATATATAGACAAATAAAGTAATAATGATTTAAGACTGAATTGAATTACTTCATTATTGTCTGTACTGTTCTGTAGGTAAATTCCCAAATTTTTCAAACATTGCTTACACAATTA
The DNA here is from genome assembly GCF_025201925.1 of Gopherus flavomarginatus. NCBI lineage: Eukaryota > Metazoa > Chordata > Testudines > Testudinidae > Gopherus > Gopherus flavomarginatus. The sequence continues at coordinate 293,546,859 of NC_066617.1, forward strand.
GTTCAGATGAGTCTGTTGTTAATTTTAGCACAGATGTTACTCTCTGCAGGACATACAACAAACTAGAGATAGCTAGCTGTATAATTTGTTGCTGTATCATAGTTACAGAAGTTCTCTGGCTTTCAAGTTGTTGTTTATGTAATAAAAGCAAACTCTTCATATTGAAAAACACAAGGTCATAATTTGTTGTTCACATTTATTTGTATGTTTGTTTGTTTGTTTTAGAAAATGTATTACTTGTGACAGACAGGCGAGAGCTAGAAGTGGAAGTCTGTCTCTTGTTTGCTTCTGCACTGCTTCACAAATGTGCTTCTATGCTATTTTGAACTGATCTTCCCTTTAGTTCAGGGGTCGGCAACCCCTGGCATGTGACTCGCCAGGGTAAGCACCCTAGCAGACAGGCCAGTTTGTTTACCTGCTGCGTCAGCAGGTTCGGCCAACTGTGGTTCCCACTGGCCATGGTTCACTGTCCCAGGCCAATGGGGGCTGTGAGAAGTGGCATGGGCAAGGGAATGTTCTGGCTGTGTCTTCCTGCCACCCCCATTGGCCTGGGACGGCGAACCACGGCCAGTGGGAGCCTTAATCGGCCAAACCTGCTGAAGCGGCAGGTAAACAAACTGGACCAGCCTGCCAGAGTGCTTACCTTGGCGAGCCACATGCCAGAGGTTGCCAACCCCTGCTTTGGTTGAAAGGATAGTAGATTTACTATGCTGAGGTTTCCAACAAAGATTCTAAGTAGGGAACCACTGTGATTATTTTTTTTTCGTATATGGACAGTAGGGACTGGACTGAGATCCATGAGTTCAGTCAGAGATCTAAGAGCTAACGAATACCTGAAATATCTACAAGACATTGGACAACACTCAGATATCCATTCCAAACACATCACCAGACTCATCCTTTTCATCCTCCCCATAACAATTTTATATTCAACAACAAATGCTTTCTCCAAACCATGGGAAGAGCCCAACATGCCATCCTCTTCATGGGCTGCATCAAAGAAGAATTTCTGAACAAATTCACTACAAAACCAATTATATACCTGAGATACATCAATGATATGTTCATCCTCTGGACAGACTACCTAAATTCCCTTATGGATTTCCAAAAGAACTTCAACAACCACCACTCATCCATCAACTTGTACTAGAATATTCTCACACCAGCATCAACTTCCTGGACACCATGATCAGCTTCAACAACAGAACCCTTCAGACAACTGTATATAAGAAACCTACAGATCACCAAACTTACCTTCATAGATCCAGTAACCACTCCAAACATACCAAGAAATCTGTTATCTATAGCCAGGCACTCACCACACAATATACTCTGAGGAGAAAATCTGGGATATGCACCTTAACATGCTTAAAACTGCCTTCACCAAACAAAGACACTCCAACAGAGAAGTAGATTGCATCATGGAATAGGTAATCCAAATACCTCAAGAGAACCTGCTTCAATAGGGTGGGAGTGGGGGAAAGCAGGGGAAAGGAAAAACCTCTGACCACACAGCCCTTTTTGTCATCTTCCACTACACTGGAACCCATAATATACCATTAAATAATTACAATTCATACTGGAATGGGACAACATCCTGAAAGAAATCTTTCCCCAAACCCTTCTCCTGGCCTTCAAACAACCCCCCAATCTCACCAAGCTCATCATCAGAGGCAAGATCCCCACAGACCAGGACACACCAACACAAAGTGGCACAACAACAGATGCAAGACCTGTAGACATATTTCCATTGCTACAATGATTAGTACCCCCCACAAAATACCTTTCAAGATCCAGGTCCACATCACCACATGTGGTGTACTTCATACAAAAGTTTGTGTTCTTTTCTGTGCTTTCCATTTATGCATTAAGTAAAAGTGATGAAGTGTGCACAATGGCTATATATATCTATGATTCAAATATTGGGCTATTTCATTTTGTTTTTAGTGCATAACATATAGATAATGCTGTTTGAGATGTTGTCACTAGCAAGTGCAGTTAAGTGTTCAATAACCCATTTGAATATATTACAGCATCTCTGCTTGGTAATGCCATTGCCTTTGTGTCACTTGTACAACATATTGAATTATACAAAGGCATAGGAAATTACATACAAAAAACTATGTTAAAAGATTGATTAGGTTCTTTAATTACATGATCACATACTAGAAAACAGTAATATGCTATCATATAGAGACTATCATAATGCATATCCACAAGGGGGCAAGTTATGGTTGCATGAGCATTCTGCCATTTCCTAAGTTCTGAGTGCTTGACTTTGCAACCTAAATGTTCCTTTAACCAAGTTTTTGTATGTTGTTGTTTCTCATTGTGCGAGAAATGCCTCGAATAACTTCTTTCTTATGAGATTTAACATTTCCATCAACAATCTTTGCTGGAACCAAGAAGTACAGAGACATGACTATTAATTATGAAAAAACTTCAACTTTCTCAGACCTCAAAAGTTCAGTTTGATTTGAGTTTTATGAGAAGAGTTGTATAATTTTTTACTTTATCCCGATAGGTTTGCTCGTTCCTAAAAAATAAACAAACAACAACAAAAAACCCACTAGAACTTAAAGACCTTCTTTGCTGACAATTTGATAATATCCTAGGGATATGCAGAGTCTGAGTTAAAAGAAAAGATCCTCTATCAGCTGCTTTTTATTTGTATATTGTTTGTCATAGAATCCATTTATTAGCCTAGAGATAATGTGACAGTTGACTCTAGCTGTAACACAGCGCTCATTAGTAAGCTTGACAGAAAGGTGCCAGCAGTTACTTGAGATTGTGTTTTATCAATCTTCGTGGCTCATTTGGGAGGCTCACTGTGCTGTGCTCTACACCCAGTGCTTGCTGGGATAGAGTGAATAGCCGCACATGCTTTTAAGAATGGAGACTTCCAGAAGTTCTACATGACCAAATAATCTGCTCTTTGTCAAGAATATAAGCATGGCCCCAGGAATTCTGCAACATACAATTGACAATTTCTAAGACAAGGATAGGAAACATATGCAATGTTCAACCTAAATTCTGTAGCATTTCTGTACCCCTTGAATTATGTATTTGCAGAATTCAATCATACGTAGTATGTCAGGGATGTGGTGCAAATATTAATATCACTCTTTTAAACCGTATCATCAGCCACAAGAAAGGGCAGTACTATATGTTTTAGAGAATTGGTTTTTGCTTTGTTTCATGACTTTTCTCTCCCACACTCCACCTTGTTTGTTTGTTTTGTAGCTTAGGAGAACATGCTGCCATTTAATACTTTCCTTTTAATTTTAGAGTTTTATTGATTTGCAGCCCCCTGACCACTCCAGCCTACCCTAAATATTCTTCTTAAGATCCCACACCTTCCTATCTATGTTGCAGATTTTAATAGCCACCACACCAAATGGGGATACAGAGAGTCAGATCAAACTGGAGTTGACCTTTTGGACTGGGCCTTGCTCATGACCTTCACCTCATTGATGACCAGAACAACATGGTACCTTTAATTCTGTCAAATGCAAATAAGATTACTCCCCTGATCTTATGTAGAACACCAGTACAGGCAATCATCCACTTCAAGATATAAGCAGTATATTGAAAAAACTTCCCACATAGTCAACATTATCCAGTCCTCACCAAAGCTGGACTAAGCATAGAAGAATAGAAGATTAAGGTTGGTAGAGACCTTAGGAAGTCATCTAGTCCAACCCCCTGCTCAAAGCATGAACATGAATACAACCCTTCACTGGAACTATCAGAAAGCAAACTGGCCCAGTTTTACACAATTCACCAACTGCTACATCACTTGTATCCTGCACAATATCTCTATCAAAGAAGTGTACATATGGTTCACAAAAGCAATTCACAAAGCTGCCACCAAGTTGATTCTATGAGATTTGTAATTATAAGATTTACATTCCCTGCCTGGATGAGGAGCCTGCAGAAGTCCTCAAATAATATGAAGAAAGTGGTGATTCAGAAATTGTCACATATCTCCTAGACAGCTTGAATGCTTTTAGAAGAGCAAGATGGGAGCTCCTGACCTTGATCCTTGGTTTATCGTCTTCAGCTCAAGACCATTGCTGACCCTGGCCTGACCCTGATTCTTGCCTGGTGCTTTCAATTTCAGACTCTGACTTTGCAGTTTTGAGCTGGCTGGGGCCAGATTGATCTTTGACCTTTGTCCCTGATACTGAGCAGCTCATTTTGTGCCCACAGGATGCTCGACCCATGAGTTCTTTTGCCTATCTGAGGGGACATCTATTTTAGGGGAGACCACCCAACATAAACACAATTATTAACTATGAATATTTTATTATTAAAAAAAGAAAAAGAAGCATTAAACAAAACACCACAAATGGCAGAGGGTAAGTGATAAACTGGTTGTTTCCATTATAATCTGTTTTGTATGCCTTTCAACCAAGAAACTTCAAAAACAGACTCCAAAGAGAGACTGCTGAACTTGAATTAGATACAATTAACTTAGGTTTGAACAGAGACTGGGAATGGTTGGGCCATTACACTAATTGAATCTATTTCACCATGTTAAGTATCTTCACACCTTCTATGGGTCATATCGATTATCATTTCAAAAGTTTTTTTTCTTCTGCTGATGACAGTTCATCTCAATTGATTGGCCTCTCACAGTTGGCATGGCTACTTCCACCTTTTCATGTTCTCTGTATGTATAAATATCTTCTTGCTGTATGTTCCATTCTATGCACCTGATGAAGTGAACTGTAGCCCACGAAAGCTTATGCTTAAATAAATTTATTAGTCTCTAAGATGCCACAAGTATTCCTGTTCTTTTAGAGTATCTATTAGACCTTCAACACTGTTTATGTACAGTAAAATAATTTAAGGGCAAATGAAGCCTGTCTAGTTATTAATAATAGCCTAAACAGTTTATAATTGGCCAAAGTAAGCAATCTCAACTAAATCCTATGAATATATGTAAATTAGTTACTTAAAAGAAGCCATTTAAGGAGCTGTTTCAAAACAGTCCAATTACAAATATTAAGAATCTGAAATCCAATTAAATCCCATTATTTCTCTGTTTACCAATGCTTAGCTCCTGTCTCCTCTCCAGGAATACATGGTGTAACCATCTGGTGATTAACGGAGAAACAGTGAGTAATTTAACTAAATTATGTTAAGTAATAACAGTTTCAGATTCCAGTAAAATCATTACAAGAATTTAAATCTAATCCCTTAGCACTGTTTTACTTCTCTAGGGTGACAAGATGTCCCAGTTTTTTAGGGAACAGTCCTGATTTTTGAGTCTTTTTCTTATATAGACTCCTATTACCCCACCTCCATCCCCGATTTTTCACATTTGCTGTCTGATCACCCTATACTTCTCTCACTGTTCCACATTGAAGTTTTGGGGAGGTTTTCCTTGAGTTGGTTTCTTCTTGAGTCTTCTCTGTTTTTCTTATCAATCTGGTAGTTTCCTGGTAGAGATGGACAGAATGAGTTGTGGAGTGCTGGCAGTCCATCCAGATTAGCAAGGTGTGAGTGGGAGTGGATGGGTGCTCACGTCAGTCTGCTTTAACCTTTCTTTTTCATGAAAATTATAGGAAAACACACCTGTTTCTGGCTTTTTTAGATTCAAGGTAGTTGCTGTCGCTCTGTCATTCGCTCCATGCCTTCATGGGTAGTCTTTAGAAGCCTCTTCATCTTATGAATATGTAGTTTCATAATGAATATGCAATATTTTTTAAGTTGTTGACTCTATATGACAGTTTTCAGAATGATTATCTTTTTTGCCTTACTGAGTTGGGTGAGGGTTTGCTTGTGCCCTGCTAATACTTAATTCCTCATTAATATAAATATTCTTTACTTAAATGGCTTCTTACATTAGTAATTAGTTTAGCAAGTACATTAGGTTCCATGGTAGTACATAAGCATTTTACCATTGATATAGAAATGATATTAGGAGCTATATTAGGAGCACTGCATTTAACTAACATACTTGGAAGTCTGCATTTCACAAAGGTGTTTGTCATTTCAACATTTAAGAAATAAACAAAAGTTTAAAACATTTCCCGCTACACAGATTTTTCCTTGAATTCCAAAAGTACAAGCAGTGATTTTCCTTTGAAAAGAAAAGGGGTTGGTATGGCTACTTAACAACCTAGATTTATGGCATTGATAACACACCCTACATTCCTTTGTAGAATTAGGCCTCTACCTAAAACACTAATGTTTTACATGGTTCGCCTTCTTGATATTTGCTTGTTATTGAGAGATAGGAGCAGAAACCTTCTGGTATTTCTTTGATTAGCTTTAACGTTTTCTAACATAACTAGCTAAACATAGATATTGTCATATTTCCAACATCCTGGCTATAACATAGTTGTAGGTATTGTGACATTACATTCTATATTCTTATGAAAATATGCTTATGATATGAATGTGACATAACTGAGATATACTTTATGCAAGATGGCTCATTTGAGATATCATTGGAAGGGTTATGATTTACTGAATGTGATTATCCAATTTGTGTTCCTGTATCATTTCTGTATCTGAAGTTAGGAATATTGACTATGTGTCTGTATTTCAACTATGCTACTTTGGGTGATGCCCACTGCTAACACTTCATGTACAACAATGGAAAAGACAGACAAGATGGATGGCCCATCAGCGAGGACAATGATCTATGACAAGCTTGGCCTTCCTGTGGACCCTCCATAATGCCACAGACTTATGGACGCTGTGATACTACAGAGTCAAGTGGTCTTGTCACCTGATACTAAAATATTACCTGGGACTTCTGGTAAATTTCCACTGTAAGGGAAGGGGCGGGGGTCAAGTTTGGGAAACAAAGGATTCCTGGCTTATGTAAATCCTATTTAAGGATGCAGAGGAAGGCAAACAGGGCTCCTCCTCTCCATGGCCTGTCTGGGCAAGAAGAAAGACTGCAAAAGGGAAGGCAAGGGGGAAGTCAAGACTGAGACAGGGGTCCAGTCTGCAAAGGAATATAATTGCAACTCTGAACCACGGAAACTTTGCAAACTGCCTGCAATAATATCTAGGGTGAGAAATACTATTTTCAACCAATTTCTTTAATGAAACTATCTTAGTTTGCGTGTTTGATTTCATTTGCTTAGTAATCTGCTTTGTTCTATTTGTTACCCCTTTTACCACTGAAAATCTGACTTTTATAGTTAATAACATTTAGAAAACACCATCCTAGCCACCATGGATGTAGAGGCTCTCTACACGAACATCCCACACACAGATGGAATACAAGCTGTCAGGAACAGTATCCCTGACGATGCCAGAGCACAACTGGCTGCTGAGCTCTGTGCCTTTATCCTCACACACAATTATTTCAAATTTGATGACAATATATACCTCCAGATCAGTGGCACCGCTATGGGCACCCGCATGGCCCCACAATATGCCAATATTTTTATGGCTGACTTGGAACAACGCTTCCTCAGCTCTCGTCCACTCACGCCCCTTCTCTACCTATGCTACATTGATGATATCTTCATCATCTGGACCCATGGGAAGGAGACACTGGAAAAATTCCACCACGATTTCAACAGCTTCCACCCCACCATCAACCTCAGCCTGGACCAATCTACATGGGAGGTCCACTTCCTAGACACCACGGTGCAAATAAGTGATGGTCACATTACCACCACCCTATACCGAAAACCTACCGACCGCTATGCCTACATTCATGCCTCCAGCTTCCATCCCGGGCACATCACACGATCCATTGTCTACAGTCAAGCACTGAGGTACAACCGCATCTGCTCTAACCCCTCAGACAGAGACCAACACCTACAAAATCTCCACCAAGCATTCTCAAAACTACAATACCCGCACGAGGAAATAAGGAAACAGATCAACAGAGCCAGACGTGTACCCAGAAGCCTCCTACTGCAAGACAAACCCAAGAAAGAAACCAACAGGACTCCACAGGCCATCACACACAGTCCCCAGCTAAAACCTCTCCAATGCATCATCAGGGATCTACAACCCATCCTGGACAATGATCCCACACTTTCACAGGCATTGGGTGGCAGGCCAGTCCTCGCCCACAGGCAACCTGCCAACCTGAAACATATTCTCACCAGTAAATGCACACGGTACCATAGGAACTCTAGCTCAGGAACCAATCCATGCAACAAACCTCGATGCCAACCCTGCCCACATATCTACACCAGCGACACCATCACAGGACCTAACCAGATCAGCCACACCATCACCAGTTCATTCACCTGCACGTCCACCAATGTAATATATGCCATCATATGCCAGCAATGCCCCTCTGCTATGTACATTGGCCAAACTGGACAGTCACTACGGAAAAGGATAAACGGACACAAATCAGATATTAGGAATGGCAATATACAAAACCCTGTAGGAGAACACTTCAACCTCCCTGGCCACACTATAGCAGACCTTAAGTTGGCCATCCTGCAGCAAAAAAACTTCAGGACCAGACTTCAAAGAGAAACTGCTGAGCTTCAGTTCATCTGCAAATTTGACACCATCAGCTCAGGATTAAACAAAGACTGTGAATGGCTTGCCAATTACAAAACTAGTTTCTCCTCCCTTGGTTTTCACATCTCAACTGCTAGAACAGGGCCTCATCCTCCCTGATTGAACTACCTCATTATCTCTAGCTTGCCTGCATATATATACGTGCTCCTGGAAATTTCCACTACATGTATCTGACGAAGTGGGTATTCTCCCACGAAAGCTCATGCTCCAAAAGGTCTGTTAGTCTATAAGGTGCCACAGGATTCTTTGCTGCTTTAACATTTGTTTTGTTTATTATTAAACCCAGTTTCTGTAATTTCTAACTGGGGCTGGGGGTAAGAAGGGTGCACACCTCTCTCCACATTGAAGGAGAGGGTGAATTTCATAATATATTTTTGAGTCTGCGCTCCAAGGAAGGTGGACATCTGAGTGCTGGAGCAAGTCCCTTAAGCTGAGTCTTCCCAGAGCTGATCTGCAGCTTGTGTGGCAATGCCTGTGTGTGTGTGTGTTAGAGGAGGTTTTAAGAGCTTGGCTCAGCAAGACATATTAAAAGGGGCCCATGCTGGCAGAACAGGTAGACTCAGTGATATGTCAGCACATCAGCTGGCTTCCCAAGGGGTCCAACCCATCACAGGCATATCTTAATATTCAGCAAATGTGCAAAGAAATGTGCAACAACCTAAAACATTTTTGCATCGATACTGAGGTATCTCCCCTACAATGCTGAAGGTCTTTTAATACCTAATTACAACAGGTCCACAATAAGAAAGCCATTAAACATATATTCTATTGTGCGTAGGTATTCGGAGACATATGGTGCTTTTCAAACAAAAGTATGAATTTCCTTGCATTTCTGGTTTTCTGTCAGAAGTGGGAAGTGGGAAATGGGAAGTGGGAAGTGGGAAGTGGGAAATGTTTGCAGCTATATTGGTTCTCTAAGAAAACTAATAATACTAGAAAATGGATCTTTTTGTTAAGGAAGGGTAAGCTGGATCAGATAAAACCAAATCTCCTTGAACCTTCACTAAACACTTGCACTGAACCTACAACAGATTTCTTTTGAAGTTCTACAAAGTGTGGTTATTTTTATGGGGTTTTTTTTGGTATATTTTGTTTGTACACACTTTTAACTACTTATTTCTAGACAGGGTTAGGGCTTGTTTTCGCTACCAGGGAGCTCAACACTGCTGCAGTTGATGCAGCAGGTGTCGATTTAGCGGGTCTAGTGAAGACCTGCTAAATCAATGACAGAGCGCTCTCCAGTTGACTCCAGTATTCCAGCTCCCTGAGAAGAGTAAGAAGATCCATCGATGCTGCACGATGAACACACCAGGGTAAGTCTATCTATGCTATGTTGACTCCAGCTACATTATTCATGTAGCTGGAGTAGCGTAACTTAGGTCGACTTACCCCGATAGTGAAGACAGAAAGTACTAGTAATACTTCAGGACAGCATTATCATGTGAAACTTCCAGCCTATTTTTGCAGACCCAGGAAGCTCCAATAGGTTAGCCAAACATTAAGATTTTAGGGGGCTTATATGATCTGAATCCAAACAACAAACTTTTGGAAGTTTTTTTCCATCATTATTCATTTAGGTCCTGATCCGTCTCTGATTTAAATCAATGGCAAAACCCCCATTGACTTCAAGTAGCCAGATTCAGGTCCTTCTTTGCTAAGTGCTGAGCAATACATGAGGGCAGATACAGCTCCTGCCCCAAGGAGCTTTCAGTCTAAATTATACATTAATCAACATTTGGTCAAATCTTGAAGTCTTTGTTCAGACAAAAATACCACTGGCTTCACTGAGAGTTTTGAATGTATGAAAGAATCCGGGTATGGCCTAGTAAATTAAGTCTAAAAGCCACTGTAGTAGTGCATTTTTGACATGTTGTGAGAGTTCAGGATCCCTGAAAACTTTCTCCAACTGGTCCAGGAACTGTATGAAGACTGCACCACCACCATCCACTCCGTGGAAGGAGAGACGCCTGAAATTTCTATCCGTAGCAACATGAAGCCCCATCGTTTTCAACTTAGCCATGGAGCTGCTCATTAGAGTGATTTCCAGCCATCTAGGCAGTTTCAATCTATGTGACAACAGAGTGAATATCCTGGCCTACGAAGATGATCTGGTCCTGATTGCAGACAACCCCGAGAGTCTCCAACAAACGCTCGATGTCACAAGCCAAGTTGCCAACTGGATGGGACTCCGCTTCAGTGCCAGGAAGTGTGCATCCCTGCATATCAATGGTTGTTTCAGATCCAGGGTGAACCCATGATATTCCTCAAGGATGGGCAGGCATATTAACATCTCGGCACGTCAACGAGTTTTTCGCATCCATAAGACACCAGAGGATACCATTACAGAGATCCTACGAGAGGTGGCCAGAATTGACTCCTCTCTACTGGCACCATGGAAGAAGATCAATGCCTTGAACACCTTCCTGATCCCCAGTATCTCATTCGCCTAAGGGGATCTGCCATGGCGAAGGTACCTCTGGACAAGGCAGATAACACCACCTGACAGCTGGTGAAGAAATGGATGTTTCTTCCTTAGAGAGCCAGCAATGAACTGCTGTACATCTTTCACAGGCAGGGTGGTGCCAAAGTCCTTCAAATGGGTGATCTGTGTGACGTTGTTGTGGTCACGCATGCCTTATGCCTTCTGACCTGCCCTGATGCCATAGTGAGGAACATCACGGAGAGTGCTCTGCAGGATGCCATCAAGAAGCAGATCGTGCTGGAAGGTGAATTTGGAAGAGGCAGGGGAGACTTTGCTTCAATCTGGACTTGTGCCAGCAATGCTATGCGATGACTGGAGAAATGTATCGGCTGCCACTGGACGTGGTGCAAGATATGCCAAGAACTGGGAGTCCTGGTGCCACAGGTGAAGAATACAGACTACGCTATCCTCACTCTGAGAGCTAAAACCATGCTGGAGAGGACCTTGAAGGATGACATCCACTGCCAATATGTGGAAAACCCGAAACTGAAGCTGGACCAGGGCAAGGTGTTCGAGGTGACATGCAAGTGGGATGCCAGCAAACACTTCTTCCCCGGGATCAGCTTCATCCAGTTTGAAGACAGGAGGTTCATCTACAGGGCCTGGCTCAACTGTGCCCACTGAATGGAGCCATCTGCCACAGAAATCAGGACAAATGATGCAGGAAGTGCAGCTATGCCAAAGAGACACTACCCAACATCCCACATTCGAGAGCTTGGCAGCAGTGACACAACACCGTCTAAGATCACCTGGCCAAAGCCATCTCACCACCTGTGGGGAAGGTTGCTGTAAACTCCATTATCCCTGGAACCGACAGTCAACTGCGACTAGACATCGTCATTACCAATGAGGACTGGAAAAAAATTATCATGGTGGACGTCACAGTGCCACTTGAGAACAAGACCCTGGCCTTCCATGATGCCTGAGTTCAAAAGATAGAGAAATTTGCCCCTCTGGCCGAAACCTTGAGAGCTAATGGTTACTGGGTCCAGACACACGCACTGATCATCAGAGCCTTAGGTGCATGGGACCACAATAGCGAACGAGTGCTGAGACAATGTGGAAATGGACATCGCTATCCTCAGCTGATGTAGCAACTCATGGTGTCAGATGCCATCAGGTGGTCGAGGGACAGCTACATAGAACATATTGCCCGACATCAGCAATACCAGGAGGGGTGGATTGTATTTTCTAAATGGACAACCTTCCTAATTCTCAATTACTGAGGGACAATCTCCACTCATTGATATATTTTGCTTTCCTCAACCAAATCTCTGTATAACTTTTCATGAGTGATGTACTGGAGTATTCTGATTCTAATATTTAAACTGTATTGTTGAATCTATTCACCTAAATTTGCATTATTGCTGATTATATACTCTATATATCATATGACTTTAAAAACAAACTTTGTATTTGTGGATAATCTAAGCACTATACTCAGATGTACAGACACTCTTTTCCCAAACTGTGTATTATATAATTTTTTTAACATTAGCTATTTGCGAAGGTATCATACTAGTTATCTTTTTTTCTCTTTTCATACAACTGTTGATGTGGGAATTCCCTTGTTTTTGTTTATTTATGGGTCTGTACGTTCCCATTTCTTGGTCAAATATTACTCACGTTTTGGGCTGCATTGTTTCCTACAGATTCTGTCCCTGGTGAGGGAGAGGTTGTGACTGCTTTCCATGGCAGACTATCCCAACATCAGGTTTTATATTGGTAGAATCTGATGCAAATGCAATCTGAATCTATTCATGTCTCCTTAAAGTTCAATGCAATGAACTAAATAATCTGCTATTAAAATGAACTCAGACTTCTGTTAACCCTAATGTCCGATTAGGTTTTTGCTTTCTAAGTGTTTTTTCCCTTGGTGACCTGATACAGACCCTTACAAAATACTGAACAACAATATGAACTTCATGAAATGTCAGTAATTGCTGTGCATGCACATAAACTCATTATTTTAAACAAAAAGCATCCTTACAATTTTTTTTGTTCAAATAGGCAAAGTGATTAGTTCACATTAGGGTCCAGTGGCCTGCAAAATTAAAACTATTGGAGCAGAAAAAATCCCTGATCAGATATTTTAAAATCTGAATGATAAGATCAACAATAGACTACAAACGCAATTTCAGAGGTTTGGAACAAAACATTTTGTGTCTCAGATTTCTGAACTTTAAATAATACTCTGAGGCTCAGTATTAAAGTAAATAAATAGCAACATTATTGAAAACAACTTATTTATGTATATAAACTTATCCTTGAAACACTAAAACTCCCAAAGTCCCATTTTCAGACTTGCATAAGAGTTGGGTTCTCTCTGCACCTAAAGCTTCCTTATCATCGCCATTGTTTTGACATAGCATATCTTGTGTGCACAGGCCACCCCCAGTCTCATAAATCTGTGTAATGTTCTCTCTTATTAAGCTCACAGATGGTGATGATATATACAGGAAAAAAGCAAGCAAAAGTAGCCATGTTTGCCTACACAGGACTGAACACATAATAAAATGCAAATGTTTGCCTAATGGGAAAGAACAAAATCTGTAAGTACAGGCAATTTATATTCAAGCTTATAACAAATTTTAATAAAACCTTTCAAAAATGAATGTCCTTCTAACAACATCTTTAATTACTTTGCTTTATTCACATCCTCCTGAGACTGCAATCTCAATTCAACTATTTTGTAATTTGGTCAGTTTCTCAAGCAGCATCCTGGTTGTCATTGTCCTACTTGTTAATTCAGGCTTTCTCCAGATATTAGTCATCCTAATGTACTTTGCTATCCATGTATTACCTTGCAGCTCTTGTCAGATATGTCTCTATTCATTACTTGGCTTTTATGGGCTTTGTTGCTACCAACCTATAAAATCAAGACCATTTAAAAAGAGGTAGCATAGGAAGTAGAGTGTGATCTGCTGTTATCAGCTGGATGGAGTAGTACTATGACAAATGTAAAAGGCCACAGTGATGGGAATTCTTCCCAAGAGAAAATCCTTTATTTTTATGGTATTGATTTTTATTACACATCAATTAAACTTTGAATAAAAATGTTCAGGTCATGCCATTGTATATAACAATCTTGCATAAGACTAGCAAACAGAGATTAATTGGAGATGACACCAGATGGATATACAGATAGCATAAGTTCTCAGATAACTAGAATGTAGCACATTACATTATGTAATAATTTAGAAAACTGTACAGGCTTAAGAATTGTTAAAATTAAAGGAAAGGAATTCATTCTCAATACAGCAAATGAGAAGCCTGTGCTAAAAAGTTAGTAAAGTACAACTTTATCTAGTTATAGTATGGGTAAGCTACTGAAAGCAAGTGCTCCAATTTTCTCTGTTTATTATTTTTGTCCTTGGCTGTTTGGAAATTCAGTTGGCAAAACAGAGCTGTCTGAAATCAGAGAGTACACAGGCTTCCAAGTAGTCAAATACAATTCATCCTCCCATTCAACTGTACCAACGGGATGTAACTGCGTTTTCACTTGTTGCTGTTTTCAGGTGCAAATCATTGTATGAACAAAATTCTTTCTTCATATTTAGGGGCTCGGTTGATTTCATAAGTGTCTGTCCTGTTTATCAGAGTGGCAGCAACAAAAGCTACAGTTGTGTACTATTAGAAAGATCCTTTCAGGTAATTCAGATCTTCCAGATCAGTGTTCACAGCAAGTAGTAGTATGATTTTTAACAATTCTTCAGCAAAAGCTAGCTGATTGACAGAATAGTACAGCGGCTTTACTCATGTTTTCTGAACAGACTAAGGCTACATGTACACTAGCACTTTTGTCAGTAAAACTTTTATCAGTTAGGGGTGCACGAAAACACACCTGGATGGGGATAGGATAAAGAGGGATAAGAAAAGGGGAATGGGATATGTGTGGAAGGAGGGAAATCATAGAATCATAGAACTGGAAGGGACCTTGAGAGGTCATCTAGTCCAGTCCCCACACTCAAGGCAGGACTAAGTATTATCTAGACCATCCCTGACAGGTGTTTGTCCAACCTCCTCTTAAAAATCCCCAATGATGGAGATTCCACCACCTCCCTAGGCATTTTATTCCACTGCTTAACCAGTTAGGAAATTTTTCCTGATGTCCAACCTAAACCTCTCTTGCTGCAATTTAAGCCCATTGCTTCTTGTCCTAGCCTCAGAGGTTAAGAAGAACAATTTTTCTCTCTCCTCCTTGTACCAACATTTTATGTACTTGAAAACTGTTATATGTCTCCTCTCAGTTTTCTCTTCTCTAGAGTAAACAAACCCAATTTTTTCAATCTTCCCTCATAGGTCATGTTTTCTAGACCTTTAATCATTTTTGTTGCTCTTCTCTGGACTTTCTCCAATGTGTCCACATTCTTTGTGAAATGTGGCTCCCAGAACTGAACACAAGACTCCAGTTGAGGCCTAATTAGTGTAGAGTAGAGCGGAAGAATTACTTCTCATGTCTTGCTTTCACTACTCCTGCTAATACATCCCAGAATGGTGTTTGCTTTTTTTGCAAAGCGTTACACTGTTGACTCATATTTAGCTTGTGGTTCACTATGACCCCCCAATCCCTTTCCACAGTACTCCTTCCTAGGCAGTCATTTCCCATTTTGTATGTGTGCAACTGATTGTTCCTTCCTAAGTGGAGTACTTTGCATTTGTCTTTAATGAATTTCATCCTATTTACTTCAGACCATTTCTCCTGTTTGTCCAGATCATTTTGAATTTTAATCCTATCTTCCAAAGCACTTGCAACCCCTCCCAGCTTGGTATCATCCACAAACTTTTAAAAGTGTAACCTTTATGTCATTATCTAAATCAGTGATGAAAATATTGAACAGAAACGGACCTAGAACCTATCCCTTCAGGACCCCACTCATTATGCCATTCCAGCATGTCAAGGTTCCTTCCCCACTCTGAACTTTAGGGTACAGATGTGGGGACCTGCATGGACACTTCTAAGCTTAATTACCAGCTTAGATCTGGTATCACTGCCACCATCCCCCAAGCACTACTTTTTTCCCTGGGTAGTTTTGAGAGACTTCACCAATTCCCTGGTGAACATAGATCCAAACCCCTTGGATCTTAAAACAAGAAGAAATTAACCATCCCCCCTCCTTTCCCCCACCGATCCCTTCTGAATCCAGATCCAATCCCCTTGGATCTAAAAACAAGGAAAAATCAATCAGGTATTAAGAAAAAGGCTTTTAATTAAAGAAAAGAAAGGTAAAAGAAAACCCTCTAGAAGAGATTAACATACCAGCTACTCTCACAGACAACAGATTCAAAACACAGAGGATGTTCCCCTGGGCAAAAACTTAGTACATCAATGAAAATACCCAAATACCCAATTTGATTCTACCTCTAATTGCATAAGACAGGTTACAAAGAAATAAACATAAACCTATTTATTCCTTTCTAAAACTTAACAATCTTTTTCACTCTGGCTGAAACTGAAACTCTAAACAAAGGAAAAACTTCCCTCCTTCCTTTTGAAACATCTTGTTCCCTCATTGGTTCCTCTGGTCAGGTGTTAGCTAGGCTAGGTGAACTTTTTAATCCTTTACAGGTAAAAGAGGCATTAAGCCTTAACCATGTGTTTATGACACAGCATGACTGTGAATCACTGATAACTACTCTCTGGGAATGATTTTCCAACCAGTTATGCACCCTCTTTATAGTAGCTCCATCTAGGTCAGGGTTTTCAAATTCAATTTACCTTAGGGCCAGTGCCAATTCTCAAATCCTCCCAGTGGGCCAATAATGTCATTGAAGACGGAGTTCAGAAAAGAAAACATTTGTATTGTATTTTTTATTTCAAATTTCCTAGAAATCATAAAACTGTCATAGAACTTCATACAATTCTTTGCTTGCCAGAGAGTTTTTAGGGTTTGCCAGACACCTGGCAACACTTCAGTTCTGCCAGTTTGTTGATATTTGGCCTCAGTCACTGAGCAGTTGAAACCTTCAGAATTGCAGCAAGGTGTGCATCAGATAGTTGTGTTCAGTATTTTGATTTGTTTATATTCATTGTGAAAAAAATAGATGCTGCCTCCATGCCTGACTCTGCCCAGCGACTAGTGTTGGTATCTCTGTCCCTTTCCCCCAGCCAATGGGAGCTGTGGGGGGCGGCACCTGCAGCAGACATCGGGAAGCGTGTCTGCATGCATCTCTCCTCCACAGGCTGCAGTGGGGACGTTCTTGGGGAGGTTCTTGGGCCACAGATGGCCTGCAGACTGGGACTTTGAGACCCCTGATCTAGGTTGTATTTCCCTAGTTTGTTTATGAGAAGTCATGCGAGACAGTATTAAAAATGTTACTAAAGTCAAGATATACCACATCTACTGCATCTACCCTATCCATAAGGCTTGTTACCCTCTCAAAGAAAGCTATCAGGTTGGTTTGTCATGATTTGTTCTTGACAAATCCATGCTGACTGTTATTTATCACCTTATTATCTTCTAAGTGTTTGGAAACTGATTGCTTAATTATTTGCTCCATTATCTTTCCAGGTACAGAAGTTAAGCTGACTGGTCTATAATTCCCCTAGTTGTCCTTATTTCTCTTTTTATAGATTGGCATTGTATTTGCCCTTTTCCAGTCTTCTGGAATGTCTCCTGTCTTCCATTACTTTTCAAAGGTAATCACTAGTGGTTCAGATATCTCCTCAGTCAGCTCCTTGAGTATTCTAGGATGCATTTCATCAGGCCCTGGTGATTTGAAGATATCTAACTTGTCCAAGTAATTTTTGACTTGTTCTTTCGCTATTTTAGACTCTAATCCTACCTCATTTTCACTGGCATTCACTATTTTAGTTGTCCCATTGCCACCAACCTTCTTGGTGAAAACCGAAACAAAGAAGTCATTAAGCACTTCTGCCATTTCCACATTTTCTGTTATTGTCTTTCTTCCCTCATTGAGTAATGGGCTTACTGTGTCCTTGGTCTTCCTCTTGCTTCTAGTGTATTTGTAGAATGTTTTCTTGTTTCCTTTTATGTCCCTAGCTAGTTTGATCTCATTTTATGCTTTGGCTTTTCTAATTTTGTCCCTACTTACTTGTGTTATTTGTTTATATTCATCCTTTGTAGTTTGACCGAGTTTCCACTTTTTGTAAAACTCTTAAGCCAGAGTGGTCTTTTGCCATATTTCTTATCTTTCCTACACATTTGGATAGTTTGCTCTTCTGCCCTTAATATGTCTTTTTGAAAGACTGCCAACTGTCTTCCACTGTTTTTCCCTTTAGACTTGTTGTCTATACAATTTTTCCTACCAACTCCCTGAGTTTGCTAAAGTCTGCCTTCTTGAAATCCATTGTCTTTATTGTCCTGTTCTCCCTTCTACCGTTCATTAGAATCGTGAACTCTACCATTTCATGATCACTGTCACCCAAGCTGCCTTCCACTTTCAAATTCTCAACCAGTTCTTCCATATTTGTCAAAATCAAATCTAGAACAGCCTCCCCTCTAGTAGCTTTCTCCACCTTCTGAAATAAAAAATTGTCTCCAATACGTTTCTAGAACTTGTTGAATAATCTGTGCCCTGCTGTGTGAGGGAGAGGAGAAGGAAGATGGGATGGGGAAGAGGCAGTGGTGAAGGGGGATGGGACAGGGCATGGGGAAGAGAACAAGGGGAATGGGGTGAGGACAGGAAGGGGAAAAGGCTGTGGTTGTGGGGGAAGGGCGGAGGACAGTGGGGAGAGGAAGGGGGACGGAATTGGTAGAGGCACTGTGCATCTGAATTGCCTGAGTGGCCACAGCTCCCATGGTCAGGTCACTGCAGCATCGGTTTCCCTTCTCCATTAAGCTGTCCCTCACAGCACTGGCACCCCAGGTACTGATCCAGGCAGGAGGAGAGAGCCAGTGAGCCAAGGGAACTGGCTTCAGCACACATAGGCTGTCCCCCAAATACAGCAGTCAAACTACACTTATGGAGGGGATACACCTGCCTCCAGAGGCCTCACCATGGCTCTCGCTGCCCTTTCAGCAGCATTTAAATCCACAGCTCACCCGAGCCCTATCTCAGCAGACTCTGGCACCTCCAGTGCCTAGGCTGCCTGGCGGCTCGCTCTGCTCCAGGGCTCCTGCTTTCTCGCTCTGCTCCAGGAGGTGCTGGGCCTGCAGCTCGGCAGCTGGGACAGGACTTTGCAACTTTTGGCTGCAGATTGCAGCAGCTGAGTGCAGGGGCTGGAGTGTAGCGAGCTGACCCCAGGGAGTCTGGCAGTCTCTGCCCCATCTCATCCTGTGCCTGCCCAACACAGAGCGCTGCTGCACAGAGCTTGGCATCCCCAAGGACAGAGCCTGGGAACGCCTAACCCTAGGTGAATACCTTCTCTACTGCTTGAAATCTCGCTGCCCCAAAGGATACATCCTCTACAGACCAGGATATCCTGGACATATCCAGTCCCCAATCCAGGAACCCCCACCCCAATCCTCTGGGACACACCCGGCGCTCCCCACATGCCTGGGTCTTCTCCCTTCCTGGCACACCTCCTTGTTGCAGTTTTAACTGACTACAAGAATCCAAGCATGTCTGCAGCCGCCCCATGTACATCTTCCTTTCAGAGCCTAGGGCAGGGGCAGCTCTAGACATTTCTCCACCCCAAGCATGGCAGCATGCCGCGGGGGGTGCTCTGCCGGTTGCCGGTCCCACAACTTCAGTGGACCTACTGCAGGCGTGCCTGCAGAGGGTCCACTGGTCCCGCGGTGCGCTGGTCCTGCGGCTTCAGTGGACCTCCCACAGGCGTGCCTGCAGAGGGTCCACTGGTCCCGCGGCTCCACTGAAGCTGCGGGACCAGCGGAACCTCCGCAGGCACGCCTATGTGAGGTCCACCAGAGCCACCTGCCGCCCTTCCGGCGACCGGCAGAGAGCCCCCTGTGGCATGCTGCCCCAAGCAAGCTCTTGGCTTGCTGGGGCCTGGAGCCGCCCCTGGCCCAGGGCATGACATCCTTCTCCCTCCACCTTCTGGTGAAACAGACACCTTCCCCCAAGACCTTGGAGGTGGGGATCCCCCTTGCCTGGGGCTGGCCTGCAGCTCTCACAATGCTGGGAAGGTGACTCCTGGGTCTGTTACTCTGCTCTGCACAAACCAGTACTCCGAGTAACAGGACAAAATTAAGAGGGGGAAACTCAACACTATCAAGAAAAATCTTCCTGGCAGTGCAAGTTCTGTCTTAGGCTGTGGAACGGTCTCCCAAGGGAAGGGCTGGAAACCCCAGAGCTTGGGATTTTCAAAAGGAGACTGGAGAAAACATGCTGTAAGAAGCAACCGTGCATTGAGAGGGAAATAGACCGAGACAGGATGATCACAGAGGGCTTTTTCTCCTCTAACTTCTGTAATTCCAGCCCACTATTCTGGGAGTACAAATTCTGGTACTAGAGGCTGGGTGCCTGGATTCCATTGCACTAGGATTGTGAATTAGTGTCCTGACATGCAACTCCTTTTGGGCCAATAGTATAGATCCTGCAGTTACTACAGCTCTTTGCAGGTGCCCTCGTGTTTAGCTGAATCCTTACGCTCAGGGATAGAATGCATTCCCCACTATATTGTCAGTATGCATTCTGACACTGTTATCCTGCTGTGTGGATCCCAGTGTGCTTGTACTGTGAATTTTTGACACTCACACCTTACTATATGTAGCTCATTGTGCTGGTAGTGCTAGTGCCCTGGTGTAATGATGATATTATGCTAGAAATCTGAATCCTGAAAATAGTGCCCTGGTGTGATGGTCACGCTGGGCTGTTAATATGAACCCTCCTATTTTGTATACAATTGTTGTAAGCCTATTGGTCCCTGGATATTAGAGAGATAAGCTGGGTGAGATAATATCTTTTATTGGAGCAACTTCTGTTGGTGAGAGAGACAAACTTTTGAGCTTACACAAAGCTCTTCTTCAGATCTGTAAGCTTGAAAGCTTGCCTCTTTCACCAACAGAAGCTGATCCAATAAAAGATATTACATCACCCATCTTGTCTCTCTAATGTGAATCCTGTCATTATGACCATGTTGGGTGCATCCTAACATCATGAATTTTGGGCACCAGAGGAGGAGTGTAAATCTTAATGCTGTTTAATTCTTACTCCACTCTGAGCCTGAGAGTTTTAATTTTGGCATGTAAAATGACTCAATTACAATTTGTGATTATTTTAAATAATTTACATTTGACAAAGATCCACTTTGTAAAATAACATTCTTCAGTCAAAAAGCACATCAGCTCCATTATTTTCATTGCAGTATCCTGACACCAATCCGTGAAGACAGTGGAGTTTGGAAATAATATGAACGCAGGGTGGGCACTGTGGTCGGGGAGTGCTGTGGTCAAGATGTAAGGAGCTGGGTGGGCCTGGCATGCGAGGCCATGGAAGGGAGTTCAAGGCAATGAGTGAGAGGCAGCGGTCTCCAGGGGTGAGGGAGAGGATTTCTCTGCCACTTTGGCCTTGGTCCCCTTCACTTCTTCAAAGCTTCCAGCACCTTTGGGCTCCCCACAATGATCCTGGCTCCCTCGGTGACTGCTGTGGCTCTTACCAGGGGGCAGTGTCTCAGGAGAGAGGAGGACTAGGAGGTGGAGCCCCAGTGTGAGAAGGGTGTGGTGAACCCAAAAGTTCTTTGTGCCCAGGGCCTGAATAAGTGTTAATCCACCTCTGGTAATGCTATCCTAATGAGACTGAGAGAAAAAATAGCTGTAAGGGAGGTACTCATCTCATTCATCTCAATGGAATGTTGACTGTGAAATCTATGACCAGTGGAATTTTAGCAGAAATACTCTGCTTCTTCAGGACTGTGCATATATGAGGAAGGACATGAGAGAATGCTGCCAAGAGAAAAGTGTGAAAAGTTCTTTGTTACTCAAAAGCTGAAGGAACCCACATGTGGAATCTTTAAAATCCTTTCCCTCCTTTTATTAATTCAGATGTAAATACAGAAGTAAGCAATATTTTGAAGCTAGATAAAGGATTGTGAGAGACCCTCTAGCCAGGGCTTGAACATGTCAGTACATTTCCATTTTTACATTACCACTAAATCTGACGTGGAAGTATGCAGGTGTGGATTCCTTCTGCCAGGTTTCAATCCATTATTATCACCTTATTATTCATTGTTTATGTGGTATTGAAAATGTGCTTGACACTTCACATACAGATAAAGACATAGTTCTTACACTGCAGAATTAACAGTCCAACATTGTGACAGGTTCCAAGCAAATTTGGATTAACTTTGAGAGCAAAATGTTGTAGGATGCTGAATGTCAAATGCTTCACTTAAAATCCAAATATATTACGTTTGTTCCCTTACACCCTTCTATTATCTTGTGTAATTTTGTATTCAAAATAGATTTATCTAGCCAGATTTTTTCTCTATCAAAGAAATATTGCTGAGTGCTCATGGTTCTATTTTCTATAGGCTATATCATGCCTCTAACTGCACAGGTGCAAAAGGAAGGAGAGGATATAAGGAGTTTGTTTACTTTAGTCTCTCTCCCCTTGTCTAAGAGCCATTGAATACACTCTCCTAGTCCCACTTCTATGTTAGCCACTGAAAAGCTGGTGGGGAAAAGGCATATCTCCCACACACATTCTGTCTGCCAGCCAAGTAGGGCAGGCATGGAACAAGAGCAAGCGGCATTATCCTAAGGGGTTGGAGAAGCATGATTACTTCTTGAAGTTCTTCTCATGCAGGGATGCTCTGCAATGCCCCCACCTGGGATCTTAATTATTCTGTTTATTTACTAGGGATTCAAGTTTGATTTCCTGCATGGTAATTGCCAGGATCACTCTTCTTGCATTTTTTGAAGGCAATGGAATAGTGGAAAGTGCATTCCATTAATATTTATAGAGCACTCTGAGGTCCTAAGAGAGCAATTGCTATTACAAAAAACAAACAAACAAACAAAAACACACACAAAAAAAGATTGATAAGTATTTCCCCAGTTTTTTCCCATAATGACTGAAATAATCCAGGTGTTCAGCAAATTTTCACTAATTCCTTTAATACCCTAAGACGCATGTCATTTGGACGAGGTTACTTGAATAATATCAGACTTTCCAAGTGCTGTATTTCCTTTTTGTTAACAGGTTTTCTTTCATTTGTAGAATTCTGTCCCTACCTCTTTATTCTAAATTAGTTAAAATTTCATGAAGAAAAATAAAAAATGACTCAAGTACAATTTGTGATTATTTTAAATAATTCACATTTGACAAAGATCCACTTTGTAAAATAACATTCTTCAGTCAAAAAGCACATCAGCTCCATTATTTTCATTGCAGTATTTATGATGAACCCCATTCTGATGGGGAGAATTTGTATTTGGGCTGACAACACATATCTGATGACTTAATTTAAAGAAACAAGTTCTGAACGTTCAGTATGGAAAGGCTTCAATTTGAAAAACTGGATTTGTAATGGAAATGGCAACTGTCTGACCCAGAGCTAGAGAGTTGGGCAGTAATCAATGTTTCCTTTTGTGTTCATGGATTCGCTGGATGGCTGAAGATGTGAGTCATGTGAATGATTATGTCTTTGAATGGATAGATATATCAGTAATATTACAAACTAATTCAACATATGGTAATAATTGCACCTGAGACCTTTTGGGGTTTAAATTTAGGAATACAACCTTTTACAAAAATACCAATCAGAACGAGTGCATTTTGGTTTAAAGACCATAAAAACCATATTTGTAATGAACTATCTTCTTTTCTGTGTGAAAAACTGAGTTGCTGTAGAAATCATGATAAATAAATACAATGTCAAGTTAGAAAAAATGTTGTAGTTTCATGTTGTTGGTTAGCAAATTGAATTTTTACATAAAATTTACACTAAATGGAACCTCATTATATAGTGATGAGGTCCAGTATGATCCAAATCATTAAAATTACTGTACTGCTTAATGATTCACTAAGTGGTACTGCAGTGCCATAAATTTAGCACTAGTTTCATGATTCAAAACACCAGACTGAGACACCAGCAAATCGTATGTGGATCATTAAATTTACAATGAATGTCAGAGATGAAATAAGAGGGAAAAAACACTTTGAGAGATAGGGATAATATGTGCTCTAAGGTGACATCCATCAAGATAAATGATCTTATACCTCTTGTACTTGGATAATAATGGGGGGTTGTTTTTTGTTCTTTTTATAATTTCCAGAGGGTTGGAATCCTAAGCCCCTAAGAATTAAAGTAGTTGTCATTTTCTGACTAGTTTGTGATCTATTTTATTTGTATTTATATAATATATATATGCTATTACATCCTTATGTAAACTCCTTGGGCTAGATTTTTCTCTGAGCTGTACCAGACTAAATAAGGAGTAATTCCACTGAAGTTGATGAATGATCCTATTTACAAATGATCCTATTTACAATGGTGTAAATGAAAGTACAATCAGACCCATGGTGACTAAATGTTACAGCTCATCTGGTTTTCTGAGGTTATCACCAAAACCTGAGACAAAAGATCTTTATAATACCAGATAGGAAGCAGCTGTAAACAAATAGTAAAAACTATTTCTATATACCATTTATTAATATATCACAGTCTATACATGTAAACACATAAATAAGTGATATTCAAAGAAACTGCATTGTCCTACTTCAGATACACATATAGAATTTTTCATTCTCTGTCTTGGAGGACTTTGACATTTTACTTTTTTCCTTATATTGAAGAATGCATCCATATCACTGACCAGTCTCCACGGGATGTACTGGACACAACTTTAACCACATTGTTTGGAAATGAGAGATTCTAATTTAAATTGCAAGTGTAATACACATGTTTTGGAGCTGTGAATCATATATTTAGGCCTAGCCTACACTTAAAATGTAGGTTGAAATAGCTATGTGATTAGGGGTATAAAAAATCCACAGCCCAGAGCTACGCTGACGGGAGTCTTGTATGCATTGTAGAATATTGGGGTTAGAAGGGACCTCAGGAGGTCATCTAATCCAACCCCCTGCTTAAAGGGGGACCAATCCCCAGAGAGATTTTTGCCTGAGATCCCTAAATGGCCTTCTCAAGGATTGAACTCATAATCCTAGGTTTAGTAGGCTAATGTTCAAACCACTGAGTTATCCCTCCCCCAGGCTGCAGTTAGGTCAGTAAAAGAATTATTTTGTCCACTTAGATATCCTTGTTTGGGGAGGTGGAGTTCCTATAGTGCTGGAAACTCCTCTTCTATTGCCGTAGTATAGTGGCCTGGCTATTGAACTGCAGGCTGTAGATATGCCACTATAGTACTCATATTGTAGACATGGCCTAATTTTGAGAAAAGTATTCAGTTCTATTAATGAAATTATCTGACTGGATTTACAGCTTTCTCTAGACTCCAAAGAGATATCTTACAAGCTTCAGGATATGATATCTTCTGGGCATACATGTATTCCTCATTGTTTATTTAGGCAGAGAAAAAGAGAGAGAGTATAAAAAGGTTTCACAAATTTTGTCTTATCTTTCAAAATTCCACCCAATTTTATTACACTTGTATGTTCAATGTCATTAGACTGTTGGGGCATCATTACTAAAAACAAACAAGCACAAAATATAGTTATTTCAGAACATTTCTGCATGAAAGGTGAAAGTTTGATAATCAACTGAGGAATGACTTTTAGAATGGAAATGCATGGAGAACCTTAAGTGTAGGATCCAGCTACACTATTTAGTTAGTGGGATGTATATGATATATGGAATTTGTTTTTCTTCCTTTTCTTCCTACATAAAAACGTAAGTGAAGAATATGAAAAAATAATGAAAAATAGGGACTGCTTTACAGTAGCCGTGCTTTGCAGTGACTGTATTTTGACACTCACCCACAAATCATCTATGTGTGATTACTAAGGAATGTTAGGCTTTTTAAAATAATATTTTTAACTATTAAAAGAATAGATAAGAAATGATAGGCAAGTAGAACTCCTCCGAATCAGTCCTGGGCTCTCCTTGCCTCTCCCCACAGTGTGACACTTATGAGTTGTACAGGTGTCTGACTCTCCCTGCCTTGCACCGCTCTCTAGCACTCAAGAACTACACGTGGTCCTTGACTGCCCTTATCTCTCTTTGCCCTTCAAAGCTCAGGAGCTCCGCAAGCTTCCTGGCTCCTTAGCTCCTATTGCTTTGCACTGATCTGTGCAATCTCAGCTATACACAAGGTTATTGCCTGTCTCAGCCCAGGTTTTTCACTATGGAAACAATGATTAGTGTTTGTACAGTAGTAATCCCATAGTGGTCAGTGGGAGAGATACAGCTTTCAACGCTGAGTCATGCTGAAGAGGAATTCAGTATGAAGAAATACGCACTGCAGAAGCCCTGAAGAAGCTATGACACTGCAGTTTAGAGACAGGGCCAGCTCTACCATTTTTGCCGCCCCAGCCAAAAAAAAAAAAAAAAGCCGCTCAGACTGTGTCATCCCAAGAATGGACATGCTTCCTCCACTGGTGCCTGGAGCCAACCCTGTTTAGAGATCAGACACAAGAGGAACCCCTAAAATATTTTCTCACCAAATTTAGAGTCAAGAGCCAATGGTTTGTAAAGGGAGCTGCAGAACTGTTACTTCTATATGTGCCAATAATTGAATCGTTTGAGAAAGGTTAAAAAATCGCTGAGTTGAAGCTGCTTTGTTGAATTTTTTATCCAACCATGCAGAGTAAAAATTATTTATTTAGTATGTGGATAGTCGTCTATCCAAGTGATGGCATCTTCAGTGGCATGATAAAATGATAATCATTATTAAACAGACTCTATTTACTAATATAATATCCATTGTGCGAAGGATATAGGCTGTTTAGACTGTGGGGTTGTAATTTGAATTGCTTTGCTACAGATAAAATATTTGTCAGTAATGTTGAATTTTTAAATCCTTTTTTTTTCCATACTAGTATGGTAAAGAAGGAAAAAGTGAGAGAGGAGGGTAAAATAAATTAATTTACTTCCAGGCATAGAAAGTGTTACTAAATTTGCATTTGTGAAAATGTTGAACTTTCAGTGGGGGAAAATATATAAATGATTCAAAGCCCTAGCGATCACACAGAGGATCCAGGTGATGTGACAGGTATGAATTTATCTCACTTGTGAATGAATAACCTTTGTAACTCACTTGAGACTCAAATATTCCAAACACATTTCTTTTGGAACACTTCAAAAGAGACAGTTCATTTCTGTCTCTACCAAACAGTCTCTTCGGTTACCTTTAGTTTACTGAGTTTATGGCTTTGTAAGTTAGAAATTAACATAATAAAAGCCTGCCAATGAGTTTTAGTCATGTAAGAATGAAACTAGAATAACACTTTGATTATTCTAAAGTCTAAACAACCTCTTTTTATATCTGAAGAGAACCAGCTTCATTGATATTCACTTCTAAATCTTGTTTCAGTTGTACGTAGAAATTCCACTCCCTTGGAAAATGTAGGGGTAAATTTTCAAAGCAATATGTGAATATATTCAGTGAGTGACTTCCATCTGAGAGACGCATAGCCCAGTCAAGAAAGAGAATTCCTTCTGGCTCAACTGGTTAGAACTGTTCCCTTAGCACTCCATCCTGCAAGGTGCTGAATACCCTCTGTTCTCTGAGGATATAGAGAGCTGAGGTTATGAATGAGAGTTGAAGACTTCCTAGGTGGTGCTCAGAACTATGTAGGATCAGGCTCTGATGGATCACAGAGGTTCTAATTAGAGCCTCAACTATCAGTAAAGTGAGCTTAGCCAATGGATGGGAGTGAACTTCTCTAATTGGTTACATCTATTCTAGTTGCCGCCTACCAGCTGGCAGACACAATAGCTATGTGAGGATTCAGCTTCTTAGAGTGGGTTAAATCCTATTATGTGGCTTGGCCCATTTAAGATTTTGAAAGGTCTGATATATATATATATATATATATATATATATATATATATATATATATATATATATATAAAGGACCTAAGAGATATTGGTAGAGAGGAAGAGGGAATAAACAGTGTTTGGAAGAAAATCCCATCATTGTTTCTTTGAGGGTCTGGCACGAGGGGCTTAGCAGAGTGGGTAGAGCATGTCTCCCTTCTCACTCAACAAATCTGGAACAGTTTTAAGGAAGGGGAACAGTACATTATATGGGTTCATCATGTCTGTTCCGATGTTGGACTCTCAGGCCATCAAGCCTTTGCAATTGTGCAGGAACAGGCCAAATGGTGAACAATTGCTACAGCCGACTCTGGCTAAGCATTGAAGAGAGAGAACAGTATATACTCTACCTCAAGGATCGGCAACCTTTGGCATGCGGCTTGCCAAGGTAAGTCCCCGGCAGGCCGGGCTGGTTTGTTTACCTGCCACATCCGCAGGTTAGCCCTCTAGCTGCTCCCACTGGCCGGAAGCGGTGGCCAGCACATCCCTCAGCCCACGCCGCTTCCCGCAGTTCCCATTGGCCTGGGACGGCGAACCGCGGCCAGTGGGAGTCGCGATTGGCCGAACCTGCAGAGGCGACAGGTAAACAAACTGGCCCAGCCTGCCGGGGAGAGGGGGGTTGCCCTGGTGAGCTGTGTGCCAAAGGTTGTCAATCCCTGTTTTACCTCCTTCCTCATGAAGGGACAGAGCCCAGCAGAAGGCTTTCTGCTGAAGCCTCTGAGGCTGCGGCCTAATTGGGGAAAGGGGGCCAGATGAAGGAAAAGCTTTCTAAAGCCCTACAGCTGGCCTTAGTTACAAGCCAGGTCCAAGGAGCAGAGCAGGGAACTGCTGTCCTGAAGTGACTGTTAAAGATACAACCCCAGTTCCAAGAAGGGGACTGGGGGCTTCCTGAACAGGGACTGCCAGGACTCTTAAATGGACCCAGAATGGTGTGCACTTGAGTGACCAAAGAAGTGAGCAGGGCAATGCATCTATAGGACCATGAGAGGCCACAAGTGGGCATGCTTGAGAACAAGGCCCCATTACGTTTGGTACCAGAAGTGGTATGCAAGATCAACGTCCATCAAGGAGGGATAGCTAAGCAGGAAGGCATAAACAGCTTAATAGAATTACAGAAATGTAGGGAAAAGTCATCAAGTCCAGCCCCTTGTGCTCAGGCAGCACTATGTAAACCTAGACCATCCCTGACAGGTGTCTGTCCAATCTGTTCTTAAAAACCTCCAGTGATAGGGATTCCACAACCTCCCTTGGAAGCCTATTTCAGATCTTAATTACACTTATAGTTAGCAAGTTTTTCCTAATATCTAACCTCAATCTTCCTTGCTGCAGATTAAGCCCATTACTTTTTGTCCTATTTTCAGTGGACGTGTAGAACAGTTGATCACAGTCCTATTTATAACAGCCCTTAACGTATTTGGAGACTATTCTCAGGTCCCCTTTCTGTCTTTTGTTCTCAGGACTAAACCTGCCCAGTTTTTTAACTTTTCCTCATAGGTCAGGATTTCTAAACCTTTTATCATTTTTGTTGCTCTCCTCTGGACTCTCTCAAATTTGTCCATATCTATCCTAAAGTGTGGTGCTTGGAATTAGATACAATACTACAGCTGATGCCTCACCAGTGCCAAATAGAGCAGAACAATTGGGGAAACTAGGGAGTACAGGAAAAAGTGCATGTGGGGTAGTCAGGATGACATGCCCAATCAACAAATGTAAATGTAGGAAGATGGCCGTGGATTCCACATGTGCTATGTTTATAAATAGTGTAGCACAATGGGATCCCAGTCTCGGCTGAGTCCTCTAGTAAGATCTTCCGCAGCAGCAATGGGAATTGCATTATTTGGAGTAAATTTGTGAGAGTTGGCACTGTTGTAATTGAGAAGCACCTTGGGGATGAACAGAAGAGAGTTAAAAACACTGAAGACAGATGGAAAAATAGGATTTAATCATTAAAAAAAACCCACATTTACAATTTCTGAACTTTTAGGGTTGACAATACTGCAAATAGCACACTCTTTTTTATAGAAATTGGTATTACAAGTTACTTTATTCCACTCTCAAATGAGGTTAGAAAAGCAGAGGTGTCACTGTAGTGAATTGGGTATATTATCTGAGGTGTCTAACTCTTTTATAGCTGACCTCTCTGTGACCTTTCTTTGACCTTTGTCTAGTTCTGCAGTACCTTCTGGACAGCCATGGGATAGGTAGGAAGTCATCATTTCTGTGAGTGGTACTTCTTAATGAAGATATTCCCCCTTAAAAAAGATGTTCCTGTTGTTAGCTGTAAAGGACAATTGATGCGCGTTTGTCCCTTTCTGACATGCAGTAGCACTAAGTAAGGAAGCTTCTGCATCACCTGCTTTCATTACACCTGATTTTATCTGTATTTTATCTTTACTTTCATAAATTACTAAAAGTCAAAAAGAAAAGAACTGGTCCCACACTTAGAATAGGGGTCGGCAACCTCTGGCACGCGTTGGCAGGTTCAGCTGTGGCTTGCCGTCCCAGGCCAATGGGGGCAGTGGGAAGAGGCGCAGGCCGAGGGATGTGCTGGCTGTGGCTTCCCACCACCCCTATTTGCCTGGGATGGTGAACCACGGCCAGTGGCAGGTAAACAAAGTGGCTCGGCCCACCTGGGTGCTTACCAGAGGTTGCCGACCCCTATTCTAAGGTGTGGGACAAGGTCTTTTCTTTTTGACCTTTAGTAATTTATGTGCTTACCCTGACGAGCCGTGTGCCAGAGGTTGCTGACCCCTGCAGAAGCATTGTAAGGTCCAGACAAGTTTACTCATAAAAAAGTAACATTTAAACCAGTTACATCATCAACAAAAATATATTTAGCATTAATCTTCTGCCATAAAGTTGACAATGGTGACATACGATACACTAACTAGTACAAAAGGACTGACTTTTCAGTCTCCTATTGGACTTTATCTTCATATGTAATTTCAACTCTGTTTGTCTAGAAGAGAATCATTGTATATAACTCTGTAGAGCATTATTTCTCTAGTCTACTTATCTCTGAAACCTTGTGATATCTTACATGAAGAATTCTATTTACAAAATGATTACATTACCGTATGCTATATCATTAGACTAACACTGCATTAGGCATTGATTGACAGGACAACAGGGGATGTAATGTAATATGAATAGGCTTTATGGTAAATATTAATGTTTGATGTTTGGTTTTACAGAGATTTAAAATCTAAAGTGTAAAAACCATAATGATGAATTATAATAATTGTAATATTACAGAATCACAAGTTGGACCACATCTAGGATTTAAAACTATCATATATTAAGGTTCAGGGGATATTTAGCTTTTATGAGATATTTATTTATTTGGGATTTTTCAGTAAAAACTATCCAATATTTTAGGCACAGTATCATAACTTAAACAAGATCAGATAAAAATAAACATTAAAAAGGTGAACCTTTTAAAAAACTTTCAACCTCAGACAAACTCCATTAATCGTCTTCCATTTGTCTGCTATGCTCCTCACCAACCCTATGAACACTCTGCTTTAAAAGGCATGGAAAAATATTTCAGTTTTCTAACTTCCAAAAGGTAATCAAATCCAGGCTCTGATATACCAAGGGAGGAAGCAAGTTCCAAACAAAGTAACTCTCTGGGTATGTCTGCACTTAAACTTTTAGTCATGTTTTAATTAAAATAATTGTAAATTTTAGCATGGACAGGGCATAAATGTTTGCTTTTCATCATGTTTAACCCTAGGCTAAGTCTAATAACAGGGAAGCTCTAGTGAGGAGGATTTGAAAGTATTTTCAAGCTTTTGATATTCCAAACCCCAGGAAATTGGCCACCAGCCTGCCTCAGTCCCACCAGGTTTTGAAAGGCAGGGGGACGATGCAATAGTGTCTCAGAATTAGTTCTCGGTCAGAAAAATGGAAAAAAGAATGGGGTTAGGCACAAGGTTTCTGGTTCAAGATTGCCTTAAATATCTGAATTTACCATAACTTGTTGTGATGTTCTCACAACTAGTCATCTTCAACAGAAGCTGATAGCAGTGGTTGCTCCAGAAAGTAGTTCGAAATATGAAGCCTATCTGTTCTAGGAATAAACAACATATATTCTTATAAAATGTACTTTTTTATGGCTAGATGTATATAGTAAACATATTTGCCATCAGATGACACTGTGAACACTCACATCATGTGTACAATTCTTCCGTTTAAGTGTAAAGAACTCATTATGTATTTATTTGATTATACAAATTACAGTAGGTTGTAGAGCAAAAGGAAGAGAAAATGGATCACATTGTGGGAGTTCAAATAATTAAGTTTCTAGAATAAAAACAGAACATCTGCAGTTTTTAAATAGCTGGAAGGCAGGCATCTTTAATGAAAAAAATCTATGGGGAAAATATTATTTGGAATATTTTTGAAGATTTCAGGATTTATCATTCTGTCTGCCAGAAAATATTTTGGAATACTTCCAGCTGAATGTTCTAGCCAAACATTTAGCCTAAACACTCTTTTCTTTTTAATTTTCTGAATTCTAGTGTTTGCGAGAGTTACTTCCTAATAGCACTGGACACTGCAGGCCTCTTGCAATTGACGGAACAGTAGCAATGGGAGCTTTCCCATAATGCACTGGTAATATACCTCAATCCTGTTCTGGGAAAACTATCTTTCAACATACAACGGAAGTATAATCATAACAACTTCTCAGTCCTTCTACCCTGTGCCTCCTAATGGTTGCCATAATGCACCATTTGTGATGGTAGTTTTGTGATACCCATGAGATTATTAATTCACTCGTGAAAAGCCATCAAAAATTTGCCAAAGAACTTTGAATGAATTCATAGAAGGGATCAAGAAGTGAAAGGTGCCATACCAATTTTAATCTCCTAACCCATCAGATCTCTCCCACCCTGTCAGATTACAATTTCACCCTAGTGCTGATGTCCTTTCTGCAATTCCTCCTGAAAGACAGACAAGTTGTCCTGCAATTCACACAAGTGAAAGAATTCTACATCATCTCATCAGAAAAAAAACACAGACTGTGACCGGGGATTCACATGGGTGAGTAAAAAAATACAGTGAGAACACAGTAACGCAGGATTGAGTATATTGTGGGAATACTCACACACAAGCTAGGTTAACTAGGGTGTTCAGATATGAGTGGACAGTCAGCTGGGTTAACTGTTCAATATAGTCATAATGTTTGAGATAAGATAAGTGTCAGACAGCTCTACCAAAACATGTGTATACAGATTAAAGGTCTAATGCTGCAAGATGCTAAATACCCTTAATCCTCACTGAAGTGAAGAGGATTTCAGGGTACTCAGTAGGTAGAAGGATTAGGCCCCAGGTTTGGCAATTAAAAGATTAGGTAGCTCAGTAAAGCATCCCCTGCTTATTATATTTCAAAATGTTTAAAATATAAAAGACTTATTTTTCTTATTAACTGTTTCAAGTAGTGCAGATATTATTAACCTGATTCTGTTTGCTACAGTAGTATAAGACTCCCACTAAGATTTAGTCATTTCTACACTTGGAATATTCTGAAACAAGGACCATGTTACTGTCATGGCAAATTAGGTCAACATGGCGAAACAGAGTCATGGGATGATGAAACAAAAAAGGCTACATTATTAACTGATGTCTTTTTCGTTTTATTTTTCTTCAGTGACATTTAACAAATTGAATATTAAATGCTGAGAGCCAGAAAAATGCTTTGTTAGATTATTAAAAGAGAGAAAGAGAGGCCCCTCAGCTAGCATGTAATGTAATGTAATAATGAAAAGCTGACTCTAGTGAAAATTTTTGAAGGTGCTATTTGAGGTTTCTTTCCCAGGAATATTACAGAGATTGTTCCTCCCTTGTAAAGTATGCATAATTTATTTAGTTTCTTGTATATATATTTTTACATAGTTACTTCAGGAATCATTAATACTGTCTGAGCCATGTCCCATGAGGACTTTTTAGAACGTCAAGACTGTAAAGTGGAATGCAGTGGTTCTAAAGTCCGTATTCCTCAGGAGGTTCCTCTCTGCCAACGCTATATATAAAGACCTTGAACTAACCACAGAAAGATTTTTCCAGTATTAACCTTTATTTAAAGTAGGAGATTTTAGAAAGTTGTGTAAAGAAGTGAACATTAACTCAGTATTTTATCTTCCTAATGGTTTACAAGCTCTCTGATCACCACACTTCATATCTAACATCAATTAATGTGGTCCAGCCTTCTTTCTCAGTGGCATAACAGAAGTGATAGTATAAGTTCCTGTGTACAAAAACAGTACTGAGAGGAGGCAATGAGATTTGAATCTGAGAACTTCATACAAACACACACAGGCCTCTGCTCAAGAAACTAACAGCAGCTCAAAAGCCCACATTACATGGGCAGTACATCTATTATATTTCAGAAAAGATCATTAGTATGTGTAGACACACACTAATCAGTTCAGCCCAGCAGGACACACCCCACAACCACATACACAGGGCTGGCTTTAGGCCTATTCACCCGATTCCCGGGAATCAGGCCCCGCGCCTTAGGCGCCTTTTAAATTTTCTTTACTCACTTGGGCTGCAGTCTGCTCTGGGGTCTTCCATGGCCCTGATCTCCTGACCAAAGCGCCGGCGAAAGCGCGGCTGCTCCACAGCCCCGCTCTCCCAGCTGGAGCTCTGACCGGAGCGTGGCAAGCCCCGCGGCCCCGCTCTCCCGGCTAGAGCTCTGGCCAGGAGCGCGGTAAGCCCCACAGCCCCGCTCTCCTGGCTGGAACTCCGGCTGGAGCGCGGTAAGTCCTGTGCCCCTGGCTGGAGCTCCAGGCCCTTTAAATAGCCCCCAGAGACCTGGGGTAGTGGGGGGCTTGGGGACTATTTAAAAGGCTGGGGCTCCAGCTGCCTCTGCTGCACTCTCTGCCCTGCCCGCACCAGCCCCGCCCATCCCGCCTGCAGCCACCTCTCCACCCCCTGCCCACAGCCAGCCCCTGCCAACCCCCCTGCCCTGTCTCCAGCCAACCCCTGCCACACCCCCCTGCAGCCCTGCCCAAAGCCAGCCAGCCCCCCCCCACACCCCTGCCCGCACCAGCCCTGCACTGCCCGCCCTGCCCTGTCTCCAGCCAACCCCTGCTGCACCCCTCTGCCTGAAGCCAGCCAGTCCTACACTCCTCTGTCTCCAGCCCTGCCAACCCCTGCTGCACCCCTCTGCGGTCCTGCCTGAAGCCAGCCCGCCCCACACACCCCTGTCTCCAGCCAGCCCCGCACCCCTTGCCCTGCCTGCAGTCAGATCCTACCTCCAGTAAGCATCTGCTCTGCCTCAAACCAGCCCCATGTCCACTGCTGCCCTGCAGTTCCCAGGGCAGTAACCTGCACACCTGCTTCTATGAGGGGGGCAGGAAGCAGCTGGGACCCATACGTGTACATCCCCAGGGAGTGGCGGGGACTCACACATGTGAAACGACAATCATTAATAACCAATCAACAGCATATATGATACAATGTACATAATATTTAATTTTATTATTTATATAGTTATGGAAAGTAAATAATACATGGAAGAAATGAAAGGCTTTTTTTTACAATTTTTTTTTAAGTCATCCCTGCCAGGGCCCTGCCGAAAGTGTTCGAATTGGGTCCCGCACTTCCTAAAGCTGGCCCTGCACATATATCATAATGCTCTACAAGTGCTGCTTTGTTGGACAAACTTAGTACATTGAGGTTACTCAGTGGATTCACACAAGGTGTAAAATGCATAAGTAGAACATGGTTTGCATTGTTATTTATGCAAAAAATATGTGTACTTATTTAATTACTATAGAACAACTTTTCTGTCAATAGGCTTAATCCTTTACATACAATTATAAAGTATATCTTGGGTCTACAGCAATGGTGCCCAACCTTGTTACACAGGAGGGCCACATCAACCTAAGCACAACCTTGTGTGTGGGCCAAACAGATTCTACATATTATAATAAGATTTAAAGTCACCTGTATTGGTTTATATTTTCAGTTCATCTTGCTTAGTATGTATTTAGACAGGTTGTTTCTATCTACAATATTGTCTATTTACACGCTTGTGAAAACTAAAATAATGTAAACATGATGACAAAATGCTAATGTACTGGCCATTAGTATATTGTGTAGAAGCAGACTGCAGGCCTTATGAAATGCTCTGGTGGGCTGTGTATGAAATGCTGCGTATGGCCGAGGGGCCGTAGTTGGGCACTCCTGGCCTACAGCATTAACAACCTGGAGCAATTTTTTATGTATTTGCCTATTTTCTAGTTGTGCATTCTATTTGCTTTTAGAACTCTTAAATAAATAAAAACCCCATAAATTATTAATTATTATTATTTGTACAATACTTTGCATTTGAGGATACAAAGTGCTTTACAAAACTGGATATTTGTACAGCCATTTAGAATTATTATCCTCCATTTTACAGATCAGGAATCTGAAGCACAAACAAGTTATGGGATTTGTCTAAATTTGCTCAACAAATAAAGGGCAGAACTTGGAACAGGACATAGATCTCCTGACTCCTCATCTGGTGCCCCATGCACTAGAACTTGCTTTTTAAATTGTAATCCCACCGGGGGATTAATGTTATGCTAGACAAGGCACTAACTTGGAGACTAGAAGTGTAGAACGTTGCAAGCAAGTACATTTACTGATCTAGTCAGCATCAGGGAAAGCGCTAGGAGTGGAAATCTGGGTGGAGTTTGATTTGGATTGAGCATGGCCTGAGGAGGTGGTGTTCAGATCTGCATTATGTTCATTCTGGTCATGTTAAAATCTTTCAAACTGACTTCACAAGATTTCAGATAACAGTGGATTAGAGGAAGAGAGATTTTGGCCATAACTGAACCACAACAAGGATATGTCAACTGCATGTTTGGATCTGACTACGGCCAAAACTACAGTGAAAGCTTTGTTATCCAGCATGTTGGAGGAATGGTGGGCGCTGGTAAATCAAGAATTCCAGTTAGCTATGAGTTATATTTACCAATGGAGGGAGGCAGTTTGGGTGTGGGAGGGGGCACAGGTTTGGGGGTTAGGACACAGGAGGGAGTGCGAGGCGTGGGCTCTGGGAGGGAGTTTTGGTGTGCAAGGGGCTCAGGGCAGAGGGTTGGGGAGCGGGAGGGATTTTGGGGTGCTGGGGCCAGGTGGCGCTCACCTTGGGCTGCTCCCTGCAAGCAGTGACATGTCCCTGCTGCTCTGAGACAGAGGCGCTGCCAGGAGACTCTGTGCACTGCCTCCGCCCACAGGCACCACCCCGAATGGGAGCTGTGGAGCCCAGTGCTTGGGGCAGGGTGGGGCGGGGGAAGCACACGGAGCAGTAAGGATATGTCACCGCTTCTGGGGAGCCACATGAAGCCAGGTAGGGAGCTTGTCGGCCCCGCACCAACTGTACTTTTAATAGATATCAGAAATGCTGGTTTCTAAAGCTTTCTGGCTGGTAAAGTGCTGGATAACACAGGTATAATGATTGGTTGAGATCCTGAGATTAAAATCTGGCATTTTGAGGGGTTCAGATTTGAGGTTTTGGCTCACCTCTAATTTTACAAGGTTAGCAATAAAACAAAACTAAGAAGTTCACCACAATTGATCTTTTACTTTAATAAATCTTCTCAAAAGTAGAATTGGAAGCTGTATAATGTAACCACACTTTACATTAATTTTTAAAAAGCAAAGAAGATTGAGTCATTTGTACAAATTGCACCACTAATTTATTAGTGCCTAACACATACACTTTCAATGCAGTCTGTGAGGCATGCAGTCATGCAGTTACAGAAACTGCATGGCTAAAATCCTGTGCAATGCTTTATAAATTTAAGCATAAATAACAAGATGATTTTATCTGATCTGTTGCTTGCAGAAAATTTGCCAATTTTGTATTGTTAAATTTCAGAGCAGTTAGGGACGTACTAAGTGTTTCCCTAGGTCATTGCATCTTATTTGGATTAACCTACAATTGCAGATAATTTCAGCAGAGGAGGGAGCTGAAATATACACAATTTAAACACTGAAGGTAATTAACCTTTGGAACAGAGCACTAAATTCTCCATCTCTTGGTGTCTTTATATCAAAAGTGGATGTCTTCCTTAAAGATATGATCTCCTTCAACCATAAGTTGTTAGGCTACATGCAGGAATCAATGGGTGAAATCTACAGCCTATTATGCAGGAGATGAGACTAGATTATCACAATGATCCCTTATGTCCTTAGTTTATGAACCTATAAGAAGGCAAGAAGAAAAGGAATGAGAAAGTTTACAAAACACCAGTCCTGTTCCCTTCAAAACCACCCATAGGGAAACAAGACTGAGAATATTGTCATTATATTGCCACTCTCAGAGATCGATGCATTAAAAATATTGAGTTAGATTTGAGGCTAAATTCTGAACAGCCTGTCTGAGCATGTATGTATGTGTATATATAGTTTTCCCTCAAGCAAAAAACTGTGCATGCATTTTCAAAGTACTATCATCTGCCCATCCATGTGCTATATCTAGCACTAGCAAGGAGAGGTGATGGCATTTTCTTATGCAAACCTCTTTTGTCAAAATGGGTTTTGCAAATGTAAGCTCTATCTCTTACATATGCAGTTGCTTATGCATACTCAGGCGAAAGCCCCTTTGAAAATTGGGTCTATTAAATAAACATGTGCATAAACAGTACTGATATAGTTAGCAGCTCTACGAGTTGAAAGCATTCCTTTAAAATAAATGTGATATTTTACTGGAAGCAAATGGGAACCTTTAATTAATGGGTTGATAAACAGTATTGAGTTGGGGTAGATTTGGAGCAACTGATGTTTTGATAAAATTGGAGATGCTGAAGCTGGCGTTTTAGCTATGCTTATAAACAGTAAAATGCAGTAGTCCAACCTAGAGATGACAAAAGCATGAATCAACTTCTCCATGGTCTCCGTAGACAGCAAGCAAAGATGTCGATGTGGTACTATACCTGTGATGGTGTAAAAGAAGTTTTGAATGTCACATAAAGATGGCTGTCAAAATACATTTCTGAATTCAATATTAAATCAAGGATTTTCATGCTGACAGAGAGAATACCTTGGTCAAAAAAAAAACAAGCAAAAACCCACCACAGCAACCCAGAGAGATACCAAAGTCATGCCTGGGCTTTGAACCATCTAGCAGACTGCCCATCTAATTTATATGACAGTTAAAAGTATATGACTTTTTTATAAGCAAACTATCAGATGAGTGCTCATTTCAAATCTGCAGAAATCATGTTTGCCTGCTATTTTTGTTGCAACCACCTACCCAGCATTTTAATTACTAAAGGACTCACCTATTAAGAAGTTTGCTTCCAAATTTGAGTCTATTAACCATTAACCCATAGAAATCCCAAAGCCAATGTTGTTGTCAAGGACCAAATAGTATTCTAAATACAAAAGTGCCAGCTCCTCCCTTCCCTCTACCCCCCCATCTGTGACTTAGGCAGGTTTTTCCAAAAGTAAGTAGCTGCTGTGAAGTGAATTTGAAATGAAGAGACATTAAGGGACAATCTGTGTAGCGTTTGTTAGTTTTGACAGCCCAAGGTAAGAAAACTTCAGATGTGGACAGACATAATTCTCGGATGTCTTTTAGCTATAGAAGCAGGAAGAATATTTTATAGTTAGACCTTAATCTGCCTCAGCTATAAAGGTTGAGTACTTCAGGAGTTTTCTGAAGTTCTAATCATTGCCATTACCCAGGTCTGATGGACACTGGAAACCCATTTGCTAGGCTGAAGTTGTTACTCCTTTCAGTTAAAATTAGCCTTGCATGTACTCATTAGTCTGTCATGCATTCATTAATTTCAATTTTTACTGCTACATCACAAGGAATTTACAGTACTCTGTGAGTTCAGTGGTCATTTCTTCTATTGTCTTGTGTTGCCTGTTGCTAGCATAAAAAGCAAATCACATGAGGTGGGTCACAATGGTTGCAGATGGGCTGATTGTAACAGTAAGTGAAAAATGGCATGGACATTTGCCTATTTCAAGTTAAGTACCTTTTAAGGGCATGCTTGGGTTACAAAGCCTGGATATTTGTTGTTAAAGTATTTACTTGATCAATTATTGTCATGTGCCTTGCACTGGAAATTAGCCATCATGGCCTCCCTTTGCATAACTCTACACTGCTTTGGAAAGAGGGCAGATGGGTGGAAGGAGAAAAACAGGTGAAATTCTGGCCTTGTTGAAGTCAATGGCAAAACTCTCATGGATTTCAGTGGGGCCAGGATGTGCCCCCCAGGGTTTGTTATGGGAGGCTTTTCTATCATGCACAGGTAAAATGTCCACCATGAGAGAACCTGTTCCTCCCCAGTATTAGGATGACTTGGAGTTGCAGTTTGGGGGTTACATATCTTTGGGGTCCAGGGCACATAGGCTCTATGATAACTTATTACTGCAGGGAACATTGCCTGCCAGATAACTGACATTTGTATTTTAATAAAAATTAGAACTTTGTCCTTTAATCTAATTTCAAGTGTGTTGTGTTTTCTTTTCACATCATCCAAAGTGTTATCAGCCAGTGCCTAGTAAATCAACCAGTACTTGTTAAACATCACTTGATCTTTCACATATACTTTCTTGATATAGGCCCTCAATTAAAAATAAAGCAGAGAAGACAAGGTAAGAAAAACAGATTTTACTTCTGCAGACCTATCGAAAGGGAAGGAAAAGTGATATAGTAGAACCTCAGAGTTACAAACACCTTGGGAATGGAGGCTGTTCGTAACTGTGAATTGTCCGTAACTCTGAACAAAACGTTATGGTTGTTCTTTCAAAAGCTTACAACTGAACATTGACTTAATACAGCTTTGAAACTTTACAATGAGGAAGAAAAATGTTGCTGTTAACCGTCTAATTTAAATGAAACAAGCACAGAAATAGTTTCCTTACCTTGTCAATTTTTTTTTAATTTTCCTTTTTTTAAAGTAGTTTAAGTTTAACACAGTACTGTACTGTATTTGCTTTTTGTGTATGTGTGTGTGTCTGTGCTGCTCCCTGATTGCGTCCTTCCTGGGGTGAACGTAAGTTAGGCGGGACCTCGGGCAGAAGGGGCAGGGCTGGGGTCAGCATCCCCCAAACAACCCTTTCAGGCTGCCTGGCCCATGCCACCTGAGGCTCCCGTGTTGATTTAAACCAGGGATTGGCAACCTCTGGCATGCAGCTCACCAGGGTAAGCACCCTAGAGGGCTGGGCCAGTTTATTTACCTTCCGCGTCAGCAGGTTCGGCCGATCGCTGCTCCCACTGGCCGCAGTTCCCCGCTCCAGGCCAATGGGTTTGGCAGTTCACGGCGGCAAAGACATCCCTTGGCCTGCACTGCTTCATGCAGCCCCCATTGGCCTGGGACAGCGAACCCGCAGTCAGTGGAATCCACGATCGGCTGAACCTGCCGACGCAGTAGGTAAACAAACTGGCTCTGCCCGCCAGGGTGCTTATCCTGACGAGTTGCATGCCAGAAGTTGCCAACCCCTGATTTAAAGGGCCAGGGGTTCTGAGCCCTTTTAAATCACCGGCCCCAGGGCAACTGCTCCTTTTGCCCCTGCGCCCATCGGAGGCTGTGGGGGAGGGGAGGGCAATGGGGCAGGGACATTAAAGCACTGCAGGGCCCTTTGCTGCTGCAGCGCTTTAATGTTGCTGCACCCCCGCTGACTGGAGGGGGGCACACAGGAACTTTAAAAAGCTGCTGTCGCTGCCCATCCCCCCTTCACCTCCCTCTGCCCGTCGGCAGTCCTGTCGGTACGGACTCTACCGGCAGGGCCCCTGACAGGGGAGGTAAAAGGGGCAGGGACATTAAAGCAGTGCCGCAGCAGCGCTTTAATGTGGGCTGGGTATGGGCTAGAGCAGGTTCTTACCAGTACGGAGTACCGGCCTGTACTGGCTCACTTTCATCCCTGGTCGTTCCAGTTCCAAATTAAGTGTGTGATTGATCCGTCAGTTCGTAACTCTAGTGTTCCTAACTCTGAGGTTCTACTGTATGTGGAATTTACTTGACCAGACAATATTCCTCCACCCCTATATAAAGTCCAGCCAGCACCCAAATACAATGTTCAATTTACAAGTATAAGAGAATAGCTCGAAAGTTTGGACCCAAATTTTAAATTAAGTGAATTATGGTATAGTACCTTTCCACAAGCCTCAAAAATACTAAAATACTTAACTCAGGATTCTCTCTGTCTTATGTTCTCTGAAGTTTAAAATGCAATTTCTCCAACTTACCGTACATACTGGACTCCAAAAATTGAGCCATTTCAACCCTAGTAGAAGGTAATGAGGAATAAAGTTACATCTGATTTGATTTCCTTCTAATAAAACAGTCAATTGCCACATGT